>NC_056484.1:22885976-23202226 GCF_008729295.1 Plectropomus leopardus | reverse complement strand
ATCCCCGAGTATGGATTAGTTTTGAATGATTCTGATTTACCAACATGCAAGAAGCACGGTGGTACAAAAACATTTTCTTTGTCATGAATCCAACAGTACTTTACTACACACACTTATTTTGTGTGCAAAGAAAGAACATATTAGTGATTGAGATAATGCAGAATTGAGATAAGTGCAGCATGTTATCAAGCAGCTGGAAGGTGCATGAGTCACTTAATGTTGTGAAAACTCAGTGCACCTACAGTGCATCAGGGTCAATCTCCCCTCAGTAACATGCTATAACTGAACTCCTCCACACGTCTTTACTCAGACCATGATCTTGCTCTGTCCCCCGTACAGCTCAGGCCATCGAGCAGCGACTGATGAAGATCGACCACACCGCCATCCACCCGCACCTGCTGGACATGAAGATCGGTCAGGGCAAATACGAGCAGGGATTCTTCCCCAAACTGCAGGCCGACGTGCTCAACACGGGTCCGACCAATAACAAGTGAGTTAGCTTCCACCTCGTGACTGAAAACACACGACAGCACCAACGCTGTGCAGGCTTAGTGAGCTGATTTTGATTCTTCCGACATGTTACGTAGCTAACAGGAAAAAAAAACAAATTTGATTAGTTGGTCTGTTTTCATATTGGATGCAATCCTAGTCATAAATATCAAATATTCATTAATTTCCAGGATTTTAACCCTTTAAATGCAGATTTTTGTCAGACGCTCGGTCAGATATGAGCTGTATAACATCTGTATTTTTTTTTTATTTAAAATTTCTATCTATTTAAGACATATATTATATATTATTATTTTTTTGATCATCACAGTCTGGAATATGTCAATGATTAGCAGCAACATTGATGGTGACAGTGCACCTAGTGGAAATAGCATGTATTTTCTCCATATGCTAAATATGGTAAAAATGATGCCATCAGGTGGAAAATAGTAAAGATGACATTACAATCAAAAGCCCAGAATGACACCCAGAAATAGTACAATGCATGATTTATGCTGTGATGGCTGTGGGATCAAAATTTGAGTCAGTGAACTGATTAGAATTTGGTGGTCAAGGTCACCGTAAACTCACAAAACAAGTTTATGGCCAAAACTCAATAATGCATACGGTTATTATGACAAAATAAAATTTGATAAATTGATGACATGATTAATTTTTTTATCCAAAAGTTCAAAGGTCAGTTGTCCTCTCTCAGGAACAGAGGGGCAGACGCTCGGTCAGATATGAGCTGTATAACATCTGTATTTTTTTTTTTTATTTAAAATTTCTATCTATTTAAGACATATATTATGGGGTGTACAGCATTTTACAATGTATATCTTTTTTTTTAGTAAAACGAAATGATAGAAAACAAGACAAAAACAGACATACTAAAATCATAAGAGCAACATTTGCGTGTAGCAGAGAATCAGGGGAGTTACAGTACAGCTTAAGCTCATTACCTGAAATCTGATCTATATGAGATGATAAACTCAGTCCATCCTTTCCAACATTCATCAAATGCCTGTATAACATTTTTAAAACCAGTCTAACTCCACACTGTTGTAACTGCAGGTGGTCTCATCGGACGGCGACTGCTCAGCGAAGGAAAGACCGTCACAGACAACAAACAGAACATCTGGGCCTCGACAACGACCTCAAAGAGGTAGAGAAACCTCCTCACAACCTTTCCAGAACCTGTCCCCCCTCTGCTCTCTAACGTTACTGAGTGTACACGCATGTCTTTGTTTTCTTTGTCTCTTGGCGTCATATTTTTCTTTGTTCGGTTTGAGCTTTCTTTGTTTCTTTTTTATCAATGTGCATGCTGGCTTCTGTTGTTTTTTTTCCATTTTTCTCTTTTTGTTTCCATCCTCTCCTGTCTGCTCATGTGTCCTGTGCCTGTCGGTCGGTCGGGGGGTCGGGTGGTACCACTCCTCCTTGTACTCCTCCTCAGCAGGTGGAGGGCTGTCTGGTCCTGCAGAACTCCATGGCGTTTTGGGAGTGGGACAAAGCGTCCCCTCCGCCTATCAAACCGCCTAAAAAATCTGCCTCTGCATCCTGCCTGGTATGTGGAGGAGTGTGTGTGGACTCCCTCTCTGAGACCTCTCCACCCCCAAACCTTACACTCCTACCCAGGGTTCCCCCATGTTCTTAGTGTCGGCTTTGTTTTTATGTCTCTGCACCAGTGAAAGCTGTGGCTACTTTCGGGTTGACTGTCTGTCCGATTCTCATGAAGGTATTTTATCTTCAGAATGCATTGAGGAAATTCCTTAAAATTTAGCCACTGGTACATAACAGTGAACTGATTAAATTTTGGTGGTAACAGGTCAAAGGTCTCTGACCTCACCCATCTCGTTCTTCTTAACATAATATCTCGAGAACAGTGTGGAGTGGATTGATTCTGTGTGTGTGTGTGTGTGTGTGTGTGTGTGTGTGTGTGTGTGTGTGTGTGTGTGTGTGCACCTTTATAGGTGTTTGTGAAGTAAGGGAAGTAGGAGAAAGACTAGTGAGTGAAGTGAATAATGATAATAATAAAAATGTAACAATTAGTTGTACTATTAAAAGTAATACTGTAGCAGCAACATCCATTAGAAAAAAGAAATATTGAGTCAAATAGATTCAAGTCAACAACAACAACAACAACAACAATAATAATAATAATAATAACAATAATAATAATAATAATAATAATAATAATAATAATAATCGGTGTCACATTAATAATAATCTTGTGGTAATAGTGAAAGTAATAATAAGTGATAATGACACCAATGCTCCAGAGAGAAAAAATAAATAAATCAATAAATGAGATGAGACAAAACCAAAAAAAAACAAACAATAATCATTTCAAAATAATAATATAGTCATTCTGAGAAGTTTGAAGTGAGCTGCAGAGCCTGTAGTACCAGAGGATATGAAAGGGAGCACACGAGGGCTTTTTTTTTAGTTTATTTAGTGGAAATGTTCATTTGGACTCAACAATGAATTTAATAGATTTTGGTGATCCAAGGTCACTATAACCCTGCATCCATCTTTATCTCGTGAACCTGATATCTCAAGAAGGCCTTGAGGGGGGCTTTCCGACATTTGTCACAAATGGCCTTTAGATGTTACTATAAATCTGTGACTTGAATTCACACAGTAGAATTTGGTGGTCAAAGGTCAAGGTCACCGTGACCTGTCACCATGCTTTTGTCACAACTCATGAATTCATACTCTGATAAATGAGAAAATGTAACACAAATGTCTGAAAAGACAAAAAGATGAAATGATGACATCTTATATTCAAAAGGTCAAAGGTTAACTTCACAAAAGTCCAGTTCTATTTTAAAAATAAAATCCCCTGTTTTCTGGGTAATTCAGTTCTTATACTTCCTCTAACCTGCCACTTTTCAGTCATGGAAATGTTTATATTTGTAAGATTTCAGTCCTTGTGTATTTTGCGACAGCTTGAATTTAATTATACACTGAAGTATCACTGACCTGCTGCTGACCTGCTGCTCTGTCAGATATTGGACATTAAAGCAGCTGCTGTATCTGTTTACAGAGCAGCGACCAGCCCAGTGCATTATTGTGTTGTGCATTAAAAGTATGATCCAGCACCAGATTTGTTGATATTAATGAGATCAAATTTAGCTGGATTACACTCAATCCCTGGCTTTAGGAAGGCAATCTGAATCCAGTTTGGGAATGGCGGACTCCGCCACTGCCAATAAAAACTACTACTTTGTAAGGAGATTATTACCAAAAGACAATAAAGAATCGATAAAGCAAAGTATCAAGATATTTATGCAAGGCAATATGGTATTTATACACAAATGCATGCATCATGCATCTCCATTCTTTTTATTATTTAAATTATTAACATTACGAATAAAAATTAGACTTTTGTTGGCTATCAGAATAATAAAATCAGTTGCTTTTTTAGTCCACATTTGCTGTAATAAAATGATGATCAGACAGAAACTTTATCTTATTAGGTGACTGAATTTGCAGTTGAGAAAAGGTAATACATCGCAATATATCACAGTGGCTGTTATTGCAATAATCAGTATATCGCAACAGGTTTAAAACCACAATAATATTGTATCGTGACTTAATTAATATGAAAATACAGTTAAGGCTACTTATGTCCCAAAAGGACAAGTTTGTCAACATCTGTTTAATCTCATCAGATTAAGATAAAGGTTTCAGCCTTGCAATTGATATTATTATTATTATTCTAGCAGGCTACCTAAAATGTTTAATGTAAATAATTTATATAATAAAATATATACTTGATACTTGATACTTGATGTCCATCCATTGATATTGCCACACAAAAATATTGCTATACTATGCTGTATTGAATTTTTTCTTCCACACCTACTGTGCTTTAATACAGCCAAATCAAATTTCTAATGTAAAACTGGTCAACAGTGCAAATTGACATGTCGAAGTTGAACTCTTCCCAAAAGCATTAAATGTACTGATAGAAGCAATACCACTGAAATGACTGAAATCGTGATTTCAGCCTAAAGGTTCGGTGTTATAAACTCTGATGTGACCTGGTTCCTGGACGTTTTCTGAGCTGAAAACCAAACTAAACCAGAAGCAGTTGCAGATGGAAATTTTTAATTTAAGGAGGCGCTCTGAGCTCTGAAACACTGTAAAATATCTGTGGCACTTCAGTTATGGTTTCAGTTGGAACCCAGCTCACCTCCCAACACACCCCAAACACACACACCCCTTCTTAAAGGACGTCCTGGTTTTCACTCCGCTCCCGTGTCATGCCCTCTCCTCCTAACTCACATCCCTTGAATTGTTGAATGTTCACAGCTTGTCTATTTTTAAAAAACAGCAACAGCTGATTGAAAGCATGTGAAGCTTTGTGCGTCAGATTGAAGCGAGCGTTTTTAGACGCGTAGTGTTAACCTGCAGTGTGCTGTATGTTCACTGAAGCTAAATGTCTCCCCCTTGTAGTGTTTCTGCAGCAGCTAAAGCCTTTCTCTTACTGACTCTGTTGTTGAGGCCTGATCAAAGTGCATGTTCTCCAGCACTCACTGACTGTTTGCTCTCCAGAAATACATGCAGGAGGCCCGCAGCCTGGGGAAGAACCTGCGACAGCCCAAACTGTCCGATCTGTCTCCCGCCGTCATCGCCCAGACCAACTGGAAGTTTGTGGAGGGGCTGCTGAAGGAGTGTCGCATGAAGGTGAAACACAGAGCCACACACACACACACAGACACACACACACACACTCTGTGGTCTTCACAAACCAAATCTCTGAGGGTGATCACCTTTCATGAATACTGCATGCAGGAAGAGACAAAGGTCATTTACTATATCATGTTCATCAACATTACATGTCAGAAATGTCTTTTCTCCAAGTTTTGGGAACATGTGATGAAGAATTTCCACCTGACGTACAAAAAATGTTCATTATCTATTATAGCGCCCCCCACTGAGGCCAGGGACCGTCACGGGTGTAGCAGGAGTGATATGAGTCACAGCTCGGGCAGGGCGATATGGCTTTAAAAAATGATTTCCATATTTAAAGGCTTACCTATGTTCTAATTAATGAAAAAAAAAAAAATCAACTTTCTACAATTTTTATCAATATTATTGTTTACAGAAAACAGAGGAAGATGAAGGAGGAAAAATAAATATTAAGTGAATATTAGAGTCTAGATTCTCCCTTCCTGGATGGAAGGGAGAATCTAGACTCCATATAGTGATCCATATATTTTGCTTGTTCTAAGAGTGTGTGTTTGTGCATTTGTGTGCGTGCGTGTGTGTGTTCAGACCAAGCGTATGCTGGTGGAGAAGATGGGCCGGGAGGCGGTGGAGCTGGGCCACGGCGAGGCCAACATCACGGGGCTTGAGGAGAACACTCTGATCGCCAGCCTGTGTGACCTGCTGGAGAGGATCTGGAGCCACGGGCTGCAGGTCAAACAGGTCAGCGCGCGCACACACACACACACACACACACACACACACACACACACACACACACAAAACAATCAGGGAAACAAATATGAAGCACATAGACCTACCACACTCCAGATTTCTGAATCAGATTTAAAAAGAAGCAAATCTGAGGACACGCAGACTCTCTGCTGTCGTATAAACACACCGCGGTTAATCAGGTTTATATGATCATATATGGATATTGAGGTTAAGGGGTTATTGCCTGATAAATCCTCGTTATGTGTGTGTATAATCTTTCCTTCATCAGTGGGTGTATTAGCTGTCTGTGTGTGTGTTCCTCTCAGGGGAAGTCAGCGCTGTGGTCCCACCTGCTGCACTACCAGGCCAGAGAGGACAAGCTGCAGGAGCAGCAGGCCGAGTCACCAGGTAACACACACACACACACACACACACACACACACACACACACACACACACACACACACACACACACACACATATATGCGCACTGTCTATCCTGCATTCTTTTATTGTTTTGTTTTTTTTTTCCAAATTATGTTGGATTTTTATGTTCATTTGGAATAAACAGAACCAATATTCACAAATGTCAAATCCATAAGAAAATATTTCTTGGTAAAAGGTAAACCAAACATGTATCATAATAGATAAAGATAAAAAGTTAAAAATTAATAATAATAATAACAACAACAACAATAATAATAATAGTCATCATCATCTTTATCATTATTATTATTATTAAAATAACAATAATTATATTAGTATTAATAGTTATTTTCTTATTATACAGATAATAATAATTGATACATAATAATTATTATTAATAATAATGAATAAAAAAAGAGAGAAAAAAGACACACCTATTTATACAGCAGTGCTTACATACATACCATAATACATTCAAACCAAATGATAAAAACAATATAATTCTTTGACTAAATAAAAATGTATAAAACAGCCGTCATCTAATTTTCTCTTCCTATTAACTCTAGCAGTAGTATAAGTTACTGCTGTGATACTGTGTATTGCTGTGCTACGTATATTTCTTTTTCTGACTTTTTTTTAAAATTCACTACTCATAATTGTGAAATCACCATTGTGCAATATATTTATGCATATGTGCAATTTTATTTAATTATTTATTCTATTTTTATATACAGTGTTTCTTATTTAGTTTTTCTTTGAATTTTTTATTAATTCAGAGCCAGTTGCAACGAAATTTTGTTCTGTGTACATTGTTGTGTATATTTAAATAATAATAAATAAAGTTGATCTGTCTGTCTGTCTAAGTTAAAAGCTATCTTGGAGATAGAACCTATTAATCTAGTCACTGGCATCTACACAGTTAAGTCATTCATAAAATCTAAGAAAGGTGTCAAAAAACAATTCCCAATTTTGCCTCTTACTATGTAAATTCATTTTTCTGAATGCCAGACTGTGAGCACCTCTTTAATCCACTGACTAAAATAAGTACTGTGACCCTCTGTCCTTAATGCAATTACACGTTTGGCCTAGTTTGCGTTTCTTGACATTTGCTGGAAAATCTATAGGACATAAATGTAATAACCATACTTTGGCTTTAACAGAAAGAAAACTTTTTGTCAATTTAGAAATCAGCTCAAGAACGTCTCTCCAGAACATGTGGAGTTTCAGACATTCCCACATGCAATCAAACAGAGAACCAATTTCTTCACTGCTTTTAATGCAGTTGTCTGGAATATTTGGACTGAAATGCTGTAATTTAACAGGTGTAATCTCAGTCCTGAATAGCTTTTTATGATGTAGCAGTTTGTATCTGGTATTTATAATTTGAGTTTGGGCCAGAGGACATGTCTTTTCCCAGTCCTCCTGTCCTGCCTTAAGCAACACACATTTCTGATGCTCACACAGCCATCATGTCCTGTGTGTCTCTTCAACAGTGCCCCATGTCCCTGAGAGGAGGAAGTCTGACAGCTCCATAGCAATGCCGTCTCTCCGGGTGTCCCTCATACAGGATATGAGGTATGTATTTACTCACTGAATTACAGAAACAGGTGATCAAAGAGATGAGCGCTCGTCTTTCTGAAGCTGTGTCTTGTGTGCTTGCTGTGTGTGTGTGTGTGTGTGTGTGTGTGTGTGTGTGTGTGAGTGTGTGTGTGTGAGTGAGAAAGAGAGAGATGAAGATGGATTCTTGTGCCTGTTTTTTTGATGAGCTTCTCGTCACTGTCCTGTGTGTCCTCAGACATATCCAGAGCATGTCAGAGATAAAGACAGATGTGGGCCGAGCGAGAGCCTGGATCCGTCTTTCCCTGGAGAAGAAGCTGCTCTCTCAGCACCTCAAACAGCTGCTGTCCCGACAAGCCTTAACCAAGTGAGCACACATGTCATCTGCCACACTCACACACACACACACACACAAACAAAAAAAAAGCACACACATGCACGCTGTGTGCTCTTTATAGGTGAAATTGTTCGTTTTTAGCACCTCGTGGGCTGTTCATTAGCAGCACCTGACCCAACATGAACACTTATCCAGCCACAAGTCTAACACATGCAGACTCGTTCTTCAAACATGTAGTTACAGTGATGATTGAAGAGCAGATGATGATATTCTGAAGTAATGCTTTAGTGTATTTAACCCCGACCTGGCTGCACTGTGCTCTGCTGTGTACGCAGGAAGCTGTACAAGCGTTACGCCTTCCTGCGCTGTGAGGAGGAGAAGGAGCAGTTCCTCTTCCACCTGCTCTCTCTCAACGCTGTCGACTACTTCTGCTTCACCAGCGTCTTCACCACCATCAGTGAGTTCTTCTCCCTCAGCTGCATCATGACGTCTGACCTCTCTTGAGTCACAGTCCAGCTCCAGTGTTCAATCACAGCCTGAGCTCTGACTTAAATACAAGTACAGGCTGTGTTCATACGTTATCAGAAAACATCTTGTTGAAAACAAGATGCAGCTTTTTAAAATCTGGAACGTCGCCTCACTGTCTCCTCTAGGCATCTATAACGCACCCTGTCCCACCTGTCAAACATCTAAAGCCTTACAGCAGGCAATGATAGGCCAGGAGCCAGTCGCAGCAGCCCCATACATGTCTCTAGGATCTTAGGACATTTCAGGATTTTGGGAACATTTGTCGGATTTTAGGATGTTCCAAAGATTTCAGGACATTTGTCGGGTTATAGGACATTTTTAGGATTTTACAACTTATCTAGGATTTTATGATGTTTCAAGGATTTTAGGACAATTCTTGGATTTCAGGACAGTTGTTGGATTTTAGATCATTTCTAGGATTTAGGATTTAGGACATTTCTCTGACTTTTCTAGGCTTTAAGGACATTTCTAGGATTTAAGGACATTTCTAGGATTTAAGGACATTTCTAGGATTTAAGGACATTTCTCAGAATAGGATTTTCGGACACTTTTAGGTTGTTTCTAGGATGCTTCTCATGTTTCTCGGACTGTAGGATGTTACTAGGATTTTTGGGCATTTCTCGTAATTTAGGACATTTCAAACATTTTAGGACACGTCAAGTTGTTTCCAGGATTTTAGGACGTTTCTCGGATTTTAGGAAGTTTTTAGGATTTCAGGAGTCTTGGGTTTTAAGACATTTCTAGGATTTTAGGACATTAGGGTCTTAACTAGGACCTCTGTTGAGGGTGTGGAGGATCCTACACTGTCACTTTTTTGATCAACAAGCAGTATTTTGATGCTGTTTTATGCACTCTGGCACCTTATGTTAACGGTGTTAAAGGTATGTGTTCTTATATTAAAAGTACAAAAACAATTCCCAGTATGAATCACTTTATTTTTATTGCGATTTCAAACACTATGTATTATTCAGCTGACAGAGCAGCTGAGCCTCTCATTTAGACACATGAACACACACTGCAGACTGTGTGTGTGTGTGTGTGTGTGTGTGTGTGTGTGTGTGTGTGTGTGTTTGCAGCCACAGGTGATGCTTTGAAGTCTTGTGTTTCCTCTCTGCTGCAGATCATAAACAAACTGACCCACTTAGATAACCTACATTGAGCCTAATTAGCATGTTAGTGTTTACATCTCTGTTCCGGTGCTGACGTGTGGTTCGCCCCTGCAGTGATCCCGTACCGAGTCGTCATCATTCCAATCAAGAAGCTGAGCAACGCCATGACCACCTCCAACCCCTGGGTGTGTGTGTCAGGAGAACTGGGAGATTCGGGCATCATGCAAATCCCCAAGAACGTGCTGGAGATGACCTTCGACGTGAGTAGTGTGACTTCTGACCCCTTAGGAGCCGAGCAGACAGTCAGTCAGTGTGGTTTGTTGTGAAGTGAGGTGCAGTGTGGGGGATGTCGGATTTTTGTGTGTCAGTTCCACTCTCTGTTTAGCTCCTTTGTCACTGTGACATCATCACACTCTGCATGCTCGCCGCACGCACATTTAATGACATGCAGGGAGTTTTAGTTTCATTAACGGGTCATTCAGGATTACTGCATGGTGGATAGACTGTGGCACATACACTAATATACATACTTAGGCCTACCTAAATAGAAAATAAATAAAAAATAAAATCATAATCATAAGAAACTTTATTCATTGAGCACTTTTCATCCAAAGGATGCAGCTTTAAAGAAAAATAAAAAGACAATAAGATCAATCCACATGCAGGCAGTGAAAATCAACATATAAATGTGAAGTTAAAAAGTACAGAGACCAGTAAGAATAGTTAAAATGCGAGAATTGACATAAAATAATAATTACAAGAATCACATTAATGAAAAGCCAGAGTAAATAAATAGATTTCCAGCTGTCATTTTACTAGTATGCAGTATACTTACAATTATATATTTAAGTAAGGTATCTTGTGTATTGCATGCTTCTCAAATAATAATTATGTTGAGCATCACCCAAAAATCAAACAATACACAATAAAGACCAAAGTCAGTCAGTCAGTCATTTTCTGTAACCGCTCGTCCTCGTAAGGGCCGCGGGGGGGACGGAGCCAATCCCATCTGTCATTGGGCAGAAGGCGGGGTACACCCTGGACAGGTCGCCAGACTATCACAGGGCCGACACATATAGACAGACAACCATACACGCTCACAGTCACACCTAAGGGCAATTTAGAGTCACCAGTCAACCTGAGCTGCATGTCTTTGGACTGTGGGAGGGAGCTGGAGACCCCGGAGAGAACCCACGCAGACACGGGGAGAACATGCAAACTCCGCACAGAAAGGCCCCCGCCCACGGTCCGAACCCCGTTCCAACCCGGGATCGAACCAGGCTGTGAGGCAACAGTGCAAACCACAACTCCACCGTGCCGCCCAGAAAGACACAAGTGAATCCTTGAATCATAACAATAAACCCTGCAGGGGAATTGTTGTGTTTGCTCTTAAGTCCTAAGTTAAAAAGACACACCAACAAAAAAACAATTTTTCTAAAAAAGGCAGTTTCTCTAACATTTGGGAGGTCAGTTGGCTGCTTGTCTTAATTATGACATAAAAACTCAGCCTGTCAGCATTAACGTGTTAGTCGTGATGCGATTAAGGTCCGTACATAATGCATCTACTACAGTGCAGACGCTCTTCTTGCTTGCTCTCTGCTTAGCTTTTATTTTTCCGATTTTTTTCCTTTTTTTCCTTCTTGTCACAAACTCCAACACGTTCAAGGAGGTTTCCTACAACGATTAAATCATTTGGAGGATAATCTTTGACCTTTTTATATCGGGATTATCTATTTTTTCTTCAGAAGAAACTACATGTATTGACACAGAGTCATGGCAAGGGATGGCTCCAACCTGCAGGAGCTGCAGTATGAACAGAACCCGTGTGACAAGAATTCGTTGAATCCTGTAAAATCAACAATAGGCACATCATGCCAGAACTGCTGGAAATATCTACAGGAAATCACTGTGCTACAGATTGCTACGGATTTTTACACATGAAGCAGAAAGACTTCATGAGACACTCCCAATAACATCCAATGCTAAGACATCTAAGTCTACCTCAAATATTTTAAACCTGGATGACACAGTGTCTTTCCTGAAACTTGCTAGAACGGCACCCGAACAGACTGATATCGCTTCCGCCTGACATACACTTGGTGCTGAGCCAAAACCGAACAGAATTAGAAAAACAAACGTCGGTGTCACAGGAAGAATTACAGCATCGCCAGGCATACAACTAAGAAACAAATACCAACCGTTGTCTGAACTAATTGTGAACGAGCCAGAGAGCAATTTTCTGAATGGAAAGCCGGGAATTAAAAATGTTCAGATTCACAAGGGGAAACATGAAATTTGCTGTGGCATACAGAAGAAGAAGCACAAGCCACTCAAGGACAAAGGATCTGTGCCAGAGGTGAGGGTGAGAGAAATCCTTCTTCTGGGAGACGGTGCTATCAGTGCTGTAAGTAATAAGAGGATCATCACATGCAGCTATCCAAGTGCTGAGGTCAGTGACATGACTGGACTTCTTTCCCAGGAACTGTCAAACCACCCTGGAATCAAACAGGTCATCGAGCATGTGGGGGCCATTGACACCAGGAGAGGAGAATCTGAAGACAAAGAATAATGAAAAATAATAATGTGCCATCACTGCAGGCTTCCCAAGGCAACTTACTAAGTATGGAACAATTTAAGGTCATCAGTGACAAATCACTGGAAGAAATTATCTCCTGTCTCACTTCCTCCACCTGCTGCCTTGATGTTTTATCCACTAGCTTCTTTAAAACTGTTCTGAGCAGTCTGGTAAAACAGCTCACTCTTATAGTTAATCTGTCTCTCCAATCTGGCACTTTTCCAAATGCTTTGAAAACTGCAGTCATCAAGCCTCTCCTAAAGAAGCGCAGCCTGGATGCCACTGTACTGAACAACTATTTGCCGATTCAAACTTTCGATTTTCAGTAAAGTTATTGAAAAAGTTGTCCACCAGCAGCTTAGCAACTATTTAAAACTATAGAATTGCTATGATAACTTTCAGTCAGGTTTTTGGCCCCATCACAGTACTGAGACTGCACTCATAACGGTAATAAATGACATCTGCCTTAACACCGATTCCAGCAAAGTTTCTATTTTAGTGCTACTGGATCTAAGTGCTGCCTTTGACACAGTGGACCATGCAATTTTATTAGAAAGACTGGAAAACTGGGTCGGACTCTGGCACTGTCCTTAAATGGTTTAAGCCATATCTTCATGACAGGAAGTGCTTTGCCTCAATAGGAAATTGTAAGTCAGAGAAGATGACTATGACAAGTGGGGTCCCACAGGGGTCCATTTTGGGACCCCTCTTGTTTAATCTCTATATGCTTCCATTAGGCCAGATTATGCAAAATAACAAAGTAGCCTACCACAATTATGCAGATGACACAAATATACATATCACTTTCACCAGGTGATTATGAACCTGTAGAACATCTATGTCACTGTATTGGGCAAATCAATGATTGGATGCATCAAAATGTTCTCAAACTCAATAGGGATAAGACCAACATCATTGTCTAAAGAAAGAAAGGCAGAGTGTCCACACTCACCTTGAATCCCTCTCTCTCATAACTCAGAGTAAAACATGAAACCTCGGGGTTATCCTGTACTCTGATTTAAATTTTCACAGTCACATCAAATCAGTAACTTCATCTGCCTATTATCATTTAATAACATTGCCATAGTCAGAGGAATAATGTCACAGCAAGACCTTGAAAGGCTCACCCATGGCTTTATTTCTAGTAGGTTAGAATACTGCAATGGTCTGTTTGTAGGCCCTTCAAAACAAGCTGTTGGCAACTTGAGCTTATTTAGAAGGCTGCTGCGAGACTCCTGACAAAAACTAGGATATATGACCACATAACTGCAGTCCTAAAATCCTTACACTGGCTACCTGTCACTCAGAGAACTGAGTTTAAAATCTCACTGCTTTTCTACAAATCAATCTGTGGCTCAGCACCAAAATATATCTCCGACATGCTTGGGACATATGAACCCTCAAGGACCCTCAGAACATCAGGGGCCGACCTACTGAGCGTCCAAGAGTCAGAACTAAACATGGTGAAGCAGCATTTTGTTATCATGCAGCACAAACCTGGAATAACCTCCCAGATGAGGTTCGACAAGCCCAGATTCTGATCACTTTAAAGGGAAAGCCCAAAAAAAAAAGTTCCTTTTTCACACTGCCTGCTCCACCTGCTGACTATCAACTTATTTTTAAACTTGATTTTAAATCTTTTAAAAATTATCTTTTTATCTTTGCACCTCTTGTCTGCACTTTTTTAAAATTATTTAGTAATTGATTTCAACCTGTATATCTTATCTTTCTCTTTTATTGTAAATCTGTATCTTTTATTATGTTTTTATATTTTATTACTTCGTAAAGCCCTTTGAATTGTCCTGTGTATGAAATGTGCTATACAAATAAAGCTGCCTTGCCTTGCCTCTTTTTTAATCATGTTAATCAGCAGCAGACATTCTCATCTTCAAGAGGCTGCACTGAGCTGAGTTTAAAAGCTACATTGATGATACTGGTATCAGATGAAAGTTGTCAGGAAGGGGGGTCAATAACACTCCAAAGTTAGACTACATATTGGTGATGGAAAAACGGCATGGCCATTGCACAGGGGTCCCTTGACCTTTGACCTCAAGATATCTAAATAAAAATGGTTTCTGTGGGTACCCACGAGTCTCCCCTTTACAGACATGTGCCCTTTATATTAGTCCCCTTCAGTTTTTTACTGTCATTTGACTCCTAATCAACACAATCTGGTAAGAATTGCTGCACTTTGGAAATATGAAGGTTTTAAAATGCTAAATAATGGAACAGAAAACATGATTTAAAAAAGGCAATTTACAAAGATTTACTATTGAAATTCTCAGATTAATTATGATTAAAAAATGAGTGGTTTGACAGACTTACTAAAATCTGAACATCAATAGAGTGCTCAAACTACTTAACTAGTCTGTTTGTCAGAAAATTGCCCTGACCAGCGCAGGTGATGTAAAATCAGTCCACCCAGCCAGCAAGGAATGTTCCCACAACATAGCTAACGTTGCCTACATGTTGCAATAATGTTTTAAAGACATATTTTAATTTAACGATCAAAGAACCTTTTAGGGGTGCTCATCATTTCAAATAATGATCCTATAAGGTTAAATGCTGAATAAGATGTTATGTTTTAACTGCAACATTTTTACAATGTTTTGGTGATGTTGCGAGGTGACAGATCACAGAATGTTTTTAATAAAACAACATTCTCACAATGTTACATAGGAACAAAGGAACATTTAGAATATGTTATTGAGGATTGAGATTAAAGAGCATTATTTTAAGCAAATGCAATTTTAAGTGATATGTTAGCAAAAAAAAAAAACAGACAAACAAAAAAAGTATTTTGCAACATTTTTTTAAATTTATAGAGAATGTTACCCAAACTATACAAAAAACGTTCTGGAAACTATAAAAAGACTTGTCGCCAAAAACGTAACTAAAACATTGCATTGGTTGCATCGTACTATTTTCAGAACGTTTTTCAGAACCAATAATTGTTAGCAGGGCCCCTCCTCTAGAGACATAACTCGCTCCATGCAGGCCCAGATGTCCTGCTGCCCTCCTGCATGTCTGTTCAGGTGCATGTTGACACGGGTGATGTTTTCATTCTGTCTGCATGATGCATGTCATTCTTGTTTGAGCTCTGAGACCAGCACGCCATCTTTTTGATTGTCCATCCATTTTGTCCTAATAAGTGTTTCCGTGTCCCTCAGTCTGCTTTCAGGCCTCACACGCACATCTCCGCCTTGTTCAAGGTCAGAGGAAGCCCCTGCTCCCCTTCATCCATGTCCCGTTATCTGTGTCTGTGGAATGCCTCTGTTGTTTCCCCTAAAGCCATTGCTGTGCTGACTTTAGACTGGCTCATAGTCTGTTACCCTGATAGAAAAAAAATCACACGTTAGATAAATGTTAAATGTAGCTTATTGAGTTACAAAGTGTGGAAATTCCAGCCTAGTGAATTCTGTGAAAGTATCCATAAACTTTTAAAGCCTGGATCAACAGCACTCTTCTTGTGCCGCGTTTGGATGCCTTTTACAAGCAATTTAACCCTTTGTTCCTTGAGAAAATTGGTTTGATTTCTTCCCGTACCATAAGTTGCAAAAAATTAATAAAACGTAACAGGAAAAAGACCAGAATTTTTTTTAAAGGGGTAAATTTAAACAAGAAAAGAAAGAAAAATGTCTAGGAACATTATTGATAATTATTTTAATTATTATAAATGTATTATTATTATTATTATTATTATTATTAACCTTTCCTTTCCTAATTTTGTGCTCATTTTGGGGCTTTTTGTCTTAGTCACTCATTGCTGTCTACTCATTTTTGCAAGAAATTAAACCAATTTCCTTAAATTTCAAAAGATTAAAAAGGATTAAAGACTTAATTTGACTAATTCTTCTTCATTTTAGTAACACAGTTAAATTGAACTAACTGAAAGATCACACCTGACCCTTTAAAACCTGGAGCGACCTCACTTTTTTGTGCTGCATTCAGACTCCTTTCATAATATTTAAACCTTTGAACTCTGAGTGAATTGGTGCAATTTATTTCAAAAACGTGATAAAAAGCAATGGGCACTTTGGGTATGAATGTTTTACAAATTCCAAGAAATTAGTAGATTTAGAAAAATTTTTTTTTTAAAAGTTAGGGAACACTGTCAAGGGAAAAAGAAAAAAGCTCAAAATGTTCATATTGCATATTTAAAAATATGTTACAGAAGTATTCTATTTTTTAAAGCACATTTTCAAAGTCGTGTTTGCCTTGTTTTTTTTTTATTAATTTCTTGCAAAGTTTTTGGGTCATTTCTTCTGTTGTTTCTCAGTGCCCTCTTTCCACGTTTATGAAAGAAATCAGGCCAATTTGCTCAGATTTCAAAGGGTTAACTGAAAGAGTTAAAGTGAAATATGAACTCTGGAAGTAGGTACTTTTATATTCATGTTAAGACTGCCTGAGTAGTAACGGTTCCTCTGTGCATCAGGTACTTGTACACTGTTTAAGTACAGAAAGCAGGATTTGATTTTGCAAGTTGATATTATTCAAAACATATTGCATCAACTAGATTTTCTCTTTTATCTGTTTGTGTGTGTTTAGTGTCAGAACCTGGGGAAGCTGACCACGGCACAGCTGGGTCACGATAACGCCGGCCTCCTGGCTAAATGGCTGGTGGACTGTGTCATGGTGCGCAATGAGATCACAGGACACACCTACAGGTGAGCGCAGGCTGTTTTTTGGTTCCTAGTAGCTTAGCTAATGACGATGGTAGGTCACTCCACAAATTTGGTCCAGCCTGAATTATTTCACCAAAAAACTGATGATTGGCCTTGACATTTTGTACAGAAATTCATTCATTACTTATTTCAGGTTTATTCATATCCTTAAAAAGCTCTGACTTTTCCTCTAGAGCGACTATGAAGTTAAAACTTATGGTTCTGTGTCAAAAATCTTTAGATGAATTCCCATGAAACTTACTACTAACAGACCAACAGTTCAGGAAACACTACAGTATTTCCCAAAACAAAACATTTTCCAAAACACCATATTTCCCAAAACACTACAGCATTTCAGAAAACATGGTAACGTTTCAGAAAACACTACAACATTTCAGAAAAGGCAGAGACTTAAAAAAATATCCATAAGGAAGAGAAAGAGTCTACGTCAAGTCCAGCATCAGTCCTGGATAAAGTTCTCTTTGCAAAAACGACCTTTTTAGGTTCAGAAACCTTCAACTTCCTTTTAGTTTTGTAAGTTTCTAAAATATAAATCTTAAGTGATTTTTATCAACTTCAATTTTTTTTTTTAAGGCGTTGTTTAGGGTCATGTATTGCAGTTTTTTAGTACCAGCAGGTCTCAGAGAACTGCTGAGATGAAAGAATCTGCAGCGTGCTGACGGAGAGAATAGATGTAATGTGTCAATCAATGAGACAAACACATCCATCTGAAAGCAGCACTTTGTTGCCTCTGTCCCCTCCAGGTTCCCGTGTGGTCGGTGGCTTGGGAAGGGCGTGGACGACGGAAGCCTGGAGAGGGTCCTGATCGGTGAGCTGGTGGTGCCCAGCGGAGAGGAGGATTCTGGGAGAGGCTGCCGTACACCCCCGCTGCAGCGCTCGCCATCCCAGACCAGACGCATCAGCATCACGTCGCTGTCAGGACGAGGACACAGTCAGTATCTGTCAGGACTCACATGCATCATGGGATTTCCAGACCTTATAACTGTTGACTCACAACGGTTGAAGTAGAGTTTATTTACAGAAGAAAATAACAATTAAAGGGAGTTTAAAGTTTCATGTAGGAACTATTTTCTCTCCACCAAACTTCATCCACCAATCATATCACTGCACAGAATAACCCTCCTCTTTTTCTTTTTCATATTTTTTCTTTATGTGGCTTTTTTGAAAATTTTGAAGTCATTAATCCAGAATGTTAATTCTAATTTTAGTAATAAATTTGTCTGTTTAAGCACTTTATGAAATGTTTCAGTTTATTGATTGATAATAATTAAACACTGGAGACTTCAGACTGAATATTTCAAAACTCAGTGTCCTGTGAACAATATAATGCACCAGTCAGAGGAAGCTTGTAATGTTGGCTTGTTAATGACACTGTGTTTATGTCTTGATGTTTTCTTGATTCCAGAACCGACCTCAGCCCAAATCCAAGAGGCCATTGGGGAGGCTGTGAACAACATCGTCAAACACTTCCACAAGCCGGAGAAAGAGGTGAGGGACCAGTAATGAATGAGGTCATTTTTTAGTCGCTTAATCACGGCTGTACTCTCTCTGAACATTTGGTGATATAACTGTTCGTCTCTATCCGCTGCCTGCGTTCATGATGTTGTAGTCAGTAAAGTGGTGTTTGATGGCCACTCTAATGGTCTAATAGTCCTGCAGCCACAGCTCAGGGCTCAGGCTGCACACTAAGTGCTCTCTGAAGGAAAGAGAGGGGAGGAAGAGGCCATGAAGTGGACTACTGTTGTTTCATGTAGTTATGTGGCTCAAAATGTGCCAGAGTTTTCATTACAGATTTGCGCAAAACTAAGCAATGTTTTAGAAATGACAATAAAACACAAATTGTGAGATGACTGTGTTTCCACTGAGTGATGTTCTGAGACTTCTCCTCTGGTGATAACATTCCAAGAAGCATGGTGATGGATGTTCAAAACATTAGCAGCTTTATTTCTATTGCAGCCACCACACTAGCCGTCATTATTTCCAATCCAAGGCCATATAGGTGTGTTATGGAGCCATAATGGAAAGGCGAGCCCCTTAAACGTAGAAGCGGCCATGTATGAGGGATTTCTGGGAGGTGATAGTCCATGTTTCATAGAGGAATTGTGGAGTAGAGTTAAATGATGCAGTAACAGCTCTTGTAGCTCCTGCTGCATCATGAGGGAGCCAGTTCCTAACGACAAGCACATAGTCATAGCATCATGTGACCTATAAAAGACAAAAAAAAGTGTTTCCATTTCAGTTTTTTTGGAAATTAATTAATTTGTTTCCGTTGAGTGTATTTTCACTATTTCAGTTTGTGCAATCTGAGGGTTGTCTCTATAATAGTATGAATAACATCTATACATATGTGTGATCATGAGTAGAAAATATGTAACCTGAGTACATTAGTTACATAAAATTATCTTGTTATAGATGCAGGTGACTTAACCCTTTGAAACCTTCTGTTAAAAAAAAAAGAATGAAATAAAGAAAAGACAAAAAGTAAGTTAAAAAAAAAAAGGAATGACCTATGAAAAATGCTTAAAATTTAAAAATCATAATTTTGAATATGTAATCTTGATAAATTTAGATTTTAGGTTTAGAAATTTAGGTTTTTCCAAAGCTTTTTTTTCCCTTTTTGCTTGACATTTTTCTCAAGTTTTTTAAAAATTATTTGCTAAATCTACTGCTTTCTTACAATTTGTGGGTCATTTCTCACCGAGTTACTCAAAGCCTTTTCTCCCCAAGTTTTTGAAAGAAAAAAAAGAAATCACTAATTCAATCAAAGGTTCGAATACTTGTGAAAGGCGTCTGTAAGCAGCACAACAAAAATGTTTTCACTCCGGGTTTCAAAGGGTTAAAGGTGATATGTCAATAATGTGTTTACAGCTTGTTTCCACACAATCTAAAGGATGTAGACCAGCCGTAACTTTAAATACCAGGTACAGGTAGAGTTTATGTACAGAAAAATCCGCATCCTACTGATGTGTTTTGTGTGTTCTATGTCTGCAGAGAGGCAGTCTGACCGTCCTGCTGTGTGGAGAGAACAGTTTGGTGGCAGCTCTGGAACAGTTCTTCCATCATGGCTTCAAGTCCTCTCGGCTCTTCCAGAAGACGGTGTTTGTGTGGGACTTTGTGGGTGAGTGTGGAGGGACGCTGCCCCCTGCTGCTGACAGGATAAACCGTTTAATTTGGCCCATTAGAGGGGATTTATGGGGAAATAATGTGTTTATAATGTTTTGTTTCACCCTTTTTTTAAACAGATTTTGATTTGTTAAACCAGTTTTTATTAAACATTTGAAACTTGTGCAAATTTGGCTAAGTTATTTTCAAAAATTTGGGAATAAGGTAATGAGCAAAGAGGAAGAAGAAGAAATGACCCAAAAATTAGCAAGAAAGTGTAAGAAATTTACCAGAGAATTAGTTTTTTAAAAAAAAGAAATGAAATGACCTGAAAAGTGCTTTAAATTATTTAAAAATTAAATAAATAATTTTTATTAATTATATAGTTTTTCCCTAGCTTTTAAAATAATTTTCTAAACTAAACTAATTTTTTGCAATTTGTCGAACATTTTCTACCAAGTTGCCTTTTTGCCGTTTTTCCCATGTTTTTGAATGAAATTGCAGCACAAGAAAAGTGATGTTGCAAGGCTTAAGGAGTATCCATCTATGTACATTTTTGTCTTTTTTGTCAGGTGTATTTTTTGTTATTAGACAATCTGTTCAATGTCTGCTTCAGCTTTTAGAAAAGGCAAAAAGGGAAGGAGTTGCATAACTGATGATTATTTTATTTTAGTACAAAAAAAATGTAGAAAGTTGTGATATATGCTGTGAGCTCTCTGCTAACAGCAAAGTGTGTGTGAGACACCAGTGTGAAGGAAACATGTCCTTCGTCCCTCTGCAGAGAAGGCTGTTGCCTACATGGAGTCAGCTGACCAGATGGGGGACCTTCAGGAGACGACGGAGCCTCTGGGGATGACCTGTCAATCACTCTGTCGCTATGTCAACGCCATCAACTCCACCCCCAGGAACATTGGCAAGGATGGGAAGTTCCAGCTGCTGGTCTGCCTCGGAGCCAGGTACACTGCCATCCACCTGCCTTTGACATGTCGGTGTTATTATTCTGTCATTTAGATGTAATATTTAGATTTACCATAAAACATTTGGATTTAAGATTAACCATGTAGATTTAAGATTCAACATTAAGATTTAACATAGGACATTTAGATTTAGGCAGGCAATGCAGCTTTATTTGTATAGCACATTTCATACAACAGGTTAATAAAATGTGCTTTACAGAGTAATAAAATATAAAAGCATAATAAAAGACCCAGATTTACAATAAAAGAGAAAAGAGATATATACAAGGTCAAATCAATCACTAAATTATTTTTAAAAAATAAAATAAAAAATTCACTATTAAAAATTGCAAAAGTGCAGACATTTAAGATTTAACATTGTAATGTAGATATATGTAGATATAATATGTAACATTTAGATGTAATATTTAACAATTAGATTTAACACTTAATATTTAGATTTAACGCTTAGATGTAATATTTAGATTTAACATATTACATTTAGATATAACTTATACAACATTTTGTCGCAACATTTAATATTTAAAAATTGGATATAACATCTAAAATTTAGATTTAACATTCAGATATAACATTTAACATATAACATTTAAATGTAAGATTTAACATTTAGGTTAGAACATTTAACAATTAGATTTAACATAACATTTTGATGTAACATTTAACAATTAGATTTTCACTGTAATGTCTAGATTTAACATTTAATATTTAACAAGTAGATATAACATTTAGATACATATAACATCTACATTTAAGATTAAATATTAAAAATATAACTTTAAGACTTAACATTTAACGTATAACTTTAAGACTTAACATTTAACATTAAGATTTATCATATAACAATTAACAATTAGATTTGACATTACATATAGATATAACATTTAAAAATTCAGTTTAACATAATAATTAGATTTAACATTACATTAAAATATAACTTAACATTGAGATTTAAGACTAAATATTTAACATCTAGATTTAACATTTGATATAACATATAACATTTAGATTCAAGATTAAATTAAACTTTTAAATTTAACACTTGAATGTAAAATTTAGATTTAACATTTGACATTTAACATCTAGATTTGACATGACGCATTCAAATTTAGGCAGGCAAGGCAGCTTTATTTGTGTAGCACATGTCATACAACAGGGGAATTAAATATAAAAACATAATAAAAGAGAAAAAAGATTTCACGTTCAAGGTAAAATCGTTACTAAATGAAATAAACTAAAACAATCACTATTAAAAAATAGCAAAAGTCGAGACATTCAAGATTTAACATTTATGTTTAACATAACATTTAGAATCATGATGTAGATGTAACTCTTAAGATTATGATTTAATATTTAACAATTACATTCAAACGTTTAGATTTAAGATTAAATATTTAATGTCTAACATTTAAGATCTAATAAATGGATATAACTATTAACATTTAGAGTTTAGGTTCAAGATTGAACATCAAGATTTCACATATAAAACTTGGATATAACATTCAGATGTAATGTTTAGATTTGAAATTTAGATTTAGCATAGTACATTTAGATATATCTTAACATTTAGATTTAAGATTAAATATTTAAATGTATAGATTTAACATTTAACATTCAAATATAACACTTAGATGTAAAATGTTACATTTAGATTTAAGATTAACAGTTCCTGGTTTTAACGAGTACTATTATTTTAGCTCTTTAATTAAATACAAAGTCTTGTTTTTTCAGATGCTTGTGTTACAGTTTTGCTTGTATGAAAAGTGCTATATAAATACAGTCTGACTGATTGATTTAACATATACCATTATAATTTAACATTTACATTTGACATATAACATATAGGTTAAGGATTTAGGATTTAATCTTTTGATTAAACACAACATTTAGATACAAGATTTAACATTTAAAATGAAGAGTTAACATATGACATTTAAATTTCAAATTTAATATTTAGATATAACATCATTTAAATTTTTAAATGTAGATTTAACATTTAGGTTAAACACAACATTTAGATATTAGATTTAATATTAAAATTTAGATTTAACATTCAGAGTTTACATATAACATTTAAATTTAAGATTTAATATGTAGATATAACATAAAATTTAAATTTAAGATTTGAATGTAAGATTTAGCATTTGGATTTAACTTATAACATTTAAATGTAAGATTCAATATTTAACATTTATGTATAACATTTAGATTAAACATTTAAACATTTTTTATACAAAATAATAAATCTGACAAAGTTCACAAATATCACTCTAAATGTGATTAAAAAGTGACTTTGAAAAACCTCACACCTCCTTTTAATTATGAGGAGAAATGTTGCTGTTACTTTCAGAGTGCACAACTTAACAATCAGCGCCGCATACCTGTGAAGGGTTAGTATGTCCTGATGAAGCATTTTACCATTTGTTCTGCAGAGACCGGCTGCTAACCCAGTGGCTCCCCCTGCTGGTGGAGTGCCCAGTGATCCAGCGGATGTACGAAGACACAGCCCTGCTCAGAGACCGCACCACTGTCAATGCCCTCATCGGAGTCCTGGAGACGCTCCACGACTTCCCCATCACAATGGAAGCCTCGCTGGTCAAAGGCATCGACCTATAGCTACGGGAGAGAGCGCTGACACTTAGCTCTGCATTTTCCTCCAAAACTTCTCCTCACTACCACCAACCTCACCCAGCCCTCCACCTTTAGCTTCTGGGATTAGACATGTGAGCACGTAAGAAAGGAGTGAGGGACAAGACATGGAAACTGAGGAGACATTTGGGTACCAAAGCAAAAAGTTCCACTGCTTCTGTGAGAGGTTGGGGCGCTGGATGCAGTATTATTTCCCCGCCCTCAGCTCTCAAAAACCCTTTTAAACTCAAAACAACCAGTCTGTAGTCATGTTTTATCTCATGAACTACAGATCCCACTTACTAAACATGACTGTGTACAATTTTCCATTTGATTTGGAATGATTTCCCACGTTCCAGGCAGCCGCTGGTTACACTTGTTTTCATTACACTTAAAATCTTGAAGCAACATTAAGCTTGCTGTAGCCCATCATAGTATTTTATTTTTTATTATTGTCAGTAAATGCCATGAAAAGACCCGAACCAAGAGCTTTTCAGTCCGTCTCTTAATACTTCCTGATTTCCCTACAGCATGTGGCTCACAGCTCCAAGATCATTGGTTTCCACCAGGGATGCAACATATTGGATTTTTTGCCCAAAAATAACGTGTTAAAAAAAATAACGCTGATTAATCGCGATCGGTGGTGCACTTTGACCCCACACGTCATTAAAGGCCACAGTGGCTTTGTGAGTTGAGTTTTCGTGTCATCAGAGTACTTAAAGCCGGAAATATCACCACAAAGCAAATCATGTAGCAGCGGGGCCCGTGTTAGCAGGGTTGAGCGTCAGCACCGCCCACATGAGCAGCGCTGGTCAGACGCGTCACAGCTGCCTGTCAGCTGCGGCACGTCAGGAGAAAAGCTAAATTCACCTCAACAGAAAGAAACTGCATTTTTGGGGGACTATTTTAAGTGGTGGATTAATCTATATCTGGTGTTTTAGTGTTGGATCTTTCATTTCATTTCATGGGAATGAAAGACTGCAAGAAAAATATAAAATATCAACAGACTTATTCTGTAAAATATACCAACATGTCATGGCAATGTAATTTTACAAAAGCAAACAACAACAACAAAACAGCAAGCTTATGTTAAGCTAATGCTTCTGCAGGTTAATTTTCATAGTGTATTTAAAACAACTGAAACAGCAGCTGCTTGAAGGGAAGAAAAAACTAACGAAAAGTGTTAAATATGCTTTGGAAAATTGTTGACAGTAATACACACATAAAAGGGGGGAATTGCAAAACCACTGGAGTGTTTCTTTAAACTTTTAGTAGCAGCAGAAGACATGCTATCATCATAGCCTAGCCTGCCTTCAGAAGGTAAAACTAGATAAACTGTGTGATAGATTCACTTTCCAGCCTGCAGCTGGCGATTACAGTGCCACCTTCCCTACACCCTAGTTAGCGTTAGCACTAGCGAGCATGCCTATGGGACGTGGAAAGATGAGACGACCTCAGGAAGAGACTGAGTGATCACTGACACGCTAGGACAAGGACTATGTTCCATAACCTACTGACTGTCACCCTGCGCAGTGTTACAGTCAGCAGCTCTCATGCAGCTCTGTGTTTCAACTCACTGGACGTGTGTTGGGCATTTTATCCACATAAAACACAAACTGATGTCAGTGATGAGACTCAGAGTCAGGGGCTGAGTCTGTGGCCGCAGGGACATTCCTACTGAACAGGTATCGTCCTGTCTGTTTGAAATGCTGTGTCCGAGTGTGTGTGCATGTGTGTCATATTTCAGGATCTGTGCAAGCTGGTGCATGTGTGTTTACTCTGCATTTATTTTTATATCTACCAAATTTTGATCAACTCATTTCTGTAGCGTACTGTGTGTGTGTGCATGTGTGTCATATTTCAGGATCTGTGCAAGCTGGTGCATGCCTGTTTACTCTGCATTTATTTTTATATCTACCAAATTGTGATCAACTCATTTCTGTAGCGTACTGTGTGTGTGTGTGTGTGTGTGTGTGTGTGTGTGTGTGTGTGTGTGTGTGTACCTCACACAATATAGAATTTCTTAACAGTTTGCCAACAGTCACGTCAATGACAAAATGTCCAAGTAAATAATCCAAATTTAAGGTTCACCTACTAGCTTTTTGGCTAAAATGGTGGCAAAAACTAGTAAGTGGACCTTAAGTTAAGATTATTTTGTAAAAACTACAATTCCCAAGGTCAAAAAGGAATTTACACACAAGCAACAAAATGGTCCTGTTTCTAAATGAATGTAGTAATCACTGGAATAGTGGCACTAACAGCAGAGTGTGTGAAGTGCATCGGCCACTCACTGTCTAGACTACTATAGAACATGTTTACAGAGGATTAATGAAAAAATCAGCTGTTTTTCTGAGTTAACCTTTGAAACCTGGAGCGGCATCAACTTTATTGTGCTGCTTTCTGACACCTTTTTCAAGTAATAAGACATCTGAACCCTGAGCAAATCAGTATGATTTTTTTTGTTTTTTTTAAAGGGGGATAAAAGTAAATAAGCAACTAAATTTTCTACAAATTGCAATAAATAAGTAAATTTAGAAAATTAAATTTCAAAAACTCAGGGAAACATGTCTAGGAAAAAAAGAAAAAAGCTAGGGTAAAAACTCTGTTTATAGTTGCCATAATTATATTTAAAATTAGGTTACAGAATTATTATACATTTTTATGCTTTTTCCAAGTCAGTTTTTTGTCATTTTTTCCCCCATTTCCCCATTTTTTAAAACAAATTCTCTGGTAATTTTCTTGTACTTTTTTACCAGTTTCTTGCTAATTTTTGGGTCATTTTTTCGCTTATTGCTCATTGCCTTCATCCCATGTTTTTTAAAGAAATCAAGCTAATTTGCTCAGGTTTCAAAGGCTTAACAGAATTATCTCAGATTCATTCAAGAAGAATTAAGAAAACTGTAGAATTTACTGTACACAATAGGAAACATGTTGCGTGAATCCTGATAGCTGTTACGTAATGCTTACATTTTTAAGGTGTTCTCTTGTATTTTCTATTGTCAACAAATCTCATTAAAAACACCAAAACCAGTTAAGTGTTAGGGCACAGTCACAAAAGTCTGCATGCAATCAAGTGACTATTGCCTGCAGAGGAGGTATTTGTGGGCAGTGCTTGGTGTGGCACTTAATAATAAATACCAAGAAATGTGATGTTATATTGAGCTGCCCCTTGAAGTTGGAGATCTGAATCATCAGTTTTTTCTGTCCAGTATACTCACTCCACAGCAAAATCTGGGGACCAAAACATCCCTGCATTTTACTTCAGAGTGAGTGCTCTTGACTTTCACGCTCCTATTTGGTACAGGGAGTTGCGGACATGCAGGCAGCAGCACAGAGGAGAGACCTCTGCTTTAAGTGGTGAGCTCACAGCAACTTAATACAACACAGCCTCTGGCTTTCTGGGAAACCAAATGTGTGTACCTCTCCACATTTAAAAATGCATCTTACTTTACATTGCTTGTTGTCAGAGAGGTTTCCAGGCAGGCTATTTTTAACTACTTTAAGGCCACATTTAGATGAGAACGGCCCTACTAAAAATGGAAACTCTTTCCTTTGCATTTAAAAACGCAATGCATAGATGTAAATTTGCTTTGCCACCAGAAAATAATTTCATCAACCTTCTGGTCACATTGAATGGAAGCCAAAAGGATGTGAATGTTGTTCATTTTGCCCTTTTTGACTACCCAAAGCGCATATCTCAAGACTTTTTGACTTCCCTGCCCTGTCTGTTAAGAGGCATACATATCTAATGCACAAATGTATAGTTTTAGGAACAAAATGGTTCATTTGTGGGGGACTATTTTTAGCGGTGGATTAATACACAGTTGGTTCACAAGTGGCCATTTACTGCTCTAGGATGTGCTTTTCTGTATTCTTTTTTTTTTTTGCAAATAGGCATTTATTATTTGTTTATGTCTTTTCATGAGATTTGTTGACAACATAAGAAATATAATATGGTCTCATTCTTTAATGTTTTGGCATAAAATGAATTCATTTGATGTGAGCGTGTCATGTTACAAGCTGTTAATTCCCATAGGACATAAATGCAACATGACAGCTGTCAGATGTAAAAGAGAGAAACAGAACCTTCCAGCAGCCAGCAGAGATGGGTGGAAACTATTTTTCTTCAGATGGATTTTTGTTCTCCCGTTAAACTTTTTCTGCATGAGAGATTACGCCACTGTTGCGACTTGCCGCCGTCTAAGCGAATCTTTCCTGAGAAATGGTGTAAATATTCTCATTAGTGCATGTTGACACTTAGACTGAGCTGTATTTATCGTGACCCATGATGAGTCTTGAGGTGACTTGTCATCGTTGGTCATCGTTGCATCCCCAGATCCCTGTAGTGATTTTGCCCTCTCCTGAATCTGTGAAGGAGCCGCAGCCTGTCATGGTTTGTTCTGAATGTCGTCTTTTCATGTATTTATTAATTTCATGTTAATCCAAGGCAGGCAGACAGCAGCACTGGTATTTTAAGGTTAATAAAGCCTGTGAATTAACTGGAAACATGTCTTTAAACCACTATTCATGTGTTTTTATCATGTTTTAACCCTTTGTTCTCCTGCTGCTGTTGCCCTAATGCCTCACCTACAGGACTATCCACACCCAAAAGCACAATATCAGCCCTACATTTCATCATGGATGTTTGTCTTCAGACTTTTCGCTAATGGCTACAGGGCAGATTTCTGGCCCCAACTGAGACTCCTCTTTAGACTACTGCACTCTTTGCTTACTGAGCGAATTAATTACTTACATGAACACGTCGTGTGACGAGTGTTATTAACCCCGAGTGGATCTGCTCAAACAGGAAAACAGGAAATGCTACCGACAGCCAGCGGACAAATGGAGTTTCATGTCGGTGTTGGACTGACTTCTCTGTTCTGATATTTATTATGCTTATTTCAATAAAAACACCCCCGTGTGTTAAAGGTGCCAGCTGTGTTTGTCTGTGTGTGTGTATTATAAAGGTGGAAAAAAGTCAAGAGGATTTTCTTACAGGGAAACATATTTATAGTACTAAGCAGTGATGCATGATAATGATTATTTCAACCAATACTGATAAACTGATCATTTCCAGCTTCTTGTGGGTAATAAGATACCGATATTTCTTTTTTTTTTTTGTTGTTTTTCATTACCTGAGGGTATGAAAGGCTGAGATGTGATGAGTACAGATGAAATTAATTTGTGCATTTTCATTTAAAAAAAAAAAAACATTTCATTTACATTTTCATTTATTCATTCATTTATACATCAGATATCAGTTTATGATTTCAGCATAACCGAGCTGGAAACTCACTACACCTGAACTCAAACCACGTCCAGCGTGTCCTCTCATCATGTCTTCTCATCATGTCCCCGTCACACACATACGGAGCAGAAGGAGGGAGACGGCGGCCACTTACACCGGTGTTCAGCTGTTACTGTAAGCAGCGAGCGTGATAATAAATGACAGTATCAGAGCAGGATCTAGACATTTTGGTGCCCTAGAAGAGATTGATCACCTGTCGGACAATGGAGAAAATGGAACGGACATCCGGAGACACCGGCAGACAATGAGAACGGAGCAGATCAGTCCACATCAGTAACCCATCCCTGACTTTCTCTTTGAGTCCGCAGCGCCGTCAGGAAAACAACCTGAAAATGACTTTTTAAAAGCCTTATTCCCATTGTTTTGAAATAAATTTAAGTCAATTTGCTCAGATTTCAAAGGGTAAAGTTAAGCTATGTTGACTTAAAATGTCTAATGTCCATTTTCTGACCATCTAAGAACTTACAAACATGAGTTGTTTTTACTTAAAGGGGAACTCACAATTTTAAACGTTAACGTGTGTTTTGAAGTGTTGTGTTGTACTATTGCAAGACTTCTGTGCAAAAAAAAGTTGTATAAGCATTTTATGCTGTGTTGCTGCAGAGAAAAACTGATCAGTATATGGTAATAACATGAAACATTTGTTTCCATAATGAGATGTTTGTCATGATTTAACAAGATTCAAGTCATTATGTTAGAAAATAAGCTTTTCACATCATAGCAAGAAACTTTTCTTGTTATAACAACATACTATTTATCTTGTTATAAGACTATGACAATTCTCGACATGCTATTCTATGTGGTTTTCAGCTGTTTTTTGGACACGTTATATTTTGACATTTTTTCACATACTATACTATGACATTATTGGTCGTTTTTTTGATGTACTATATTATTATGTTTTGGGCCGTGTTTTCGACATGCTATTTTATGTGGTTTTCGGTCCTCTTGCGACATTTTATATTTTGACATTTTTCGACATACTATACTATGATTTTTTCGGTGGACTTTTCAACATGCTATATTACGATGTTTTTGGACATTTTTTGGACATGCTATACTATGTCGTATCTCAACATGCTATACTATGTGGCTTTCAGCTGTTTTTTGGACACATTATATTTTGACATTTTTCAACATACTATACTATGACGTTTTCAGTTGTTTTTTGACATGCTATATTATGATGTTTTGGGCTGTGTTTTCAAGAGGCTATACTATAATGTGTCTCAACATGCTATGCTATGTGGTTTCTAGCCCTTTTTTCGACTTGACATTTTTATGCATGCAGGTCATTGTTGTCCATTTTTGGATGACATTCTATACTATGATATTTTTATGTATTTTTTAATGACATACTATATTATAGTATAGTTTGTTGTCCAAAAATACATAAAAACATCATGACATTTTTATTCTTTTTTGGGATGGCATACTATACTATGCGGCTTTCAGCTGTTTTTTGAACATATTATATTTTGACATTTTTCGACATACTATACTATGACGTTTTCGTTTGTTTTTTTGACATGCTATATTATAATGTTTGGGGCCATTTTTTGACGTACTATACAATGACGTGTTGACATGCTATACTATGTGGTCTCCAGCCGTGTTTACAACATCTCATATTTTGACATTTTTCAACAAAGTGTACTGTGACATTTTTATGGATTTTTGGATAACATATGACATTTTATACATTTTTGGACGACATATCATACTATAACTTTTTTGTGTATTTTTGGATGAAAATTTATACTCTGAAAATTTTAATTCATTTTTGGACAACATACTATACTACATTTTTATGCATTTTGGTGATATTTCTATGCAGTTTTGGACGACATACTATACCATGACTTTTTTATGCTTTTCAAGCTGACACACTACAGTATAAAAATTTTTTGCATTTCTGGATCACATACTTTATTTATTCATTTTTGCTATTTTGGTGAACATGACCATTGTATGCTGTTTTTGAACGCCATATTTTATCCAGACTTATTTATGCATTTTTGAAATGACCTTACCCGATTTTGACTTTGTCATAATATTATGGATGACATATTATCATATGACTTTTTCATGCTTTTTTAGCTGATTTATTATACTACAACAATTTTATGGATCTTTTTTACAACATATTATACAGTCAGGCGCTCAAACAGTGAGAAAAAAAAGTGAGGGATTATCAGTGAGCAGGATATCAGCAGCCATCTTTCCTTTCTCCATCCATCCATCCATCCATCCATTTTCTTCCGCTTATCTGGAGTCGGTTCGCGGGGGCAGCAGCCTAAGCAGGGAAGCCCAGACTTCCCTCTGCTGCACTGCGCTCGGCCTGCCGGTACCTGTCTGCTGCCTCCAGAGTCCCACAGGCCAAGAAGGCCCGATAGGACTCCTTCTTCAGCCTGACGGCATCCCTTACCGCCAGTGTCAACCAACGGGTTCGGTTGTTGCTGCCCCCCGACAGGCACCGACCACCTTACGGCCACAGCACCGGTCGGCCGCCTCAGCATTGGAGGCACGGAACATGGCCCACTCAGACTCAATGTCCCCTGCCTTCCGCGGGACATGGTCAAAGCTCTCCCAGAGGTGGGAGTTGAAGCTCCTTCTGATGGGAGACTCTGCCAGACGTTCCCAGCAGACACTCACGATGCGTTTGGGTCTGCCAGGTCTGACCGCCGTCCTCCCCCACCATCGGAGCCAACTCACCACCAGGTGGTGATCGGTTGACAGCTCCACCCGTCTCGTCACCCGAGTGTCCAAGACATGCAGCCGCAAGTCCGACAATGCAACTACAAACTCGATCATCAAACTGCGGCCTAGGGTGTCCTGATGCCAAGTGTGCATATGGACACCCTTATGCTTGAGCAGCAAGAAGAACGAGGGAGTCCCCAGAAGGAGCACTCTCCAGCACCCCCTCTAAAGAATCCAGAAAGGGTGGATACTCTGAACTGCTGTTTGGACCGTAGGCACAAACAACTGCGTCCGGGCGAGGGAAACTGGACGATATTTTTCCTTTTTTCATCATAAGGGGTGCAGTGAGCTACACTTTGTCTGGTCCCTCCCCGGGAACCTGTTTTCCATAGGTGACCCTACCAGGGGCATAAAGCCCCCAACAACTGAGCTCCTAGGATCACTGGGACACGTAAGATTCTCCATTTTCAACTCAACTTTTTCCTGCTCAATCTCTTGCTCAACTTCTCAACAGATAACACTTTCTCCATCTCCACTGCTGCCTCCCTCTCAATGTCTGACTTGCGCAACAAAGGCAACTCTTTCTGCTGCTTGGAAGGTAAACCCACACCAGGACAAGTCCTCTGCACCTGAAGAAACAGGACAGGCCCTCCAACCAATAACACCTTCATCTTAAAACTTAAATTAACTTATGCCCAATATTAACCTTGTAAAAATCAGCTATTTTAACCAACTGATCCCACATGACCTAAAAAACTTTCAGTGGGCGCCGCCATGAATGCCTGCACAACTTCATCAATAGTTCACAACTCACCCAGCGACAATAGGATGTACAATGTTCAGACCTACAAGCATGCGCTGCAGCCTTCAACACAGAGCTTCCCAGCTATCTGACTGCCTAACCACAAATCCGACTACATAACTCTCCTCCCTAGTCTTTATGAGGCTTCCTCTCTGAAGCTTTTGTGCTCCCTTGTTGCGTAGATTTCCCGGATTATGGCTGCACCTGGATTGTGGTCACGGTTGTGCTGTTGCTGTGGTCCTGTCAGTGGCTGCGCCTGTGTTGTAGGTCTTGGTTGCACTGATGCTGTGATCCTACTCGGCAGAAACATCTACTGCCATCGTTATTGGTCATGTCATGTTATCGCTGCTTACATAAACTACAATATTTGCATGTAACATTGCATGCTATCATAAATTACATTTATTATTTTTATGTGTATTACAATTGTTAAATGTTATGTTATTGTTGCATCTCTCCTGTCTTTCTCTTTCCTTTATGCAATTTTGTCATCTACTGTAATTTAATTTGTTTTTTACAACATCTATTGCACGTCTGTCCATCCTGGCAGAGGGATCCCTCCTCAGTTGCTCTTCCTGAGGTTTCTTCCATTTTTTCACCGTTATAGGGTTTTTTGGGGGGGAGTTTTCCTTCCCTCTGAGGCAAATTGTGATATGTGATAAAGGACGTGATGAATAATATTGAACTGAATCAAACTTTATTGAACTAAATTAAATGAGGTGAAGCGGTACTGATGCACTAAAGCCTGCTGGTCAGAGAGAGGCGACCAGAAACTGACAACCACCCGGAAAACCATGGACATGCTCCTGTGTAATTTGGGGAAAAGGGAAGAGGAAGCTCTAGCCGCCTTGCATCTATTGTCGCTGTTAACAGCCAGGGTCAAAGCCAGCAAAAATAGACAAAGCACAGCCTCACCAGACAAAAAAAGGAAAAAAAAGAAATGTGCAACATCACTGCAAGGATGGTAGTATTCTGCTCAGGAGCAGAGCAGTATAATGAGACCTTTGGCATTGCAGGTTATCAGGGTTTATTACATAATCCATTATAACAATTGTTATTTCTCCTTTGTGGTATATGTCAGTCAACTCAGGTGACAGGTAAGTGGGTCCCCAAAAAATAATGCACAATAAGTTCATACAATGACAATGCAATAGTATCAACTCACTATTACCACTATCTGAACAGTCTGAAATATTACCTGTCTTGTTTACAAAGACAGTTAAAGCACTTGCTCTGATTCCCCGTCAGAAAATAGTGCAGGGAGGATTGTTACTGTCAAGGCCAGGAGGCTCTGAGGTTGAGGAGGATCAAGACGTCGCAGGGTGCCAAGCAGTAAACCCCCAGCTCATTGAGCGCAGACTCCGGTGTAGGATCCCCTGTACCCACCCAGTCTCTCGTCTCCTCCTCGGACTCTTTGAGGAGATTCCTCAGCAGAATAGCAGAGCCCACGTTAAGACACAAGATGATACACGCCTCCTTAACACTGCAGAGAGAGAGAGAGACAGAGAGACAGAGAGAGCAAATGGAGACAAACTCATGAGAATGCTCATTAAAGTTATCTCTTTCAGTTGTGCTCTTAATCCTCGATTGTCTTTTTAATTCTGATTTTCCAGTGGCTTCATGATTTGTTGGTATTTTCTCAGCTCATCTAAATAGATGATCAATGCTAACCCATCTGTCATGACTGGAGCATAACCCCACACACAGATGGTTCTCCTGACAAACACTTTGGGATGTGACCAAACTCAAACGTTTTTTTTGTCGTTCATATTTTATTCATTTTGAAAACACTAAAATGTACTTATGTACTGTACTTATTACACAAATACAAATTATAGAGATATAAAGGGATCCACAGACAGACAAAAGGAAAATAAATAACATCAATAATTATAATAATAACAATAATATTAATAACAAAACTAGAAAATTTCGGCAGAAATTTTGAAGGGTGCCTGCCGCTGAGGGGCCACTAATGTATGTGAGGAGCAGGAGGGGGGTGGCCACACTTTAACTCAGGGCCACAAGACACAAGAACCAATTAATGGACATTAATCAGTAAGTGATATCTTTAATAGACCACAACGGCCTACAATTAAGGGCCCCCTCAAGCTCAGGGGCCACAAGGGCCAATCAGTGTCTTACTTGTAGGCCCTCCAAAGGGCCCACACTGTCCCACTGTGCTGCAGTGGGACAGTCTGGGGGTACTTGTATACGCGTTTAGTGTGTACTAATGCATGCGCTTCGCAGTGCAGGCACTTCGGGGTATGTGTTGCACCGAGTAGTAATAGGTTCCTTGCACTGCTTCGCAGTGCAGGCACCCTAATAAAATCAAAACAAAACAAACTAAACCAGAAAACAACAACAAAAAATAAATAAATAAATAAAAACAAAACTTGGCAGCCACATAGAACCCACCCCAGCACTACAATCTTTCTTCAGTATACATATACATGCATACACATACACGATACAGTATACACATACATAAACATCTAAAGCACAGTGCAACTTTCTCCATTAACCCTTTGAAACCTGGATTGCTATCACTTCTCTTGTAATGCATTCAGATGATTTTCACAACTATTTAAACCTTCATGAGCAAATTGGTTTGATTTCTTTCAAAAACATGGGAAATAAAGGCAATGACTAACTTGGCAAGATGTGTCCCGCAAACTGCAAGAAATTAGTGGATTTAGAAAGTTATTTTTAAAAAGGTAAGAGGAAAATGTCGAGACAGCTCAATTTATAATTATCATAATTACATATGTGATATTATTTTACAAAATTATTTAAATTTTTAAGCAGTTTTTTATGGGAATTTCCTTGTGTGTTTGTTTTATTTGTTGGAGTTGCTTTACTTTGCTTTTTTTTGTTTGTTTGCTGTTTTTTTTTTAAGATTTTTTTGGGGGCGAAATGTGGGAGAGAGAGGAGGAATGACACGTAGCAAAGGGCCACAGGCTGGAATCGATCGCAGGCTGCTGCAAAGACCTCAACATATGGGGCGCACACTGCAGCAGGTGAGCTAGAGGCTGCACCATTTTTCGGTAATTTTCTTGTACTTCTTACTCATTACTTGCTGATTTTTGGGTAATTTCTTCTTAAATTGCTTATTGCCTTTTTCCCATGATTTTGAAAGAAAGCAAGCTAATTTGCCTAGATATTAAAGGGTTAAACAGAGAAAAGAGGTACACACTCTAAACAACAGCCTTGTGATGACCCCCCCCCCCACACACACACACACACACACACACACACACTTACTGCTTGAAGAAGTTCTCAGGTCTTTTGCAGTAGTGACCAAACAGAGGAAAAAGGTTTCTGGTCATGTCGAACTGAAGCTGAGCTGCTCCGCCTTCACTGAAATGATTGGACAGGATCACCTGAATAAGGCACACACAGTACATGATCAGAAGACATGTCTGAACAAAGTGCCAGGAGCAGCATGGAGCAACACGTGGACAAGACGCTATTTTAAGGCATAAAACAGGCAGAGTATAGTATGTCAAAATAGCCTGAAAAAGTCGTAGTGTAGTATAGAATAGAATAGCATAGCATAGCATAGCATAGCATAGCATAGCATAGCATAGTACAGCATTCAAAATAGTATAAAAAATCATAGGATACTACATCATCTATACATAAAAAAGTCATAGCATATCTTGTACAAAATAACGTGAAAAAGTTACACTAGGGTATGTCATCCAAAAATGCATGAAAAGTTCATGGAATGGTATGTCGGCCAAAATAGATTAAAAAAGTCATATTATACTACGTCGTCCAAAAAAACATAAAAATGTCATAGTATAATATGTTGTCCAAAAATGCATGAATATGTCATAATTTACTATGAAATCCCAAAATGCGTTAAAAAGTCATAGTGTAATTATTGGTCCAAAAACCCACAAAAATGTCACTGAAGGTGTGTTATGGAGCAATAATGGAAAGGCAAGCCTCTTACACATGGGAGTGGTCACGTATGAGGGATTTCTGGGAGCTGATAGTCCACGATTTCACAGAGGAATTTTTGAGGAGTTATATAAAAGATATAACAGATTATGGAATAACACCTCTTGTATCATGTGACCTACAAAAGCAAAAAAAAAGTGTTTCCATTGCAGTTATGCAAAATATGGCTTTTTTGAATCGCCTGAAATACCACTTTCATGTATGTGTAAAAACATTTTTTGCGATAAATGGGATTTTTTTTTAACTGATGTGTTTCCATTAGGGGTATTTCATATACACAATTTCAATTTACACAATTTGAGGGTTAATGGAAATCCACCTCCTCTGATATTGGGAAGCCAAACTTTATTGACTGGCTAACATTTAAGAACCAAAATCTAGATTGTAATTTTAACGTCTCCCCTTGCTATTAACTTCTAATTCTGGTCACTGTAAAATTTTTGGGCCTGGCCTGGCCTGGGCCTTTATGTCTGCTTTACGGTTTGTTCTTAATATGCTCTGCCACAAATGAAACCCAAACAGTACAGCAGGTTTTTAGTGCACGCTAATCTCTTACATCCTGGTAGAGAACGTGGTCCACTCTCTCGGCCAGACCCTGCCAGGCCAGCTGGAACAGAGACAGACTCAGGACCTGATGAAGGTGCAACAATCTGTCTCTCACACAAAGCATCATGGGACATGCTGAACTGGACAGGGTCATAGTGGACTGGTCCTGCTGGGGTGGTAGGGACAGCCACCTAGAGAAAAGACAAAGACAATAAATCAGAGTTAAATCTTTAATCACCCTGACTGGTGAAATCAGCAGAAGAGAAACCAAATCAATCCATCTGAAAAACAACCCCAGGGCCAAAACCGGGAGATAAAATAAGAAGGTAATTATTTCCAAGGTTCAGAATGTCTTTCCTAACTATTTGAGATCTCCTCTGCCTCTCACTGCTCCATCGCAGTCATCTCTCTGCATCATTAACAGCATCCTGTCTCCTTCTGCAGGCGTCCCTGTTTTACACAGTCAGCATCTGGGACTGAGCCCACTTCGAAAACTGTTATGTTACTTTTTGTGCTTGGAAATGCTTCATTTGAGTCAAGGCAAACTTTATTTGTAGAGCACTTTTAAAAGTAACAGTTGACCTGAGAGATGAACAAAGCAAAACTGAACTTATTTAAAGAACTATCAAAAATCACACCAGCATTTTTAATAAATGATCGATTATGAAAAGCTAAAGGACAAAGAATAACACACAAAACAACTGCAGCCTAATTAAAATTAGGACAGACAAAGTTTAAATTTACTCAAGTTTAAACATCATGTAAAGAGTTCAGCAAAGGTTATATAGCAGTGATACTCAACCAAATCTGGCCCCCAACAGGGTGCCGGGTGGCCCCGCAACCATTTTTTAATTCGAAAAGAAAATAAAAATAGAGTTTGTTGATCAAAAAACTTGCCAGTGGAGGATCCCCTGGACCCCCTGACATAGGTCTTTGCTAAGCCCCTGATGTCCTAAAATCTAAGAAATGTCCTAAAATCCAAGAAAAGTCTTCAAATCATAAAAACATCCTTTAGTCCTAGAAATGTCTAAAATCCTAAAAATGTTAAAATCCAAGAAAGATCCTCAAACCCTAAAAATGTCCTGAATTCCTAGATATGTCCTAAAATCCTAGAAATGTCCTAAAGTCAAAGAAACGTCCTCAAATTGTAAAAACATCTGAAAATCCCATAAATGTCCAAAATTTCCAAGATATTTCCAAAACCTGAAATGTCGTTAAATCCTACAAACATCCCAAAATCCTAGAATAGTCTGAGAAATGTCCTAAAATCCTGAATATATCCTCAAATTTAAGAAATGTCTTATAAATCTGAGAAATATTCTAAATCTTAGCATTGTCCTGAAATCCAAGAAATTTACTGAAATCCTAGAAACATCTATGGGGCTGCTGCGACTGGCCCCTGGCCTCCTGTCATTTTGCAAAAGTTGACCCAAAGCAAAGCACATTGAGTATCCCTGCTGTATAGAATATTTAATGTTGTTTTTAATGGTAAACAGATCTGTACATCACTGGCAAAATGATGAAACCAAATATTATGTCTATTAAAAAATGGAACCCGGAGGCAGCATACACAGTGAGAACAGCATAGGGCCAAAAATGGAGTCTTGCGTAACCCCACAAGTATATTGGGGCCACTTCAGAGGAATGCTCACTGAGGCGAACCAAGAAACTCCTATCAGTCAGGTCATCACTAAGCTAACTCGGGCTTTGTAAAAAGGCAAGGCAAAGCAGGTTTATCTATAAAGCAAATGAAAAAAAATAAATTAAAGTGCATTCCATGAGCCAAGCATATCATTCAATCTAGTAACATTCAGAAAAAAATAAAACCTACAGTAAATATTGAAGGCAAGAGACTGCACAGACGGCTATAGAAATGTGTTGTAAGCTGAGGGTAAGAGGCATTAATATGGTGCTCCTCCTCACACTGATGTCTCACCTGTCTTGGCTGTATGATCTGGCTTTTTCTGTGATTTCCCTCATGGTCCATTCCAGCAGTCTCCCCATCATGTCACCCTTCAGTCGATCCAACAGCGCCAACAGACCTTCAAACAGAGAGCCCTCCAGAGAGGCCAGGCGACCCACCTCCATCACCCCCAGGCCCCCAAGCACCGCCTCCTCGCCGAGAGACACGGCTGCCTGCTGCAGCTGCAGGAAGAACTGCAGAGAGAAGAGGAACAGGTCTGTCACCATCTGCTGGCTGCTCTCTGGAAGCATTGTTTGATTAGAACTCATCTGAATCGTTTTAAACCAATTTTCAGACTTTTTTAAAAAATAAAAACAAAGTTCTTGCAGCTACTTGTGTTTACACAACATTATCAACATGAAGTTTTGTGTCTTTTTTTAAATAAGAGAATTAACTGTCTTTATCTTTATTCCTTTTGAGTACAAACCCACAAAAGTTTCATTTTGGCATTTAAAAGAATCCCTACCACTAAAGCAGCATGATGATCAGTCCTCACATAGGTGACTATTTGTGTAATATACCCTTTTCAACCAAAATTAGGGCGTGTGTGCATGTTTTTTATTGTGACTCTATCCCCTAATAAACAGTCTCCTTTCCCATTGCCAAGAGACCAGAGCTGTGTACACAGCTCCCTCTGTTTTTACTGGTGCATCATGTTAAATGTTATGAATGCTTGGGAAAACAAGTTAGTAAACCATAAAAAGCAGCATGGAGGCCAGCGAAAACGTTTCAGTGGTTACTTCTTTTTCCATATCTGTTGACTTTTAAAATGGCTAAAATTCAGAGATGAGCATTACAATGTTGTGATGCTCTGATAAATGACAGTAACAGAATTATTTCCTATTAATTAATTCCTTTTGCATAAATTTTGAGCACGACTTTAAGAGCATAGTACCATTTGCATGTACACATTTTTTAAGCCGGTCTTTGTGCATACCTACTGTTTTTAGTGAGACTCCTCGTCAAGACTGCCTTTATGACATTTTTCCCAGTGAAACTAGTTTTCATATAAAACCATAGGGCTTGGCGTACTCATGCATGAGAGATAATTAGGAGCTGTCCAGCAATGGCAACATCCTGCTGCTGCTGTGGCCAAAAGAAAAAAAGCTTAAATAAAACAAATAATAAATTCATTAACTCAACTCACCACGTTGTCTCCCCAGTCTCCCAGGATGGTGGAAATGTAGTTTACAGCGTTTAGGATGGCGCAATAACGAGCACCCAGCGGGCAGCGAGACTCCTCCTTCATCACCTAGGAAGGAAAATAACTCTTATTATTATTTAGACACCTCTGCTTTCGTCATTCCTCACTTACAAAATTCTAACTATATTAAGTCCATAAATAACTACATGACTATGCAACAATAATAAGGCAATATGACAGTGGAGAACAGTACAACACCATTACATATAACAAGCAGCAGTGTGCCTACAGAGCATTAAAAAAGCTTGTTATTCCTACCCATCTTACAATGCCCAACCTACTTACACTTAAAGAATATTATACATTATTATATATTATATATTATAATTTATAAATTAAACATTAAAATATTATACATTATTTTGTTCTACTTTCACTGAGCTAATTTTTTAACCATCATCAGTCCTCATCATTTATCAAGTATTATAAACCTATCACTAACTGGTGTTTGTCCTGATGCCACTGTTTTTAGATGAAAAAAACACAAAAATATACAACATGAGAAGTACACTATTATTTTTTTAGGATTTTTTTTTTGATGATGATGACAGTCTGGGATATGTCAATGATTAGCAGCAATATTGATTGTGACAGTGCACCTCGTGGAAACCGCATGTATTTTCTCCATACGCCACATATGGTGAAAATGACTTCACCAGGTGGAAAATAGTAAAAATGACAAATTCCAAGTCAAAAGCCTAGAATGATACCGAGAAATAATACAATGCATGTTTTTATGCTTTGATGGCTGTGGGATCAAAAATGTCAGTTTAAATGCGTTTCAGTGGAGCATTTTTTGACTTTAACAGTCTGAATGAAAAGTTTAGTTCCCACAGTGTATTTTAGACCTATTGTAGGAGCTGAGCTGGAAATTCACTGATTAAACCCAAAGACACTATCTTGCCTACATTGATTCCATATGCATGAACACAGCCAAAATGATCAAATAATAAATAATGAAAAGCGTCTAAATTGCAGCAAACAGTCACTAAGGGTTAACTGTCTTTCTCCCACTGACATCCGTCTCTCTGTCATGGTTACCTGTGTGAGTCGTATGCGGAAGTCATCCACTAGTTCTCTCTGCAGGCCCAGGAACTTGAGTTGTGCAGAGGCACAGGGCAGGGCCCGGTACCGCTCTGAGGACAGCAGGAGGACAGCAGGAGGACAGTAGGAGGACAGCAGGAGGACAACAAACACAAGAGTTTTACTCTTCATAAGCTCTGACTTCATATATTCCTATCGTGTGCTTTAGCAGGTACCCTGTAAAGTCTTTCAACTCTTGGAAAGCTGTGGAGGAACGTTGTTATCAGCAGGTCCCTGTTTTGTTTGTATGTCATGTATGCAGAGAAGGTCACGTCATACACCTTCCTGTCAGTGCTTTCAGACCGCTCCACAAACCATCATGTGGTGCTTTTTGAGGCATCGGTATCTGCAGATATGGGCTTAAAATAAATGATTAAAATCAGCCAACATGCTGATTTTTGCCCATATCACAAACCAATATTTTTTCTAACTGACAACATGAACATATTTTTCTTATTTTGCACAATGAAAGGATATTACACACACTAAAAAGCACTGTACTTCATGTCTCCATTCGCTGGTGGGCCATCATTGATAAGAATATACAGAATATTATGTCAATTAACCAACAACAGAGACTTGATGATCACTAAAATTAGTGGGGAAAAAAAGTGGAAGTAGTGGTATTAGTGATGTGCAAAATGTCCGTGTCAGTTATCGGCCAAATGAGTTGTTATTTATCGGCATATTGGATATCGGCAAAAAAATCAAATATCATGCATCCCTTGTGCTACTGTAACAAAAAACGCAGCAGTGTGCCTGTAAAAGGCAGAGAGAAGAAGAATTTTTTTCCTTCCATTTTAAATTTCGAAAGATGGAAAATGGTCGATAAACAAGCGTCTGCTGTATTACATGTAAATGTTTCATGCTTTACTAAATAAAAGAGCATACAGATAGTGAGTTAAATACTGCGTAGTCTTACCTGTGATGACCTGTAGCAGAGTCATGAAAGTCTCAGCACAGTCTGGAGCCTTCAGCTCATCCATGTCACTGATGTCTTTGTACTGAGAGCTCCAGGCTCCCTCTGCTGACAGCATGGCGTCCATCTTCTCCACTGCCACTGAGTACGCACACAAACACAGCGTTAGGATGCTCTTCACGGCTCTTAGAGAGGCCGTGCACACTGCATGTCTAAACATGTCACCGGTGGTATGCTTGTATGGAATGATAGTTTGTTGGATGTCAATAAATCTCCATCTCTGTGCCACATGCTGATCTATTTGCAGCGTCCCAACACATTTTCATGAACAAAATTTCCAAACTTTACCATGACGTTTCAAGGACCCCCCTTCACAATTTTTTATTTTTATTTATCTATTTTTTACCTTTCCCAAATTTTTTCCTTTTTTCCATTTTTCAGACATAATTCCAGTGTCCCCAGTGAAGTGTACAAGGACAATGGGAAATTTGAAAATCCAAAAATAATCTAAATTACTGTAAGTTTTTAAAGTTTCTTGCTATAATAAGTGATGTAATTTTTGCAAAAACATGCATTCCAAACCCATTTCCTTAAAAAAAATAATAATTGCCAACATTTTTTTAAGTTTTCTATAAAAAATTGCCAATTGAAAAATATATCTGAGCTTTTCTTTAAATATATTTGAAGACAAAAAAAAAAGAAAATCAAAAACCTTTTCATGTTTTTAATAACAATCACTAAAAATGTTAATGTTTTCTACGGAAAAAAATTACCCAAAAGTTTAAAGTTTTCTATGACTTCTATGAATTCTATGATGAATTCTATGACTTTTCCAGGTTTACCATGACCATGGGAGCCTTGTATTTGGTATATTGACAAGGGATTTCTCTGTACTTTCTAAAACTGCCTGCTATTAAATCAACTCAGAAATCTCAAAATGTATAAAGTTTTTGATACCAAATCACAGGATGTTTTTTGGTGTCTAAATGTGGTATTTCGGGGGAATTTGACCATTTCTATCAATGCTCCAGGGATCAAAACACTTTAATGTAGCACCAAATCTGAGATAATCACACCATAGCTAGGTATACTTACTCTTCTTTTCCACAGTGAGCCACTTCTGAAGGATAGCGTCCTCCAGTAGGAGGTGAAGCAGACCGGGGTGCACTGCTGGGTACGACTGGTTTGTTCGCAGCTCCTTCTCAAACTGCAGCACCTCCTCCACAAGGTGACAGAAGAGCACGTCGTCATAGAGCAGCCTGGAAGCATCGCTGGCCACCTTCTCCTGGACCAGAGACAGCAGGCCTCGACACAGCTCCACCTGCACGCGCATGCACACACACGCACAATAACTACCTGTGTGGACTAACCAGATGAGATCGGAGCAGACAGGTGTAGATCAGCTCACCATGGCACTGATGGAGGCCCCGGCTCGGTCCAGGATAGGTTGGATCCTTTCCTCCATGAAGGCCGAGCTATTTCCCATCCACATCAGAACCTGTGTGAGGTACCACTCCGGCTGGAAGACGCAGACAAAGGAGGAGTTTGAGCTCTTCTAAAGCTTTGCCAAAGACTCTTTCGACTGATTTTCTGTGGGGACAATAAGTCTCTCTGATCCAATTGTACAAGCAGATATTAGAGAATCAGGACCGAAAACCTAAAGGTTGTTGCAGTCTTTGCTGACAGTGTGTTTAAGAACCATCATGACTAGTGCCCAGAAAGAACTAGTGTGTGTGACATGTTGTCTGACCAACAGGAGGTAAAGAGTTCACAGCTGTAAAGCTGCACTCAGTCTCAGAGTGTGCTTCTACTTTGGCTGTTCAGGGAGACATGGGAATTCCTGGATCAACAATGCAAAATGAGAACTGATAGACCGTGAAATCATTTGCAAAACAGGGTCAGTAAGAAGGTTTTCCTTTGAAGAATATCTTACAATTCTGTATGAGCTACAGACCTTCATGCTATTTTAAAGAAGCTCTCATGGTGTTCTTGAGAGCTTCCTCCGAAATCAAATTAGTTTATCCTTTTGTCCAAGTGGACATTTGCGCCAAATGTGAAGTTCCCTGAGAGATCTTAAGATATCACAGGAATGAGATTGATGAGGTCACAGCAATCATCACCTTTGACCACCAAAATCAAATTAGTTCATCTTCGAGTCCAAGTGGAAGTTTGTGCCAAATTTGAAATAATTCCCTCAAAGCATTATTGAAATATTGCGTTAACAAGAATGAAACAGATAAGGTCAGATTTACCTTGACCTTTGATGAAACAACATCTAATCAATAAACTCTTGAGGCCAAGCGGACGTTTGTGCCAAATTTGAAAAATTCCCCAAAATGTTCTTGGGATATCATGTTCACAAGAATGAAACAAACTCAGACAGACAGACTCAATAAGACAACATTGTCTGATGGGAAACTTTGTAATAAGACAGGTCTACTTTAACACTGAGCTGTCTGAAGTTTCTGCTATCATGTGCTTGCCATGAAACTGTAACTCTGGTAATCATTACAATTTATGCACAAAAAATATATGTTAATGTGTCAAACCATGCTCAGATTAGACACATAAACTGAAGTTGGTGTCAGTCGGTTTCGGTGGTGTGCATAAATTCTGAGTGTTTTCAGGTGTGTATATCAGGGGTCGGCGGATTATTGGCCTAGTCGATTATCAGGGCAATATCTGGCATTTGCAGATTATCTGTATCAGTGTTTTATTTTAATGATCACCGATATTAACTAATGAGAAAGTGCAAAGAAAGTGTCTGCATGGGAGGAACTTTTACTTTGTAAAACCACAGGGAGATATTGTTATCTATTCATTTTATAAAGCATTTACTTGACTTTTTAAAAAAGGTTGCTGGTAACTTGCTGTATGTAATGTTGAAAATTTCAGTTTTGATGAAACATTTGCGAAAGGCATTCAAACAAAATTTTGTGTTGAAGGACCTCACAGGCAGATCCTTCAGAGTGTCATGGCGAGGAGAGGTGTCTAGGTCACATGGCCTATCGACAGGGGTTCCTCAGAGGTCGGTGCTTGGTCCCCTACTCTTCTCTCTGTACACCACCTCACTCGGTGCAGTGATCCGTTCCCACAGTTTCTCCTACCACTGCTATGCTGATGACACTCAGCTCTTCCTCTCCTTTCCACCTGACGACAGAACGGTCTCAGCTCGATATCAGCGTGTCTGGCTGATATCTCCACATGGATGAAGGAACGCCACCTTCAGCTAAATCTGTCTAAGACCGAACTCATGGTCTTTCCAGCTTGTCCATCTGTTCAGCCTCAGATCAGTGTCCAACTTGACTCGAGCCTACTTGTGCCCACAAACTCAGCCAGAAACCTGGGTGTCATGATTGATGACCAGCTGACCTTTAAGGTTCATGTGGCCTCAGTTTCTCGGTCTTGCCGTTATGCCCTCTACAACATCAGGAAGATCAGACCCTTCCTGACCCAACAGGCCACACAGCTTCTGGTTCAGGCTCTTGTGATCTCACGCATTGACTACTGCAACTCTCTTCTGGCAGGCCTCCCTGCATGCTCATTCAAACCTCTTCAGATGATCCAGAATGCAGCAGCACGTCTGGTCTTCAACCAGCCCAAAAGAGCACATGTCACCCCACTGCTAATTTCTCTTCACTGGCTTCCAGTGGCAGCCAGAATCAAATTCAAAGCACTTCTCTTGGCTTACAAAACAATCACAAGAACTGCTCCAGCCTACCTGGAATCCCTGATGCAGGTCTACTCTCCTTCTCGCCCACTACGCTCTGCATGCGAAAGACGCCTGGTGCTTCCAGCCCAGCACGGCTCTAAATCTCTAGCCAGACTCTTCTCTTCTGTTGTTCCCAAATGGTGGAACAAACTTCCAAACTCTGTGCGTTCTGCTGAGTCCCTTTCTACTTTTAAGAGACAATTGAAAACTCATTTGTTCCGAGAACACCTAGGCACTTAACCTGACTCTTCTCCGCTTTGCCCTTTGGGGTAAATTAAGTCAGAAGGTCCAAAACCCAGCACCTAATGATTATCTAGCACTGACAAAGTTGTGTGATGTTGTATGTTGACTGTCATCGTAAGTAGTGATACTGAGATTGTTGAATCTCAGATGCTGAGATCGCTACTGGTTATTACTTTGGTTTAAAAAAAAAAAAAAAGGGGGGGGGGGGTGGTCTGTGCGGCACTTCTTCTGCCACTAGACGGCAATACCTGTGACCAATCACACCTGAAGCACTTTTTGCACTTACTAAGGGTTTTTTCCTTAAGTCTAAATTCTTGCTTGTGTTGTACGTCGCTTTGGATAAAAGCGTCTGCTAAATGAAATTGTAGAATTGTAGAATTGTAGATTTTGTTATATTCCAAATTCCAAACACTGACAGAGAGATCTTCATTTTTCTTCTAAATGCATATCAATTTAAATATCGGTTATCGGTCTTAGTGACTCCTAATAATTAGTATCAGTATCATCCCTGTAAAAACGATATCGATCGACCCCTAGTGTATATGTGATGTGAGTTGTGCATGTGAGACCTTGCTGAGGGAGTTGGTCTGTCGGTTCCCGTAGAAGTGGTATCTGAACCTCTTGCTGAGCGGGCTGCAGCATGATCTGAATGGGCAGGCAGAGGGGAGGAGGTTTGGACAGAGGTGTGGATGCAGAAGCAGGCTGGGTGGAGGGCGCACCTTGAGAAGAGGCCGAAGCCCTTTGGGATATGAGGTCATCACTGACGGAGGGAAGTTAAAGAAAACAAAGACTGGAGAAGCTGCAGTGTTCAACATGTTTACCTCCTGTTAGCTGATGTTGATGCTGATATTGCAAAACAATCAAACAGTGAATACAATTTTACTTTGGCTTTTAATTGAACTTTATTTAATTAATGACTATTTATTGTTATATTTTAGTCAGTTTTACAGTTTTACTAATTTCTAAATCATTTTATTACTTCTAAGATATTTATTAAATTATTTTACTTACTGTTTTTATCCTTTAATTTACCTCTTATTTACAGTTTATGTATTTTACTTATTTATTAATCTACTTATTCATTTATTTTTATTATTGTTATTTATTAATCTATTTATCTACTTACTTATGTCTTTTTTATCTTTCTGTTTATTGGTTTTATGGTGATTCTGGTGTTTCCTTATTTACGGTAGCATTTCCTCAGTTCCCGGTTTAATGAGTACTATTTTGTGTGTGTGTGTGTGTGTGTGTGTTATGGTTTTTTATTGTATGAAACACTTTGTGTTACAGTTAATTTGTATGAAAGGTGCTACACAAATAAAGTGTGATTGATTGTAAAAGAAAGATTGTATGTGAAAGTAGAAGCCCAGAGTGAAGGATACGAGGTCTGCAGGGCGAGCAGCTGTGAGACGAGCAGCTCCAACTGGCTGCTGATCTCCTGACCGTTGGCGGTGGGAGTCAGAGACTGAGTTGGAGGGGAGATGATCGGCCAGTGAAGCTGAGTCAACACTTTCTCAAAATCACTGTGTGGGAATTAAAGAGGAGGACTGAGCTCACATATCAAACACAGGATGATGATCTTTGCATTTCAGAACTTTGGCACATTCAGACAAATAAAGGTCGGGGGTTGGGTGGAGGTTTACCCGGCCAGTCTGTCTTTGATGATCTTGTGCCAGAAGTGTAGTGTTTCTCGGAGGAAGTCCTGGAGGTGAGAACATCCGGACTGGCTAAGTCCAGTGTCCAGTGCAGCCATGCTGTCCACTGCCCGTATGGCCTCCCAGACACTGCTGGTCATCAGACACTGCTGGACTGCAGCACTGCAGACACACAACACACAGACATTCTACCAAGACCTCAACATTTAGAGTGACTGACTACCTGTGCCCATCCTGATTTAGACCCCAAGCTATTATATGTCATTGCTTAGACCTCTATACAACTCAGCTTGTGCTTCACTTTTACGGTTCTTTTCTTTACATTGACCCCCTACGTCCATCGTCATCTCTGTCTGTCCACACATCCATGTGTCACTCTCCAGTTCACAGTACCTGAGTTCTTCTATATGTTGAAGGCATCGTAGGTACTTGACGTGTCTCTCTATAGTGTCCACCTGGTTAAGCGTCTGGCCGAGACTATCCATCCAAGGCTGGGCCCCCTGTAGGTGCTGGAAGGTGTAATCATATAGGAATACAAACCATTGTTTATACATCCAAGAATGGCCTAAGTAAATTACTTTATAAGGCAGGTTTCCATTACAGATTTGCACACAAAACTTCAATGATTTTGTCAAAATGTCGATAAAACACAATTGTGAGATGTCTCCACTGAGTGATGTTATGAGACTTCTCTGATGATAACATTCCAAGAAGCATCGTGATGGATATTCAAAACATTAGCAGCTTTATTTCTATTGCAGCCACCACACTAGCCATCATTATTTTCAATCCAAGGCCATGTAGGCGAGTTATGGAGCCATAATGGAAAGGCGAGCCCCTTAAACATGGGAGCGGCCATGTATGAGGGATTTCTGGGAGCTGATTTCACAGAGGAATTGTGGATTCAGAACTTCCAGATGATCTGCTCAACTTTTGAAGAGTTATGTGATGCAGTAACAGCTCTTGTAGCTCCTGCTGCATCATGAGGGAGCCAGTTCCTACTGACAAGCACATAGCCATAGCATCATGTGACCTAGAAACGCCAGTGTGTTTCCATTGCAGTTTGGACAAATATGGCTTTTTCAATTCGCATGAAATACCAAACTCAAGTGAGTGTAACAACTTTTTTGCAATAAATGGGAGTTGGGTTTTTTTTTCTGTGTTTCTATTAGGCGTATTTTCTTATTTTATATCTAATTGCAATTTCAATTTGTGCAGTTTGAGGGTTAATGGAAAGCCATCTAGTGTCTTTGTCATACAGACATAGAAATCTGCTTGCATCACCTCTCTGGTGAAGTAACATTATGGAAGCATTTGGTGGTGTTAAACATAGCAGGATCGTCACAGAGCTGCAACACTTACATGATATTTGGCATTTGGAATGTGTCAGGGCACTCTGTGGCCCCTTTTGTTGGAGAACAGCAGTAAATTGTAAATTGACAACAAAAAATAAAAATTAAGGCTTCGGAGTTTATGTTCATTAATTAATGTGAATTTGTTTTTTTTTCCTTCTTTTGACTTGCACTGCACAGAGAGAAAGAAATTCTCAAAAAATAGCCAGCTATTGAAATCCACACACACACACGCACGCATGCATGCAAGCACACACACACACACACACACACACACACACACACACACACACACACACACACACACAATGGTTAATTCAGGCTATTTTTTTGTTTAACAAGTTTAGTTTCCTGTTGCATGTAATGATCTATTCATGGCAGTGCTGTCCTTAAAAGGCTCTGTGTGAAATTCAGAGCATATGGGTTGTTGGACAAAAGGCAGATGAGGACGGCGCATGCTCATGCAGCGACCAGCAGCAGGTGTAGGCTCTGTGTTTGGCAGTACTTTTGAGCGTGTTTTTATCGTTGTTTTATTGCTTTTACATTAGAGTTTTTTGGTAAATATCAATAAGTGTCCTCCAGTAACTGACTCAGGCATTGAGATTAGCACTGACAGTAACAGATATGTGAATATGATTATGATTATGATTTGTTGTTGCTGTTGTTGTTATTGTTGTTGATGATGTTGATGATTATGATGTGATTGGTGACAGTAACAGTACATGTTGTTATTGCAGGACATGAATACAGTCAGAGGTAGATGATGTGATTTGTAAGACTAATAGAAACTGTTTATGTGATGATTTGATGAGTCTGATGTGTGTACCAGTGTAATAACAGTACATGTTGTACTTGCATATACATGAATATATATATATGACACAGTCAGAGTGTGTACCCATAGACTGATGTGGTTTGTATATATACTAATATATATATAACTTTACATATATATATATATATGTATACACAGTGTGTGTTGCAGCTGGTCTCTGCTGTCACAGTCTGATGTGTGTACCCATAGACTGTTTATATACATATATATATATTATATATATATATATATATATATATATATATATATATATATATATACACAGTCTGATGTGTGTACCCATAGACTGTATATAACAAGTATATATATATATATATATATATATATATATACAGTCTGATGTGTGTACCTGGTGCAGCTTGTTGGAGATGAGTCTCTCCTTCTGCAGCAGCTCCTCCAGAGAACATGTGGCCTCCTCAGCAGCACACAAAGCTGCACACACTTTAGGAGGCACGGAGCTGGACACGGTCACTACCTGGAGGACAAATACACAGTCACAACCTGCAGGGCACAAATACACAATCACAACCTGCAGGACACACATACACAATCACAACCTGCAGGGCACAAATACACAATCACAACCTGGAGGACACAGTCACAACCTGCAGGACACACATACACAGGGCACACATACACAATCACATCCTGAGGACACAGTCACAACCTGCAGGACACAAATACACAATCACAACCTGGAGGACACAGTCACAACCTGCAGGGCACAAATACACAATCACAACCTGCAGGACACAAATACACAATCACAACCTGGAGGACACAAATACACAATCACAACCTGCAGGACACAAATACACAATCACAACCTGGAGGACACAGTCACAACCTGGAGGACACAAACTACACAGTCACAGCCTGGAGGACACAGTCTCAGCCTGGAGGAGACACATTACAGTGCTTCAGAGCTAACACAGTCATGGACAGACTTTATTTGAGTCATGTGGTCAGTTTCAAACTTAAGTTGTAAATATTTTTGGTTTGACAGACAAAGACACCGTCTGTCCCACTGGACAGGCGTCTCTCAGAGGTGTCCCTCCTCACCTGCTCCTCCAGCTCGCTGTTCTCCTCTCTCAGTCTGTCCAGCAGCTGTCCAACAGTCTTCAGGGACTTCAGGTCGCTGCCGACTTCTTTCTCCAGAAACTCCAGCACATAGTCATGTCGAGTGTCCGAGTCTTCTGAAAATAACTCGCTGTCTCGGCTGTTTGTGTGAGCGGGGTTTGAAAAACTGTCTGACAGTTTGCTCATCGTTTGCTGGACTGTTGTGGGCGCCGCCATCTTTGCTCTCTGCAGCCGTCAACAAACTGTCTCGGATGTTAGAGGAGGGAGCGCTCGATTTGTGTCTCTGAGACCGGTTGGTTAAACTGTATGTCCACGTTTTTTTCTTTACTCCAAGTCCATCTAGAACGTATTGTCCATATATGACCTTAAATAAAGATAATTTGATACTATTTGTCCTACTCACTCTGTCCACTGAACTGCGCGTTCTTGCGTACGCAGCAGGCTCGTCCCACCAACACTGTATCTACGGGACACACTGACGAAGAAAACGAACTCACACGTTTGACGTCGACACCAAAGAGTCTGGCCACACGTCACACGCTACACGTCAACAAATACGTTCTTATTTATTTTATCAGAAAGAAAAACAAAACAAAAACAAAAATTTCATCAAAATTGGAAAACTTTGGAATAAAAAATGGTGCACAGAATCAAACAAAAAATAAAATAAAATGAAACTGCACATTTAAAGAAGAATAAATAAATGATGACATTTTAATTGTAGATGTGTGAATTAAGTGCCAGTCTGCCTGTGGCGCTTTCTGGTGCATGTCAGGTTCTGTTTATCCTCTTGGCCCTGGATTTCTGACCCTTCTACATGTATGAAATCATACATGTTCTTCATGTCGTTTAACCCTTTGAAACATGACCATATTGACTTGATTTCTTTCCAAAATATGGAAAGGAGGCAATGAGCAACGTAAAATTGAGCAACACCAAATTATTCAAATTAGCATTAAATGTGTAAAGAAAAAAAGTTTCAAAAATGACCTGAAAACAAGCATAAAAAAGAATAAGGAGTAAGATAAATTAAATTAAATTAGAAAATTAAAACATTAAACATTGTTAATACACACATACAAAAACACATTTCAGTAACATTTCTGGACATTTCCCCAGTTAAAAAAAAAAACTTTCTTGCAAAACAAACCTCACTGTCATGTGAGGCATATTTTGCTCATTGTCTTTTTCCCCCAAGTTTTAAAGAAAACCAAATAAATTTGCTAAAGTCTCAAAGGTTTTAATGCTTGTGAAAGGCGTCTGAACACAGCACAAGAAAAATGACGTCAGTTCAGGTTTCAAAGAGTTAAACAGTGTAACAACATAAAGTGTTTGTGAAGGAACATTATTGTTTTTTATCTGTTATTTTGGTTGTTTTTTTAGTAGTTTTTTATGCTAATTATTTTATCATGTAGTATTTATTTGTTTCAAATGTAAAGTGCATTGTAAATAAAATCATCAAAATAAAAATCATTCTTATTGTTATTATTATTATATCTTCAATCCTAGATGGAGCCTTACTTGTAGATTTTTAAAAAAATGACAAAAACCTTCCATAAAAAGAAAGCACTTTATCTTGGATATAAATTTTGTACAAATGCTGCAAAAAGCAGCAAAACTATAGCTTTTACATAACCTGATTACATCACATGCTCCTTCAGAGTACAGTGAAGACATGTCAGCTGTAAATGGAGCTCTCAGGTCACTGGGTTCATCCTGATGAGGCTCAATGTGGACACACGAACTGCCCTGATGCTGCTGGCTGCTGATTTGTCCTCAGGCTTTTTCTTGACTTAAGTATGACACATGCATGGCAAAAACTGACAGGATGCAGCACATGAAGCTGGAGAAAACACATCACTGACTCCCACATCAGCAGCACTAATTCCCCTCAAAAGAACATGATTTGTTTCTGATTTTAAGTTAAGTCAATTTTATTTATAAAGCCCATTATCACAAAACACAGTTTGCCTCACAGGGCTTTACAGCATATGACATCCCTCTGTCCTTAGACCCTCACATTGTCTAAGGAAAAACTCCCCCCCAAAAACCTCTGTAACAGGGGAATCAATGGTAGAAACTTCAGGAAGAGCGACCGAGGAGAGATCTCTCTTCCAGAACGGACAGACGTGCAATAGATGTCATAAATAACAATGCAACTTTTTAAATTTGGATTTTTGTACGAGCGGGGGAAAGAGGAGCGCTTGTTTAACAGCTCTGTGAGGAGCTGTCACATTCCATTCTGAAGCTCCCATGTGGATTTGCTCAACTTCAGTGATCTCACCACATCCACCTTCCAGATATTATCAAAATCTGCTCCTAATACTAAATTATGTCATGAAATTGGTCTGTGTAAAACTAATGTACATTTTGCTGTGTGATCACTCCAGCTGTGATGCAGTCAGTACATAATGATGTTAGAAAAAGTTGAATATTTGCATAGTCTGACTAAAACTGGACCTTTAAAGTACATGTAAACACGTTAGTCTGACTGAAATCAGACTAAATCGCATTTCTCAAAGTTGGATCAACACACCTAGATAATGCAACTGGAAGTCAATTCCAATCCCTCAGTGGTTATTGATAGAGACTGTTCATTATTTCTGAGGGGCAAAGGGGTGCTGCAAAACGGGTCAGGCATTTAGAAAAAAAAGTAAGCACTGAGGACGGACTTGTGCTTTTAATTTTGGCTTAGACAAGGGACAAATAATTCGAAAAGGTTGCATTTTATATTTATTTTTAAATGAAAAAGTCACAACGTAGCCACCCCCTCCTCTGATAAAGTACAGTCCCACAACACTGAGACTAAGGCAAAGTCATGTCCTACTATGGACTGGACTGCAGCAAAACCTATGTTTGCCACCTTAAAAAGTCTATCAGTTCACTTTATTTGAATTTTATGGTCTCTTTACCTTCCACAACAGCTGATGGAGGCAGCAGTAGAGCAGCAGCTCCAACATTCAGTGGAGTAAAATAATGTGACGTTTTTGATAGAATGGCTTCAAATCCCTGTCAGTAAGGGGTGTCTTACGGAAAGCGCTGAAAATATATTAAATATCATGTACACTTAAACTGATATTGATTTTTTTAAAGTGTATTGAAACTAACTAATGAAGGCAGAGTCTGCTCAGTACAGTCTGATTATATGTATGTGTTATTGTGAATAAACAGTTTGTGATTTGGTCTTTATCATAGACTTTATAAATAATAAAGATTTATTGTAACTAGCTGAAATGATCTCCACCAGCTGTGGAGGAGTCAGACATACTTCATCAATAAATAGATTCTCCCCAGCTGCTTGTATACTGAGACAAGGACAGGAGTCCAATTAAATGATCTGATTGAGCAATAACTGTGACTCCACTAAACTGGGAAACACACTGAAAAAAGTTTCATGACTGCATCCTGTACGGTTCTGATGTTACTGTATAAAACTCTCTTTTTTTAGTGTAAGAAATGATCCACAAATTGCAAGAAATTCATCGATTTTAGAAAATAATTTTGTAAAAAGCTAGGATAAAATATCTGGGGATGAAAAAAGGAAAAAAGCCAAGGAAAATATATATTTACAATGATCATAACCATCCTTTTAAAAATTATGTTCAAGGTAATTTCCTTTTTTCTTTTTACTTTCCTTTTTTTCTTTTTTTTAAAACCAATTTTCAGGTAATTTTCTTGTACTTCCCACTAATTATTTTTGAAAAAATTTGGTTCATTTTTGTCCTCCTCCAATGTTTTTTGAAAGAAATCAAAGGGTTTCAAAGGGTTAAAGGACGGGTCTGTTTCTCAAAAACTAAATAAAAGGCAAATAGAATGGCATTTTTTTATTCTAGGTGTCATAAACAAATTACTAAAAGGGTGTGTGGATGCATAGGCCCCATGATCACACATTAATACGCTTTTTAGGCTTTAGTGAATGTTATTATTATTATTATATAATTAACATTATTATTTTTCAAACAATATATGAAGGTTTTAGCTGGTAATAATAAGAATATAAATGTTTAAATGATGTTATGATATATACCATGAAAAAATGTTGCTATAATCAAAAAGGCTTTGTTGTAAATCAGAAATACAAAGTGAGCAGTTTTGTTCAGGGCAGTGACAGCAACACACTGCCGGAGGCACCGAAAGTTTCTGTGATGACAACGGGCTACTGCTGCACGTGCCTATGCTGCACGTTCACACACACACACACACACACACACACACACACACACACACACACACACACACACACACAGGAACTTAGTGTTGTTGGGCAGATGCCCTCATGTTGTCACATTCAGACTGACCTGCAGGGTAACAGGGTGACTGTTACAGCCGTTCATGCCCTCAGGACAGCACCCACTCGGGCTGTGGCCTTTCACTCCATTTACAGCACGACTCCTCCGCTGACTGGGGCCACCACACTGACACAGAGTTTTCTTCATTAGTGTTTAGTTTCCAGGAAAGTGTTTAGTTTCCTAGTTTTCCAGGAAATAAACACACACCAAATCAATAGCCTCCAGCACTTTGATTTGTACATGCATAAAACAATCTCTCTTACTAAACCAGGAAAAGACATGCAATGACTAGCAATTTTTATTTTCTCATATTCAAATTAAACAAACATACTATGGTCTTCAGAAGACATTGTCGTATATTCAGCATCCAAAAAACCACAACAACAACAAAAGAAAAAAAAAAAAAAACAAAAAAAAAAACAACCCACCCATCCCACCCATAAACTAAGAGGGGTCGACCTTCTATCATATGACTTATTTCTCACTCTGTTAACAGAAAAACAATGCGGATGGATACCTTAGGAAACACTGTATTAATAAGATCAAGGGATCAATTGCATTAAATGCTCCCAAAAATAAAATTTTTAAAATAAAAAAAGAAATAGACAAATAAATAAAATATAAGATACAATAGAATAAATTAATAATAAGAAATAAGAAAGAAAATAATAATAATAATAAAAATACTTATAATGGTAATAACAATAACTAACTACATAAACTATGTGTCTTGATAAAAGAGACTTAACCTGATTTCACTTAATCTTTACATTGACCTCTGTATGTTGTAAAGGTACATGCCCCATTTCAGGAGATATTTTTCTATTTTGTCCTGCATCCTTTATGACATCCATTCATATGCAGCCACTTTTCCCAGTTCTGTCATCCACTCCTGAAAAGGAGGTTCTCCAGGTTTCTTCCAGTTCCTGAGGATGATGTGTCGACCAATCTTAATTGCCGTCTGCGTCCAATATTTCAGTGGTTGTGAAAAGGCAGACAATGCAAGTATATATAACTTGGGACAGAATACAGAATACAAATTGTCTTTTGATGACATTGACAATGTAACTGTGGATTTTCAGCCAATATTGATTAATCTTGGGGCATGACCATAGCACATGTACCAGTGTACCTTCACCCATGCAGCATTTCCAACAAATAGCCGAGTCCTTTAAGTCTGAAAAGCCTACTCGGAGTCCAGTAAGATCTATGTAGAGTTTTAAAGTGGATAAGCCTCACCTTTAAATCCACTTGACATTACCTGTGAGTTCCTACAAATATTAGCCCATTCTTGTTCATTAAATGATGCCCCTAGATCCCTTTCCCAGGCTAGCCTAAGCGCTGATACACCTCCATCCCCTTCATATTCCATCAGCATCCTATAATATTTAGTTTAATTTAATATTTAGCTGTTTCATGACCCTGTCCCAGTACCTGAAAAATTTTATCCACCTTATCTGCTGGCCTTCAGGAATGTACTCCACAAGTCTTTTGCAATAGATGGTGTAGTTGTAGATATCTCCTGAATTGTGAGTTAGGTAAGTCATATTATAATATATAAAGTCATTGAATGATTTAAGTATATTAGTATTGTATAAATTCTCCAACACAAGGATGCCTCTTTCAACCCACTCCTTCCAGATAAATGTTTTTTTTATTAATAATTAACTTAGGATTTAACCAAATACTAGAAGCTCTATTTAAATATGGATCAAACTCTATCAAACCTGAGACCTTTCTCCAAATGCTTTGAAGGTGAGTTATGACTGGGTGAGCCAATGTGTGCTTAGAAGGTTTGGTGGACAAACAATTAAGAAGAGGTAAAGGAGCTAACACAGACTGTTCAATACTGAGCCACAGAGGGGCTAAAGAAACTTAAAAAAATATTAAGAACCAATCCGCTTCTAAAGCCAGATTCTAACTGTTTTTTAACGATTTCTAGAGCAACTATAAGAGGGAAATACTACAGTGTTTCTTTAAAGGGAGATCAGTCTACTGCACTGTAATCAAGGATGATTAAGAGTAACTGAAATAGTAATTTTAAACTCACAGACTACAATACCTGAACATAGGTGTGTTTAGGTGTTTAGTGGACCGAACACATGAAAAGAATCTTTTAGAAAAGTTTTGTAACCAGACCCAACAAGAAAAAGATCTTGGAGTTACACAAAAGATTACAGGAGTTACACTAAAATATAACTGAGAATGGCAAGTATCCAGCTTTTCTCATAATGAATTTATGTAATGAAATACACAATCAAATCACACATCACAAAAGTGTGTGTGTGTGTGTGGATGCATATGTAATTTAGATAGATAGATAGATAGATAGATAGATAGATAGATAGATAACATTATATGAATATACAGAGTGCAGTGTCATCATGGGCAACACTTTTTCTGAATGGTTTTCCGACCGTTCTGGAGTGAAATAGGGCTGTGTCATCTCTTCTATCCTTACCCTCGTCACCATGGACCGGATCACAACCAACACCACAGCGGACAAACCCAGAGGCATCCAGTTGACCCTGTTCTCCCAGCTGGAAAATCTTGACTTCGCAGACGATCTTGCTCTCCATTCAACTAACCACCCCCACATGCAGGCTAAAACTGACAGACTCCACAACTTTTCCAGACAGGTCAGATTCAACATCAACACCTCCTACTCCTCCACCACCTACATGAGCAGCCTCATCAAGACAGACAGTAAGACCCACAAATGCTTCCACTATCAATATACGCATGAGACTTTTATCAACAGACAAAATATTTGTACGTAACATCACATGCTATCATAGAGTACATTTAGTAATTTTACACCTATCACTATTGTAATATGACTTGCTATTGTTACCGTTATTGCTGCGTATCTCTCCCCGTCTGTCCCGCTCTCTTTCCCTCTCTCTTTCACTTTCTTTTTTGTCGTTATTATGATTTATTTGTTATTTATGACATCTATTGCACGTCTGTCCATCCTGGAGGAGGGATCCCACCTCAGCCGCTCTTCCTGAGGTTTCTTCCACCTTCCCACCCCAGTTACAGGGGTTTTTGGGGGAGTTTTTCCTTAGGCGATGTGAGGGTCTAAGGACAGAGGGATGTTGTTTGCTGTAAAGCCCTCTGAGACAAACTGTGCATTGTGATAATGGGCTTTATAAATAAAATTGGCTTGGCTTGACTTGACAAAGACATCAAAACAAGAATGGGGAAAGCTCAGGATGCCTTCTCCTCTCCATCTGGAGATCTAAACAACAGCCTTAAAATGACAATGTTATATAACAGCAAAGTAAAATCTGTTCTGCTGTACAGTTCAGAGAGCTGGCAATAGTCAAAACAGACATGAGCAGACTGGAAGTCTTTCATAATGGATATTTTTATGCTTACTGGAGATAGTATTTCAGGCAATTTGAAAAAGCCATATTTCACAAAACTGCAATGGAAACACTCTTTTTGCATTTACCCTGTACTCTGCACAGGTAGCCTTTTTCTAAATAACTATGGCTATGTGCTTGTCAGAAAGAACTGGCTCCCTTGGGCATGTGCAGTAGGAGCTAAAAGAGGTGTTATTGCATAGCATGACTCTTAAAAAGTTGTCCAGATCATCAGGAAGTTTTGAATCCACAATTTTTCTGTGAAATCGTGGACTACACCTCCCAGAAATCCCTCATACTTGGCCGCTCATAAGGGGCTTGCCTTTCCATTATGGCTCCATAACACGCCTATGTGGCCTTGGATTGGAAATAATGACGGCTAGTACGGTGGCTGCAATTAAAATAAAGCTGCTGATATTCTGAACATCCATCGCCATACTTCTTGGAATATTATCACCGGAGGAGAAGTTGCATAACATTGCAAGAAAAATCCTCTCGCACTTTTGTGTATTTCGAAAATATTGCTTAAATTTTGTGCAAATCTGTAATGAAAACACACCTATTATCCTTATTTGATGTGCTTGGTCCAATAACATTTTGAAAGTCTAAAAGAGCAACAGGATAACTCCATTTTTTAAAGTTAGCAAAGCGCTTAACCGGAAGTCAGTTGCTCAGCAAACAAAGTCTCTACCTCTATGGGCCTAATATTGCTTGACGATCTTTGTAATTTTACACCCGAAAAGTCATACTTTTCATGCTTCATGCACCACTGAGCAACTTTCGAAAGACTGAATTAGGCCCCGCCTTCAACTCTATCTCCGTTTTTCTCTATTCATCAATGCACCTCTGCTGCTACTGATAATGAACTCCTATTGGTAAATTACTAGACCTTCTATGGCCTTCTCCTGTTTTAAAAAAACTGCATTACATTTTTCTTCGCTCCTTCTTTTTCTTCTTCCCTATGACTCATTATTAGGCAACAGATGATGCCGGACCAACACGTTAAGATGAGTCAAGCTACAATACTTGACATGAGGCCAAGGGGCCCAAATGTACCTTGTGAAAGAGATGTTGTATCCCAACGGATACATTTTTTTTGAGAGTCCCAAACCACATAAAATTATTTTTTTCACTATTATTTGATTCATACGGTCCCATACTATTTTGGAAGTCTAGAAAACTATACAATTACACCACTGTATGCCCCTTCAAGTTAGCAGTGCACTAAACCAGAAGTTGGTTGCTCAGCCAACAAAGTCTTTCAACCTCTATGGCCCTAATTATGTGGAAGATCTTGATCATTTTACCCCTGAAAAATCAAACTTTTTCTGGCTTCATGCACCACTGAGCAACTTTGAAAAAACGGAATGGGGCCCCGCATTCAACCCTGTATCCAGTTCTCGTCAGAGCTCCTCTGCTGCTATTGATGATAATAAACAACTATTGATAAATTACTAGGCCGCCAATGTTTTAAAGAAGATTTGGTTACATTTAGTTTTGATTCTACCACTGTCATTAGGAGTTCTACCTTTTCAGTGTCCTCCAAAATACCATCAGGCAACAGATGATGTCTGACCAACGCACACATAAGACTCAACTGATCCAAGCTACACTACCTGACATGGTACCAAGGGGCCCAAATGTACCTTGTGAAAGAGACATGGTATCCCAATGTCAAGTTAGCAGAGCGCTAAACCGGAAGTTAGTTGCTCAGCCAACAAATCTCTACCTCTATGGCCCCAAAAGTGCTTGAAGATCTTGGTAATCATACACCTGAAAAATCAAACTTTTTTGGCTCCATGCGCCACTGAGCAACTTTCAAAAGATTGAACGGGGCCCTGCCTTCAACTCTGTATCCAGTTCTCTTTATACATCAATGTCCCTCTGTTGCAAGTGATGATAATACACTACTTATGATAAATTACTATGTTATAGAGAAGTTTGTGCTACATTTGACTTAGATTATACCACTGTCCTTTGGAGTCCTACTTTTACTAGTGTCCTACGACATACTATTAGGCAACAGATGATGCCTGACCAACACGTAAAGATGAGTCAACTGATCCAAGCTACACTACTTGACGTCATTCAACTGGCTCTCTGGACATTGTGACCGCCATTGACTGCTGCTCTGCAGTGTCACTCTGAGCTCCTGTAAACCTCATTCACTCTCCACTTCCTGTTAGTGACTGGAGTGCTCCGAGTGACCTTTCCTGCATGTCACTTCAGGGCACACGGACGTTAATGACAGGTACAGGAGACGCCTGCTGAGTGGACCCAAACTGTCAACGTCACACGTGTCGGACGTACTATCTGGTGACGCTTTGTGGGAGTGACGTCTTAAGTTGATGATGTCATTGCTCTCGTAAACTGCCTAAGGATAGTTCATTATGATAGTCTCACTCATTCATACCGACACACACACACACACACACACATACACTTTGTATGACAAGACACCACCCCTCCTCTCTCCCTCTCTCTCTGACATGAAAGTGTAAGAAGGAAATGGTGAGTGAAGACCCTCATATGAAGCTGCAGGGGTCTCGGAGTACAAAAGCTTGTGCACCCTCGGACTCTGAGAAAGGAGCTCCTCCGCGCCCTGCAGGATGCCTGGACACATCAGATCAGGTACATATGACAGAATTTGAACTTTGCATGAAGAAAGAACTTTCTCTGCATGTCAGTCATCATGTTTTCTAATTTTCCCCAACCTACCATGTTTCTTTATGGTAGGTTTACTTTCTTTACTTTATTTTTGTTTGTTTTATTTCAGTGTCAATAACACAGGGTGACTGAACACGAGACAATGTTAAACATTCCTTGATAGAGGGATTTTCATTTTATTCACCATTTTCATTTGAAGGTAGAAGAAGGAAGGTAGAAGGTATATTAATTAGTCATTTTTTAAACCAAGTTTAATAAACTCAGTTGCTTTTGTCCTTGATCCTGCTACATCTTTGGAGGTGAAGGATGAGTTGATTAAAATCAGCAGCTACTATGAAAATTCGATCCATTTCCTTAGGCATGTTGCTGCTGGTGGCATTAATCCATTACATGGACTTGTTTCAGTCTCTGGATTCTTGTGGGCAAAGGTGCTTTCCTCCAGTTTACAGTTAGAATTTTTCTAGCAATGAATAGGTATTTATGTGGCATATACCTCTGATCTTTTCTTGTTACATTTTGTGGAGCTACTTCCAGTACAAATACAGGGGATCTATTGGAATGGCAATTTCTTTTCATCTTTTCAATCTCCCCTTTTATATCCTGCCAAATATCCGGTTCTTGATTTTTCAACTTGAAATAACTGGTAAAAAATCAGCTTTAAAGATCTCAAAATGCACACACTTTCTCAAAAGATGACATGACCTTATTTCAGTCTAAAGAATATGATTCAGACACTGGTTGAGTATTTTGGGTCACTGTATTCAATGTTTTGTCTTATTTAGTTCTTCCCTTGGTCTTTCTCCTAGTGTCTTTTGTGTGGGTGGTGTTGGTGTGTCTGCTGTTGTGCAGCAGACTGACCAGCGTTGGTTCAGCACCCCTCTGTACCAACGGCCAGGCTGGGTGCCACGTGCTCTCCCTGGCCAACCTGTTTGACCGGGTCATCCAACACTCAGCCAGGATGCATGGCATTTCAAATGACCTGCACTCCGAGTTTGTAAGTCTCCTCTCTGAATTTTTTCTTACAGTATTGAATATGTTTGATCCTGTAACAGGAGATTTATGCTACTGTATAAATAATATATATAATTAAATTTATAAAATCTCCTATTGTGCCATTTTGAACATGTAATGAATTAAGGAAGGAGCATTTTTTGCATTATATGTAAAGTTACTTGCCAGTTTATTAGATCCACTTGTCTAAAACGTCTAAAAGTGCTAATCCTAACCCTAACCCTGACAGCTGACTGAAGTCATATCAAAGCAGGATATAACCACAATAATACTTGGATAACATCATGTTTTAAAGAAGATCTACTGAATGAAATCATGTTTAAAAAGTTGAATTTACCAGATAAAGGCATGTTTAAAAGGTAAAATCTACTGGATAAAATCAGGACTAAAACACCCAAAGAGCGGTGGAGTAAATCATGATAAACAGTTCATTCATTTGAATTAGACGATGGGAGGTAAAATCATTTCAAATGGGTAAATATGCACAAAGACAATGTGTTTTTCTCTCTTTATTGATTTTTATTTCAGTTGCATATGAATTTATTCGGAGACCTAAAGGTTGTGCATTGCCAGGTAGCCGAGGTCCAGTCTACTATCAATGGTAGATACCATCAATGGTAGACTGGACCAAGAAACATACACTAATATATAGTGTAATGGGAGGAAAAGGGTTTTAAAAATAAAAAGGCTGTGTGCTGGTCCTACTGCTTGGCTGAGAGGTCAGCATATAAAAATCCTTTCCCCACGCTTAACCCTACATCCAATGAATCCTCCTTCATGAAGGTTCAAATGTTGAGTTTGTGTTGAAGCTGTTTCAGAGAGCTCTTTCGTCAACTGTACGATGATTCTGGAGATAGTTTGTGCTGATGTTGATATCATGATATCATGTTTTCTCTAGGTTGTCTTACAGACTAACTAACAACTCCCATGTAAATTTACTGTTTTTGTCAATGGAGCCTGGTGGTGGTGTTCAATCAGCCATCTGAAAAGGTTGTCTGATGAAGAGGTTAAGTAGTAAAAATATGCAAAATATATCGTACACTTAAACTGCTGTTAATTTTTATTTTAGCGGGTGTTTTTTAGGTGGCCAAAAATGAACCTTTGCTCAGCACTGTTTGGTTTTATGAATGTTACACCAGGGTTTTCTACCTGGAAGTTACTGTAAATAAACACTGAGATTCTGTCTATAAATGCGCATGAACTGGAAATGTAGTACACACACACACACACACACACACACACACACACAGATATGATTATTTGAAACTGCAAGCCATTCTACTATTTCATTCATCATCTTTTTACACTAGCTGTAGTTGGCATTTCGCTGACCTCTGACCTCTGACATTTCATTCCCGCGTCCTTGTTTGTCTTGTCAGGAGCAGTACTTCCTGCCCAGTAAGAATCAAATCGGCAGGGTCGGTCGCAACTGTCACACCTCCACCATCTTCACCCCAAATGGCAAGGAGAACGCTCAGAGAATGGCGGTGAATGAACCTTTACGAACACTGTTTCCATTCAGTGGCATGCACTTATCCCTTGTATCCCTTTAACCCTCTGAGACCCAGAGTGACATCACTTTTCTTGTGCCGCTTTAAAACGCCTTTCATGAGTACTGAAACCTTTGAATTCTGAGAAACTAGTGTGATTTCTTCCAAAAACCAGGGGAAAATGACAATAAGCAACTTGGTATGAAAAAACTGAAGATATAGAAAATTATTTTTAAAAAGCTAGGGATAATGTCGGGGGGGGGGGGGGGGGGGGGGGGAAAAATATTTAAAAAGACGACAATTACCTATTTTTTTTTTTTTCCTTTTTTCAACTTTCTTTTTTGTTTTTATTAGTAAATTTCTGGTGATTTTCTTTTATTTTTTAGGTTGTTTTTTTTAAAGTAATACTATATTTACAGCTAAACATCATAATTACATATCTTATTTTTAAGCATTTCCTCTTTAAAAAAAGTTTTTAATCATGTTTTTTTTGCTTGTTTGTTTATTTATTTTAACTTTTTCTTTTTTTAGGTGATTTTCTTGTACGTTTTGCTTATTTCTTGCGAACTCTTAGATTCATTATTTTTGTTGATATTCATGGCCTTCGAAAGAAGAGGAAGAAATTGAGCCAATATGTTCAGATTTCAATGAATTTGCATCTTCCCAAACATCCAATGATGGATAATGATACCAATTTCACCCTACCTACTTAGACTTACAAAGGCTAGCTTGAGTTTGAACTGACTATGTGTCCACCGTGTCCTGCTGTCCCTGCAGAGAGAGGAGCTGATGCAGGTGATCCTGCAGCTCCTGGTGGCCTGGAGGGACCCTCTGTGGCATTTCCATCAGAGCATGGCTCAGCACGACTTCAACAACTTCAGCTCCAACAAAGCTCTGGAGATGAGCGACATGGTGCACGAGCTGCGCAAAGGTGTGGAGAAAGTGGCTGAGAAGGTGCAGGACCTCTTGTATTTATGTCAACGTGAAAATGTTTAGTTAATGTTTAGTTCACATGAGCCGGACTTTAAGTGCAGAGCTCATTGCAAAAGTCTGCAGCTCAGAGGGTGACGAAAGCGTGTCAGTGTGTGTAATGCAGCTCGCAGGGATGCAGTTTGTGGTCAGGTTGGGTCCTTTTAGTGACGCAGATGACAGAGTCCTGACGTCACGCACACAATCCACACAGCAGCGTCCAACCTGACACGACCTAATGTTCAGACTCAGCCTAAACACAGTCAGTCTGGACAGGAAGTGTCCTCATTCTGAGCAACCTGCCAGCTGCAATGCTGTCTTTTCTTTCTGTTTCCTCTTCATTCATTCTTTGTTTGTTCCATCTGTCCTTCCTTTTTCTCTTCCTTTTTTTCTCCCTTTCTTTCTCTTTTCCCTTTTCTTTCATTTCTGTTTAATTCTATTTTTTCCTTTCTTCCTTTATTGATTTTTCACACTATTTCTTTCTTTCATTCCTTCTATTTTTTCTTTTTCTTTTCATTCTATGTTTATTACTTTCTTTACCTGTATTTCTTCCTTCCTTGTTTTTGATTTTTCTCACTTTTTAAAAATATTTCTATTTTTTCTTTTCCCTTTGAAATGTATTTTTTGTTGTCATTCTTCTCTGCATTCTTTTTTCTTTCTTTTAATCTTTTTTATTTATCTTTCTCTCGATGTCTTTCTTTTTCTTCCATTGTGTTATTTCCTTTCCTTGCTTTGTTCTTTTAATATTTCTTTTTCTTCCTGTTATTTCTTTTTCTTGCTTTTTTCTTTTTTCCTGTTTTTTTCCTTTATTTATTTTGTCCACTCTCTATTTTTTCTTTTATTCCTTCTATTTCTTTTTTCTTTCTTTCTCTCTTTTTACTCTCATATCTATTTACCTCTTTTATTTATTTATCATTTATTTTTTTAATTCTTTTGTTTCACTTTTATTCTCCCTACTCTTTTGAGTCAGTGAGGTTATTGTGAATATTTTGCATAAACAGTTTTGGAACTGTACACTAAAAAAGGTGAAATAAACAATGGGTGAATGATAAAATAAATCAATAAACAAATTCATGATTTAAAAAAATTCTCCGATAGGATCAAGAGGGTGACCAGTGTGTGTGTGTGTGTGTCCCCTCTGTGGTCCAGATGCAGCTGCTGGGGATGATTAGTAACACTGTGAGCAGCCTGGCTTCTCCAGAGGATCTGTTGCCAGCCGACAGCACCGAGTGGCGCCTGATGAAAGACTACGACCTCCTCTACTGCTTCCGCCGAGACTCAAACAAGGTCCAGAACTACCTGAAGATCCTCAAGTGTCGCATCGCCCCTGAGCACGGATGCTGAAGTCCAGAAAACGATGCAGGCTGCGTTTAACTCCGGAAATACCAACGCATGGCAACGGAAATACTCGGGTCAGAGACTACGCCGACGATGCTGTGGTTTCTATGTGTGTTTTCTATCTACAGGAATGTTAACTGATATTATGAGTGAAGAACCCAAAGACTCTACCCATCCCCCACCTTCATGCCTGATATAATAGAGTGTGGACAAACATGAGTATGAACAAGGATGGAATGAGTGTAACACGTTATCATAGACCTCTCTATATCACATAAAATATAATACAGTATCAAACATTTCAAGGAACATGGATGCAATGTTTTTGTTTTTGTCATATCTGCAGAGGTGATCGTCTGAAGTTCTGCTAGTAAAGGATTTTCACACAGTACTTGCTTATGTACCATGTACATTGAAAGTTGCTGCTTGGTTGCGGTGCAGTCGTGTTGAGGGCCATCAGCACCAAGAACGATATATAGAACCTAACTCAAGTGGATGGCGGAGTCCACACTACAACTGTAACAACAACGAAAGTGGCCAACGGTATTATCTGGGTCACTCCCAGAGTGATTTCATGAACGATAGAAATACTAACAGCAGATCAGAATCTGTCACGTCGTGCATAATATCCCTGAATGGTTAAACTGCAGCCTGTTTTATTCAGTGCTCTCTCAATTTTTACTTCCATTTACCATTAGTCACTTCGCCACAATAACACGGGCAAATAGAGTCCAGGTTTGAAAATGTCAAAGTTACCCTCTACGTTAAACTTAGCAACGGTTTGCAATAGCAATGAATATATGGAGCATGCAGAGATCTTATATTCTACACTAACAAACAAGACAGCAGCAAATGTCTGGGCAGAAAGAAACATTCTTCTATTGTTAGATTTAATGTTAGATATTTGTGGTGTGTGTCTGTGTGTTGCAACCTAAAATGAGCACATTCAGCATTATTCCATGACTGCTCAGAAATCCAGCAGGTATATAGTGGGCACGTATTTTGGCTTTGACGATGTTTATTAAGTGAGAAAAACTAAAGAGAAACATTGAACTGACAGTTGTGTGCTTGGGGCTTCATGATGCTGCTGCTATGGTGATGACCTCCGGCCTCCCGCTGCTCTGCTCTACACAGGAAACATGGACGGAGCCGTCCCTGCAAACATATACAAATAATGGTAAACAAGCAGTCACATGACGCGGCCCGTGACCCCTGCACTGATGCTGAAACAGTGGCTACCTTTTCATGGTCACCACAGTGTCGATGTCGTGGTTCTCCTCTTTGGGCTGCAGGTTCTTCAACACAATCTAAACGTCAGACACACAAGCAGATTAATGCTTCATTTACATTATTACTAAGACTTTCTGGGTCATTATTTCAACATTTTTCTTGTTTTTTTTGTTAGATACAGAATGTCAACAACACCAGCTAAAAAACAGGACATTAAAATACTCCATAAAGTTTTGTAGAAAATATTACAATATTTTGTTGTTCATACCTTAATGGTACACATGTATGACAGTTGGAATTCATGAAAGATTTGGATATTTATTTTTGGACCAACACGACTTAACAAATTAAAAAAACAGCGCCACGTATAAACTAAAATCTATAGTGTGTGGTCTAAAGTGCATTCAGGGCATGCCCAGCTCCACTTTTGTTAAACCTTAAGGACTGTTTGGCACATTTTATGGGCTTTTAATTCTTTGTTTTATGATTATTTTGGCTGTGTTCATGCATATGGCACACATTTTGGCAAGATTGTGCATTTATTTTTTATCTTAAAATTCCAGTTCAGCTCCTTATATAAGTCAAAAACACACTGTGGAAACTAAATTGTTACACTGATACTGTTAAGTGCAAAAAATGCACCATTGAAACCTATTCAAACTGCAAAAATAAACTAGAAAATGAAAGCAGAAAATGATATTAACGTATATTTTTTATAGCCTGATTTTTAAAAAGCGCATTTTGTGTGCAGAGCAGTTGGGTGTGAGTATTTGACACTGCACAAAAAATAATAATGTATAAAAATCACTGTTACTACAAATCATTAAAATATCCAAGGCTGTGATGATCAAATAATAATAATAATCTTCTTAGCATATAGTACATTAAAAATAAGTTTTTATTTTCTCAACTAAAAACATTGTGGCATCTTGACAAAAAAAGGCATTTAAAGGGTTTAAAGTCTGAAAATGAATGAATATTTGATATTTATGATTAGGACTGATGTGCATTAAAAAATCTACTCAATGAAAGTAAATAATCATATTAATGAATAATTTTTTTTTTTTTTAAAGCTTGTTTTTGAAAAGCGCATTTTGTACACATATTTTTTTCACTGTAACACAGATGACATAGGAATTTTAAAAACATCACTACAGAACTGTCAGGACACCAGAGAGCTCGAGGTGCTACTGGACACTCAGGCTAAATCAGCATGTGTAGTGTGACATTTGATCCAGGCTCAGTGCTTCTGTGTACCTTGGCTAGTTTTTCGGGCTGCTCTGTGACACATCTCTGGTAGATCTCCAGACACAGGGAGGACAGCTCTCCTCCTCCACTCAGGACGTGATGTCTGCGGGCAGGGAGGGGCGTGCCCGATGGAAGGAGAACAGTGAACACCTCCGCTCCGGACTCATCCACCTCCTGCAAACATCCACACGCCGCAAAGATGGTCAGAAACCATTCATGTGTTACATATGTTATAGTACAATCCAATAATCACCGTCTTGTTGTGAACTGAGCAGTGTACCTTCACTAGTATGTCAGCGGCAGAGACATCCACTGTGACAGACTCCTCCTCAGGAGCGAGGTTGTCTTTGCCCACCAGTAAGCCCGCCTCCAGAGCCGCTCCCACAGCGATGACCTCATCAGGAGGCGCTGAGCTGAGGAGCTCCACATCAGAAAACATGTCGCGGATCATCTGCTGGAGGCGAGGGATCCTGGCTGAGCCCCCGCAGAGGACCACCTGAAGAACACCCACAAGAACATCAAAAACTTAATAAATTAAAAACTCAAATAAATAAAATATTGCAAAATGTAATAAAATGTAAATGTAAAAAAAAAGGGTAATAAAGTCTGCTTTTATCGATCCATAGAACAGGGATGCAGTGTGATCATTTTAAAGATTGGACCATCAGTGAAGCACATAAGGATGCAAAAACTTCCCTTACACACCGTACCTTGTTAATGTCGCTGGTGGAGAGTCCCGCCTCCTGCAGCAGGCCTCGGATTGGCTGGATGCTCTTGTTGAATAGTGAGGAGCAGAGCAGCTCAAAGCGAGCTCTGAGGAGACACCACACTGAGGTTAGCACGTTGCTAACAGCTGTTTGGTAGCAGACAGCAGACAGAAGGCAGGCAAGCGCATCAATTGGTAGTTTAAGTTTACCCTTAGCCACTACAGATAACATAAAGTGCAGTGTTGTCACGTGTTAAGAAAAGCTTGGCGTCATCTTAACAGCTTACCGAGAGATGTTGCATTCAAAGTCGGTGCCGTCGTGCAGGGAGTCGACGAAGCAGTTGGCTGAGCCCAGTGAGGACAGAGAGTGTTTGGCCATGTCTGCTCCGTTCATCAGCTTCATCATGGCCCGAGCGTTACTGCTCACGTCATGCTTGTAAGTGCTGCAAAACACACACACACACACATCAGTAGCAGCTCTATCAGTACTTTCAAGACCACCTTGAAAAGACAATTAAAAGCTGCTTAGCTCTGTTCTCTCTGACCTTGAACTCTGGATTTTTTAACTGTGTGCAGCTTCTTGTTCCGTGTTTTTCACGTGATGTGTGTAGGAGCCATGTAGAATATTTATTTTGTATTGTTATATAGTTTAGTTTGATATGTAAAGACTACATTATTTTGACCACTAGATGGTAGTGTAAGCCTATAGTCTATGATGTCTTATAGCTGGTGTTAAACATGGGTATTTTAAAAGTCACATTGGACTTTGAGACGAGGGAACCAAAAAATGCTAACGGACTTCAGCATTTTAGGACTCATTACTTCCCGTTCTATATCATGTGCTATTGTCTATTATTTATCTTGTGTGTCTCTTTTTTTTCTCCTTGTACAGTCTCTACTCGTTTATATTATTATCTCATTGTGCTGCGTTTTTTATTTGGACCTGCAGAGGGACTGCAGATGTAAATTAGCTCTAAGCTATAATCTGGTGCCGAGGATCAAATGGTAACTTTTATATTTTAAACTGCAAATGGTCCTTTTAAAGTGAAACAAAACAAAATAAAATAAAATAAAATGGGCATGAAGATGGCTGACAGGAATCAAACATAAACAAGCTGTGTAACAAACTACAGAGGTGCAGATGAGTGTTGTGGATCAGAATATAAGAAGATTTTAGATCATACAGCTGAATCAGCAGCTCTATCAAATGGTTTCATTGTTCATATTTTTGGCCCATTGTAGCATGAGTATCATAATATTTGTCATATCCTTACTTGACGTATAAAATCTGTCAGGTTTATGGCTAAATCAAAGTGAAACTAGACAACGTGTAGTGAGCGCGTGTCAGAAAGCACAGCAGCTACCGTTTGAACTCGGCGGCGAGGTGCTGGGCCAGAGCCTGGGTGAAGCTCTCTCCTCCGATGCTGTGGTCAGTGTGGGTGTTGAGAACCCGGAACATTCCTCCGTTGACCTGCAGCGCCGTCACACTCAGGGACGTCCCGCCCAGCTTATACACTAAGACGTGGCTGTAACACAGCACAGAGCAATATGAGGACAAATCAATTAGCAACACGTTTTGAAGTCATATTGAGTCCATTAAAGAACTCTCCACTCATTTAACCCTTAGGGCCTGCTTTAATATTACACACACTCGTGTCACTCTGTGCACAAAATTCACTTTGCTTCGCTTTGAAAAATATTATACATGAATATTATTTTCTACTTTCACTGAGTTGTTTTTAAACCAACATCAGTCCTAATCATAGAGATATCAAATATTCATTAATTTTTCAGAATTTTATACTACATGCAAAGTAGATTTTTTGGTAATGATCACAGCCTGGGATATGTCCATGATGAGCAGCAACATTGATTGTGACAGTGATAGTGGAATTAGCATGTACTTCTCCTTATGCCAAAAATGGTAATAAATGACATCAAGTGGAAAACAGTAAAAATGGACAGATTCCAAGGCAAAAGCCCAGAATGCCACTCAAACTGGAGACAGACGCATTTTTGAGTGGCAGGTGACTTTAAGCAAAGAGCAGGTCAACTCCAAATGCGTGACAGTGCAGAAACACGTCAGCGCACCTCTTCCCAGAAGAAGAGTCCTGTCCGATGTTGTAGGCCAGCAGAGCTGCAGCGGGCTCGTGGATCAGCCTCAGCACATTGAAGCCTGCAGCCTCAGCTGCCTCCCTGCACAAAGCACACACAGAGGTACGCCTCTTTAACACCAATCACCAGGACAGAACAGGACATTACAGGCTGTGAGGTGTCCTACCTCAGAGCACGCTTCTGAGCATGTGCAAACTCGAAGGGGACAGTAATGACGGCGTCGGTGACATCAGAGCCCAGAGCTGACTGGGCCGTTTCTGTGGAGATAAGAGGGATCCATCAAAACACTGCTTATTTATGAAGCATGCATGTGTGTGTGTGTGTGTGTGTGTGTGTGTGTGTGTGTGTGTGTGTGTGTGTGTGTGTGTGTGTGTGTGTGTGTGTGTGTGTGTGTACCTAGCTGAGGGAACTTTGACACCTGTAGCTTTTTTTGATTTGATTTGTTCTCACTCTATTTTCTTTTTCTTGTGTTCCTTCTATTTCTTTGTCTTTCTGTCTATGTTTTCTCCCCTATTTCTTTATGTTTATTTAATTTCTTTACCAGTATTTTTCTTTCTTTTTTATTTTTCTCACTCTATTTCTTTCTTTTTCTTATTTTCATTCTTTTATTTTAATTATTTTTCTGGCTTCTTTTCTTCCTTTAAAATTCCCTCACACTTTTTTTGTTTGTTCTTTTTTCTTTTCTTTATCTTTTTTTTACTTTCTCTCAATATTTCTTCCTTTTTATTCCTTTTAGTGTTTTTCCTCTTTCTTGCTATTTTTTTTCTTTCTTTCATTTAATACTTCTCAATTTCTTTCTTTTCTTTTTTCACTTTGTATTTTCTTTTTTTTTTAATTCTTTTCTACAGCTTTTTCTTTCTTTCTTTTATTTATTTATATATTTTTTTCCTTTCTCTTTTTTTTTAGCTCAGGTGTGAAAGCACCCTCAGGCTACGTTTAGGGACACACTGCAGACAAAAGAACAGTTAATTTTGGAGGCCTTGTGCAACTGCGGACAACAGCAATGTTCCAAATTGCCCAAATGTGTGTGTGTGTGTGTGTGTGTGTGTGTGTGTGTGTGTGTGTGTGTGTGTGTGTGTGTGTGTCACAAAAGTACCTTTCATTTTATGGAAGATGAGTTTGGCCACGTCCTCCGGAGCGATGTACTCGGGGTGATCTCCTGCTGTGATCTCATAGTAAGGCTTCTCCTGTCGGTTGACCACCTGAACACACAGAGCACGGCTTCACCAGCACAGCCAATCACTGAGGCTTAATGAGTGTCTCCAAAAGAAAGAGACAAAACTAACAAGCCAGCTGATGAAAGTACGAGGAGCGTTCAAAAAGTATTTTCCCAAACTCAATTGCAAGCAGAAACGTTTTTTTTAAAAACTTGTTAAAATTTGGTCCAAACAGTTCTGAATGGGTCTGCTCGAGATTGATATATAAAATGTTGTTGTTTATAGGAATTTCAGTCCCGCAACAGAGTTCAACATGGCCACTGCTCTTGAGGTTCATTACAAGCAAAGACAAAAGAATTCCTTATGGTCAGTGATATTAATGTGAATGATGTGAGGTGTTTGGGAGTGTGTAATGAAGAAAGGTCATTGCAGAGGGAGGAAGCCCTGTAAACATCCACAAAAGACTGAAAAATGTGCACAGTGATGAAGCCAAAGATAGGAAGAGCATATTAATCTTAATATTATTTATGTTAACTCAAGACACATACAGAATGTGTGTATCAAATTTTAACAAGTTTGAAAGAAAATCTCTGCTTTGCAATTGAGTCGGCGATATTACTATTTGAACTCGCCTCGTGCAACATGAACAGCCTGAGAAAAACACGTTAATGAAGGATAAAAGAACAGCAGAGACAACGCAGAGAAGATGTGTTGAACTCACCTGACACTTGGTCTCTGTTCTGTGAGTTTGGGTTTCTGGATCATCAAAGCTGAGGAAGAAATAAATCTGAAAGTCAGGCTACTTATCTGCAAAGGCGTGAATGTTTTTAGAAATGATACATGATTTTATGTGACTTTCAGGCACTGTTAACAAATATTTATACTGTTCAGCCATGAGAAAATTGTTGCGATTTCTTTTAAAAACATGGTAAAAAGGCAATGAGCAACTTGGTTAGAAATGTTCACCAAATTGCAAGAATTTTGTAGAAAATAATTTTTAAAAAGCTATTGAAAAATGTCTAGGAAAAAAGAGAATTTTTATTTATAATAATAATAATAATAAAACAATAATAATAAAACAATTAATATTTAAGATGATGTTGTGAAATGTATCATAATTTTTCAGACATTTCCTTGTTTGCCTTTGTGTGAATTTTTTTTGTTTTTATTGTCTTTTTTTTTACCAACTTAGAAGAAATTGCCTTTACTTTTTCACTAATTTCCTGCTCATTTTTGGGTAATTTCTTCTTTTGTTTCTCATTGCCTTCTCAGTTCATGACAAAATCAAGCCAATTTCCTCAGGTTTCAAAGGGCTAAATCAGCCTCAAGTTGTAACCTCTTCCGGCTAAGGCCAATGGTGCATTCATGTGCTCCTCATATGGTCGTTCTTCAGACTTCCATGTATTTATGAGGTTTAAGTTGTAATGTGGAAAAAACATGAATGCTGCTGTGATGTGCTGTATTTATCGCTCAGTTTCGACAGATTAATAACGAAGAGCAAAAGAAAGAGATCAGGTGAGCCATGAGATATGATCTGTACCTAATTTTTCAGATTAGCCCAACACAACTTGAATGCAGCACCAGGCTGCAGAGATAACAGAGTCACCTGATGCTTGTGTCGCATAGACCAGCAGGTCAGTGGTCATCACATTCCTCTAACATCATTGATCTTACATAACTGAACTACATACAGCTGGGATGCTGAATCACTGCATTCATATCAATACTTTATCTTTATTAATGTAAACTTGTATATAATGAAGTTTCATGGGTCGAGCAGCATTTATGCAATTACATACATCAACTCAAAGGAGCTGATACTGCAAAATCAATCAGTCCGCAAATCACTAATTATTATCTTCTTTTAAAGGCATGATAATGTGCATTTCCCACCATTTTCTGCCTACTGACATGTTATTCAGATGTACATATTAAAAAGTCAGCCACGCTAATATGATTCTACATCTCCTGTAGCTTTACGACGAACCAAACCAGACAGTATAAAGTGTGTCACCTTCTCCCCAGCACTTGTTTTACTTGACGACCGTGTTGGCAGCGTTGCGGACTCGCCCCTGTTTGGCTGCAATACCTACAATCTGCACAAGACGAAAAAATTACTTAGTTAGATCTTTATTTCGAACATGTCAAATAAAATATGAGAACAAATTTAAAAGTAAGCAAGAAAATCAACACTAGAATGACCATCAGACATATTCAGTAAACAAACTAAAAATGTAATGTCCAAGAGGGAGAAGGAGGAGGAGAATACTTATCCAATCCTGTCTCCTTTTTTCATTTTTATAAATAATCATCTATTTTAAACATAAATATTGCCAATTTCTGCACAGTATTCACCATATAAACCTTAAAACTAATCCAAAAAATAAAGACAAATGCAACTACAACAGCTATAAGACAAAAATGTTAGCTGCTCTGCTGCTCTGCTACTCTGCGAAGGAGCTAAGGACTGACGACACATCACATACTGAAGCAGTACAATCTGCTCAGCTTTCATAACTCTCTAAACTTTTTCATCCCTCAAACTGTTTTTTAAATGCCTTCAAAATTTAACCCCTGATATTTCAAGCAAATTTATCAGCAGGCAAAATGGTAGGAACACCAGGGGCTCAGCAAGTAGTAATTGTAAAACCGCACATTGTAAGACCTCTTTGGGGCCGTCAGCCTGTTCTATAAAAGTCTCTAAACTGTAGAACACACTACCAACAGATATAAAATTAACACGAGATATTAAGATTTATTTAATGTAACTGTATGTTGTAATTCTATGAATCTTGATGTAAATGTTCACCTTTTTGTCTTATTACCATAGCTGTTATTGAATGCACTCTATTGCATGTATCCTTGATATTATCTTCTTTGTTTTTTCATACAAGCCTAACTTTTTTTAAAGCCTAACTAGGGACAGGACTTGGAATATAGCAATAGCTAAAATCTCGATATGTGAGGCATCAGCTTGTTTCCAGCAGGCAGAAGATGTACTACATTTATTTGCATTGTCCCTATCAAATAAACTATATATATATATATAAATAAACATAGATGTCAATAATGTGTTAACCATTTGGTTTAATAGTTTCATAGCAGTGCACCATGATATCATAATTAGAGAAGGTCTGAGATTTCCCTAAAATCTACAAAAGGTGTAATAAGTGACATGAAGTGAGGTGGAGTATCTAGATGTACCTGCTCAGTGTCTCTGTAGCCCACCACAGCTGGAGTCACTCTGTCTCCTGCATCATTAGCCACCACATCAGCCCGCCCATCCTGCACCACACACACACACACACACACACACACACACACACACACACACATTTATTTAATTTTCCTGCAAATAGAGCTTTACAATAAACTTCTCAGGGTGAAAACAGTCAACAAACTGATTACAGAAAAATGTGTCTTTTCTTCGTCTAGTATACGTGTGTTTTGCAGATTTTGGGGGCAGTTCCATTATATTTTGTGATGTTTTATGCAGCCTAATTTCTTATCCAAAAGAGCACGTAAACGTTAACAGGAAGCGTCAGACAGAGATGAAATTACAACGGTTTGTTTGCATCTCTGCAGGAGTTTGCTGTGTTTCCAGCTGTGTCTGAATGTGACCACGCTGCTCCAAAACACAACAGAGCCTCAGTAAAATGTTACAAAAACATAAAAGGAACCATTAAATAAAAACTATGTTGTGACGTAGGTTCTACTGTTTTTTCAGCTGCTTTAGAATATTTCAGTTAGGCGTACTACACGTTAGACAGTATAGACTCCGCAGTTGTACTGTTATGGACAAAATAAGAACGTAATTATTTATTAACTTACTGACTGGCAGTTGTGGATATAATAACATATTTATCTAAAGCTCTTCAGAGAAGCTAACGTTTGAGCTATCACACATGAAATGACTTGATTCATCGTGTTCGTATGTAGCCGGAGCAGCTGAATTAGCGCTGTTTTATGTCGGTTTGTGGGCTTTAGAACAAACAGTGTGGAGCAGGAGAAGAAGGACACTGTAAGAGTGGTAGGCACAATTAAACAGAGTGTAACTCACCTTAAAAATCGCCACACAGGCGCAGGTATAGCCGAAGTGAACTCCTATAGCAGCCATGCTCAGAAAACTCTGCTCCCTCCACGCGCATGCGGCCCATGATGCGGCCGGTGTTCCGCTCCCACAAACAACTTCCGGTTGAAAGTTTTCAGAACAAAAGCGCTTGACTTTTATAAACATTGCGGACTCAGAAACGGAATAACGTGTATATTATCGACAATCCCATTCTGCAAAAGTTTTAATTACACAATCCATGTATATAAGAGTGATATTTAGTTTTACTGTGTTTCTTAAATAATTTCTTTCTCGTTTAAAAGTCACTAAATTCATAAAAACAATATACAGTAAACGCAATTTAACTTTTAAGCACAATAGACAAATGTGATTTTAATAAAGCCCCAACCCTTAATTTATTATTATTATTATTATTATTATTATTATTATTATTATATTTCAATATAACTATAGTCTTTTTTTCTGTACGTTTTGTGTGCACCTGTTTGTACACGAGAAATTGTTAAAAATACATGTTAAATACATTATTTTTAGACATTTAAGAGTAAAAATAGCTTTTAAACCCAGTAAACTAATTTTCTATATGAACATAACCATATATACATACATATATATATATATATATCGTTGATTAAGCTTTTTAAATTATCATTATTGTTGTTGTTGTTATGATGATGATGACGATGATGGTGATTATCATTTTCATCATCATTAATATTATTAATTATTATTATTACAGTCGCATCTTAACGTTTTAGTTGGTGGAGTCTGGTCCAAATGTCTGTTGGTGTAATGTGCAAATAGCATATTTTACGCCGTTATATTAAAGTTTCAGCTAATCGGATCGTTGACCGTGCAGTGACGTCAGTGCCGGAGTCTCTCTCACTCCGGGACACCGTGCATGTAGCTATTAATAACGGCACGCGCTACCATGTCGGTGTGGTCCCTCGCCATTCTGCTGTTTATCAGAGGGCTCACTCTTTCTGCAGCAGGCGACTGTGAAGGTTAGATTGCATGGTGTGAGCGAGAGTTAAACACAGCCTGACTCTGGTTTACCAACAACACATTGCACTGACGGGTCTATCAGCAACAGGTTCTTTCTTGAACAGCCAAATGAGCCATGCAAGCTTTGCATGTTTGGACGAAGTTTGCGTGAAACATGGCTTTTGCTCAATAATTGTACAAGAATTTGAGCTGCGACTTTTTGAGTAAATAGGGGGAATTAGTCTAAAATTACAGGTCATAACCTTTAGGAGGTGGCTTCATAGATTTTTTAGTATGGCAGGGGGGAAAAAGTAAATAAAAAGATGACACGACTCCCATATCCTGCATACTGCTTTCAAGACAGTGTTGATTATTACTATTTTGAATGGTTGATGGCAAAAGCAATTAGACATTTGTCCTTATAAATTGTTTAGCCCTTAAGAAAAAAAATCAGTTGAAAAATGTTTCCTTGCTTTTGTCCCTTTTGGACTATAATAACAATGACTGAGATGGCTATTTATAGTCATGGTGAAAGTTTTAGCTTAGTTTCACTATCTTAAGGCCAAAATAACAATTAGGTAGAGCATTTTTTTAGCATAACATCCCTGAAGCGTTTGGTAGAGATGACTCAGTCAGGCTGAGTTAAGTTCAACACATTTTTCATGAAGATAAAGTGACTCAAAATGTGCTCTATCAAATGGTTTAGCAGGATGTTATGTTGTGTGGATTTGAAAATTGGCTGTTCAGTTCAATTTAATTCAATTCAATACAGTTTATTTTATTTCAGTTCAATTTAATTCAATACAGTTTATTTTATTTTAATTCAATTCAATTCAATTCAAACAACTTTATTAATCCAACTAGTGGCCATTAATTAGGAGCAGCATGTTAAAACTACAAAACAAATACACACACAAAAACACACATAGCAGGATTCACAGTATACAACCAGTAATGTGCACCAGGAGACTCATGCCAGTAGTTGATATAATATACAATATAACAGTACAAAATAAATCATACTGTATACAGGTGTGTACCACGTACAGGGAATTTAAAACTCTGACTGCCGTAGGGATAAAAACTTTGGAATGGTGGTTTGTTTTGCAAGCAGGTAATGCATAACGAGGCCTGATGGCAACAGAGAAAATTCACCTGCGAGGACATGTCCCGGAGAGGCCAAGACACTTTTTGCCTTCTGTAGGATGCTTGTTCTTGTCTTGAAATTAATGGTCATCTAGTTTCTACTAGTTGCATAATTTTTTGTAATAATAGTATTTTAACAATGTGCCAACCAACCCTGTTTCACACACCATCAAGCATGTTTCTATTTGTTTAGCCCCCATACTAACACAGAACTTGTCTGCAGTGTGTGTGGACTTCCTCTCCAGACTGTATGGCAGTCTGACCTCCACCCACAGAGAGCTCTCTCCCTCCCTGGTGGAGGAGGAGCTGATACAGACCTGCTCGCTCGCTCAGGGGAAGGAGGCCAGGCTGGTGAGAACACACACACACACACACACACACACACACACACACACAGAAACACAATCCCTGCTCGCAATTTTTAGTTCTAAAAATGTTCTGAGAATGTCACTTTACTTTACTACCAAAATTTTCAGCAGCAAGTTTTCTTTTAGTCTTCTTAAAGTTAGGGTAACATTCTCTATGAGCGTAAAAAAAATGTTGTTGTTTTTTTTTGTTTTTTGTTTTTGTTAACTTATAACATTACTTGTTTTCTCTTAAGATTGTGGGAACGTTTTATAAATATAATATTATATATATATATAACATAGATATATAATGTTCTATGATCTGTCACCTCTCAACATCACCAAAACATCCTGAGAATGTTGTAGTTATAACATTACCTCTTAGTCACCATTTAACCTTATAGGGACATTATTGAGATGATAAATGTCATTAAAGCATTCTTTAAACATTAGATTTAAATGTTTCTTTAAAACATTATGGCAACTTATAGGTAATGGTAGCCAGTGTTGTGGGAATGTTCCCTGCTAGTTTGGCTTTAACCAGGTCTTTAAATGTAGTGACTGAAAAGCTGATCTGTGCTGTCCCAGTGTTACTACCTCGGAGCCAGCAGTGATGCAGCCTCCCGCGTGACAGCGTCCGTGTCTCGACCTCTGGCCTATCACGTCCCCATCGAGAAGATCTGCTGGCGCCCTCAGCAGCACAGACACGCAGATCTGTGAGCTCAGATATGGTATGTTTAAATACACCACAAATACTGGCCGTTCAAGTGTGTTTGGACTCAATGTGAAGCCAGTTTCTGTGATGTGATTGTCTGCAGAGCCTCAGCTGAAGGATTTGAGCAGCGACGGACTCAAAAAGCTCAAAGTCTTGGAGCTGAGGAACATTTTGGCCTCGTGGGGAGAGGAGTGTCGAGGGTGTCTGGAGAAACACGAGTTTGTCAGCCTGATCCAGGAGAAAGCACCGCTGCATGCTCACAGCACGGAACTATGAGCAACAATAAAAAGATATAATAGTGTTGGCCAGTGATTTTTCTTTATCATCTGTTAGTTTTGGATCAGGGGACAAAAAAAGAATGAATTAAAGAAATAGCGAATGAGAACCGAGTTAAGAAATTAACCCTTAGTGCCCACTTTTATATCAAACACTCATATCGCTGTGCACAAAAAAGGCTTTCAAAATCGAGTTTTAAAAAATATTATCAATATAATTTTCTACTTTCATTGATTTTTTTAACCATCATTCCTAATCAAAAATATCCAATATTCATTTATTTGCAGAATTTTATACATTTAATTCCCATGTTTTTATCATGATGGCGCAATGTTTTTAGATGAAAATATATACATACACACACACACACGTATATTTTTTTTATTTCATTTTTTTTTCAATGTACTACATGCAAAGTTTATTAATTTATTTATATTTAATGATGACAGTCTGGAATATGTCAATGTTTGCGGAAACATTGATTGTGACAGTGCACCTAGTGGAAATTTCAAAGAATAAGTCCAGAATGACACCCAAAAGTAATACCATACATGTTTTTATGACTGTAGGATCAAAAATGTCAGTCTGAATGGTTTTCAATGGAGCATTTTTTGACCTTAACAGTCTGAATGTAACAATTTGGTTACCTCGGTGTATTTTAGACTTATTGTAGGAGCTGAGCTGGAAATTCACAGATTAAACAAAAATACACAATCTTGACAAAGTTTATGCCATATGCATGAACACAGCCAAAATGATCAAAAAATGAAAATCATGTAAAATGCACCAAACAGTCCCTAAGCCTATCATTATATGTAATGATTTTATATATAAGTTAGACATGTATGTCAGAAAGTAAAAGAAAAACAAAGATTTTTTTTAATATCTGTTGTGTTTATAAACTTGCACACATAAATTTAAACATATATTGTTAGCATATACAATGGCAAGAAATAATACAGCATCAAAATTAATATAGATATTTTCAATATATATACATATATAAATTTTGCTATGGGTATTTTATACATGTCATAAACTTTAATCTTCAATAGAGCATGTATGTATGTGATCATTATACACTGCCCTATATATATATATATATATATATATATATATATATATATATATATATATATATATATATATATATATATATATATATATATATATATATATATATATATATATACACATTTCCATGTGAGGAGCTAAAAGGAGAGTTCAGTAGAAAAAAATAATCTTTACATTTTTTTAACGAGTTGCATGCAAATGTTCTCACTCGCTTTGTTTGTGTTTGTGGCTGAGGGATTTTTGTGGTTTACCTTTGAAGTTTTCTGTTACTCTTACTAAGTTCTGCTCTGTGGCTGCATGAAAATTTGTTTTTCCATTTCAGCCCACTTTACTGCCAACTGTTGCGATGTTGATGCTTGCTGCATGTTGACACTTAAGCTCTGAATTTCCCCCCCAAGAACACACATGACAGCACATAACATGAGCTGCTCTCAGGACCGCAACAGGAAGTCAGCTCTACTGCTGTCCTGTCTCAGAGAACAGTTCCTCTGAGTGTATCAGCCCTCCGTTATAAAGAGTCAGTTTGTTCCTCAGTCTTTCCTTGGCTGGGTTTTCCACCACGATTGAGTCGTCTGAAACACGGAAAACACAGCAAATACTTTCACACACATATTATGTATTACACATGTATTACGTAAATGCATGTGATCGTACTGACTGAAATATTTTGGGTATTTCCTCAAAAATGAGGAAGCATCTGGTGGAGTTGACGCACCCATTTAAGCACATCCTCAAATGTCATCATGCACAGGTTTAGTGAGTAAGACCCACAGAGTGTTAAACATTTTTTACATGCTGCTTGTGTAATGTGAAAACTTCAAAAACACTCACTCTGAGGACTGTCTGCGTTGAGCGTGAAGCCGTTGGCTCTGCAGTCCTCACAGGCCACACCCCCTGTCTCAGCAGGACAGCTGCACTGTACGGGCCAGCTGCTGTACAGGTCTGCTGAGCCCCCCGTCTCGCTCAGATAGGTCACCTCAGACTGGCTGTATTCACAGGGCTCCGCCCGTGTTGGAGAACCAGGTGGGCTGTGCTGCTCGTCGTGCTCTACAGGTATGGAGGGTGGGGGGCTCAGCTGAACAGGGTTTCCAGCATCCAGGCTGCGGGGCTGGTCGGCGGGGGGGCAGCTAGGTGGTGGAAGCAGTTTGCTCAACTCCAGAAGTACCTGGACAATGATCAAGGAGGACATTTCAGCAAAAAGAGGGGTCAGCTCCCCCATATGAAGCTATCACATAACATTTGCAGTGAAAAGCAGCAAAAACTAGAATGCGGAGCTTTGAGCTGAGAATATTTGTTATGTATTCTGTTCATAAAGGTCAAAAACAAACTTATTACTCACATTCTCAATTTTCGGTCTGCTGCGGTGGCGGCTAGCAGTGCATTCCAGGGCCAGACGTAGGAGGCCGAGGGCCAAGGCGGTCGGCCACCGACCGGCTGCCTCATCCAAAAACCGCAAACAAGAGTCCACGCCACCGCTGTTTTCCACCTCAGTGACAAGCAGATCTCTCTGACAGAGCAGACCGAGAGAGAGCGAGAGAGCAGGCGGTCGGTGGGTAGAGCACATAACACAACTGAATCAATACGCTGCACTCAGCTCCACGATGAAATGAGATTTTACCCGTTTTAAATAGTCAAATTCGCAGTAAAGTTGGGCTGATTGCACAAAATTGCAAGGTTGTGCAGAATTCACAGGGACTGGCTAAATTTGCGTTAAATGCTGCGATCACATCATCATAAAATCGTGGTGGGACCGGATTGTGGTTCTGGTGCTGTATGCTATAAAAGTGCAATTTAGAACTACTTTTTCATGATTTAGTTTAATCACAAATAAATACAAAATTTAAAAACCACTCTTCAAAAAAAATTAATATATTATGACTGTAGATAAACATGGCATCATATTTGGTGAGAAGCACATTATGACTTGTTCGGACTGTTAAACAATAACTTCGTCCCATCTCTGCCGTCAGATCAAAGCTTTGTGAAATAAACTCAACTTGAGTGGGAACTCACCAGTGGTGTTTGTTTGGGTCCGTCCTCTTTCACCTTCCGTCCTGTTATTGTTTCCATTATAACCTAAAATAGAAGCAAGCAAGCAAAATGTAATGAATGGTAATGAAAAATAATACTGTAACATTTCCTTATACTATAGATATATACTATTTGTACTATTGAAACACCTGGTATTTGAAAAGGGGATTGCATTAAAATTAATGGAAAATATCTAAGCAACAGCCCATTGCACACACAGGATGAGGAGAGTCTAGTTAAGCTTATATAGTTTTGTTATAATCACCATTCCGAAGCTGTACATGTCCAGGCTGAAGGACAGCTTGCCGTCTCTGATGTACTCCTCAGGGAGGTATCCCAGGTTGCTGTGGAACCTCGTATCCAGAGTGATAGTACACTGCTGATTGGCTGAATGAGGACAGAGACGAGCCAGTCCAAAGTTAGACAGCTGGGGCTGCAGGGCGTCGTCCAAGAGGATGTTAGAACTATGCAGAAAAGACAGACAGACACTTCTGAACTTGATGGACAGCAGAGACACACACAAAAACAAAAAAAGACAGAACATAATCCCCAAAAAGTGCAGAATTTATTTTTTAAAAAGTATACCATTTTTTCTGTAACATATATAATCATATTCATTATGAATATAGTTCTTTATACACGTTTATATTTTTTAATGTTCTCCTTTAAAAAAACAAACACTCAACTGTTCAGGTCTTTTTTTGTCAGTTTTTTGCAATGTGTGGGACATTCTTTGCCAAGTTGCTCACTACCATTTTGCCCCGTGTTTTTGAAAGAAATCAAACCAGTTTGCTCAAGTTTTAAAGGGTTAAACAGCTTGTAAATGGCTTCTGAATGTAGCACAAGAAAACTTCAAAGGGTTAAAAAGCATTGCATAACAATTTATCTGAATATAAAAGACAATCACAGCAGCATTCATTTTAAATGTTGCATAGTTGAAAAGTCGGAAGGTGTGTTAAGATCAAATACAAAGCCAGTTTTTTGCCCAGTGCAATTAAGGTACGATCACACACGAGTGAATACAGGCGAATGACCATCACCTGCCTCCGTGATATTTGTGCTGGATGTGGGCAGTGGTTGGTTCGTTCAGGCCCGAAAGAAAGCTGATCAGCCTTGCAGACAATTTTTTCCTGATAGCCACCTGCAGTATTGCAGCGAATAAATGTCTTACCACTAGGTGTCGCTGTGTCTATCAGCTAGGCTGCCTGTTCTACCAGTGGTGACTGGAGACTAGTGCATGCTGTGCACTACATACAATAAGTTTTATAGAAAGATGAGCACCTGTATTCATGACAGAATTGGAAAATGTACCTTTGGGATTTCTAAATACCCTGATATACTGTGATACCAACTAAGCCTACTGCTTAGACACAGGAACAATCAATAGGTCTCATGCAAGAAGCGATATACGAACAAATCTTCTCTTATTTCTGCACATATTTAGGATTTGCTCTTATTTTATTAGCTCTCATTGATTTTTGGGATTTACCAATGTTTTCTTGTATTTGCTCTTCTCTTAGTTAAGAGAACATTTTATGAATGGTCAAGAGCACTCTGACCAAGATAAGAGAAAAACATTTTGTTTTCAAAGGCCACAAATTGTTACCCAGCGCAAAGAAAATCAGTTTTTTTTCATTTGAGGAACATTTCAAAGTGCATGATAATCATTTAATCACATTTAGATTATGTTTTAGAGTAATTACAATGACTGGATTATCAAATATCAGGGCTAAAGAAAGAAATACTATTTCACTTGTTGATCCCAATTACAGTAACCCCAATTACTGTCATTTCAGTTAGTGTGCATCCCTCTGCTGATCAGTGCTGGAATGTAACAAAGTACATTTACTCACTTTACTTTATTCTATTGTATTGTAGTGTAGTTCAGTCTTAGACTATAGGAATTACATGTATGGATTTTGAAAATGGACATGGTTCCCCTTAAAGGTATCAGTTCCTCCTTTACTTGGACCATTTGTTTAACCTGTATCAACATCAGTTTTGTTGTGCTGCATTCAGATGCCTTTCACAGGCAATTAAACCTATGGAACCAGAGAAAAATGTTTTTCTTTTGAAAACATGGAAAACTGAGCAACTTGGCGAGATATGTCCAGAAAATTGCAAAAAAGAAAAAAAAAGTAAAAAGTGACAAGAAAATGACTTGAAAATGATCTGAATGGCAATTATTAGATATTATCCAAAAAAGGGAATATGTCCAGAAAACTGTATTCATGATTCTTATAATTATATATTAAAAAATATGTTACAGGAATCTTTTGCATTTTCTTGAGGTCATTTTCTTGTCTCTTTATGTTTTTACTTTTCTTTTTTTTTGCGTGTATATTTTCAGGTGATTTTCTTGTAACTTTTTACAAATTTCTTGCTAATTTGGGGGGGCAAAGTTGCCTTCTTCATGTGTTTTTGAAAGAAATCAAGCCAATTTGCTCAAGTTTAAAAAAAGAATTAATAAAATGAGTTTTCCATATCAGAATTAGAAATCAATGTGTGAGGAGGGGGTGAAAATAATCACACACACCATACTAAAAATTATTTTCTTGGTTTGTAGTTGGATTTGTGGTCTTGTGGCATAACATTAATGATAATTTGTGACTTGAGTTCATTTCGACTGCTGCTTCGACTGTAACGTGGAGCTTTCTGATCATTCCAGTCGGAGTTGGCTATCACAGTGACCTCTTCAAGGAGATGGCAGGCAGATGAGAAAATATTAAGAATCTTTTTTTGAAACTTAAAACAGTTTCTTTTGTACCTGGAGATGTTGCCACAGATGACAGGGCAGGGCTGGGCTGTATGGAGGTGATGCAGGGCCTTTGCAGTTCCCTTTATGATGGTGAGACGCTCCTGCCAGGACAGAGGGGGCTCTCCAATCTGCACAATGAAAACATTCCATTTCAGATATTACACAAAAATATGCTTTTAAGTAGCTAAACTAACTCTTAAGTCCTGAAGAAATGGATAAAAAATGTCCTTGCAGAAATTCCTCAGCAGTTTTCCTGCCCTGTGCATATTAACCCTTTGCGACCTGAGTAAATTGGCTTCATTTCTTTTCAAAACATGCAAAGAATGCAGCGAGCAGAAAAAAAGATAAAAAAAAAAGAAAAGAAAAGAAAGTTACCTGAAAAAATTACCCCCCCAAAACATTTTTTAAAAACCCAATATATATATTTATATGGAAATTACCTGAAAAATAATAATTCTAATAGACATTCTATAACAATTATATATATATGTGTAAATATATATATATATATATATATATATATATATAATATATATAAAATTTTTTTTTTTTTTTGACAAATAGCTTTTCAAATCTACTAACTTCTTGCAGTTTGTGAAACATTTCTTGCCAGGTTGTAAGTGTTGTTTTTTTTTCCCCCCATGTTTTCAAAAGAAAGCAAAACCATTTGCTGAGGGTACAAAGCTTTAAATACTTGTGAGGGGGTCTAAATGATGCACAAAAATGGTGCTGACCCAGGCTTCAAAGGGTTAAGATAAAAGACATCAGCATAATATTATGTGTTTTTCTTTAATCTGGTGGAATGATTTCTCAATAAAAGTTGAAACAAAAAGATATGATGACACCAAAAGTCTGGTTCCTCGATAGCTGTAAGTTTTCTTGGTTCTGCAAAAGCAAATCCCACAAAATCACTTCCAGTTTTTGGATACTTAAAGTATTACCTGGCAAACATTTCACTCTGTATAAGAACAGAACACAAACAGACTCCCTAATGACCTTGTAGTCCAGCAGGTGTTGCTAAAAATGTACCTGATTGTGTAGTCTGTGGAAGAGCGACCCCTTGGGCAGGTAAGGGTAGACCAGGCAGTAGCGGTCCTCATCAGAAAAACAGCACAACAAGTTTAAGATGTTTGGATGTTGGTACCTGTAACACATCATCACACTCAAATGCTGATCACGCTCTAACAAACAAAGATAGAAAGGCATCTTGAGAGTGAAGGCTGACACATACAAATGATGAATTTCCATATTTTTTCTGAAGATATCCCACAACTCCTTCCATGATGCCGTATTTACCTGGAGAATAATAGATAAGGAATGCATGAGTTAGATTCTCTTAGCGGCAATCAATACTGCAACATGGATTCAAAGCCCATTGTGGGTTAATACACAAGCTTCAAACACATCCCAGATCCAAGACACACAGAGCTCATGCTGATAAGCAATCTTTAGAAGGAGGTTAAAGGAATACTTCACCCACCAAATGATTATTTGTGTTTCAATTAATTACTCTGTGTTAACTTAGTTTTCATTTCATTTTCAAGCATGTCTACACTGTGAGCAAAGATTCAAAAACTCACAACATCTTAATAAATGAAAGTCATCAGGGTTCTCCTGATTGAGGCAGTGGTAGACCAGCAGCTCATAGTTAAGTTTCCCTTTAAGTTCCCCATCAGGAAGGTCTGTTTGGGAAGAACTGAGCATACGGCTGGATAGATGAGACTTTATTATGTTGCATTGATTAGATTGCACAAGTTGTGTGAGAGTTTGTAAACTCAGGGCTCCTGCAGAGCTTAAGGCAAGGTAAATGTAAGACTTTTTTTCCGACCACTCAGACTTAAGTTTCTGACCAATTTTCTACAAATCAAAATTGAAGGACAATTTTATTTAGCTCAAATGTTTATCGTTACAGAAAATTATGATGTTATTTTGTCCAGTGAAAAGTAAAGTAATCTACATCAAATGTTGAAAAAAAAACTTTTTATGGTGGAAGGCAAAGAATATACCATGTTATATGTTATATTATTATGTTGTGTTATTAAAGTATATATTTTGGTTTACCAACAGAAGGGGGGAATATCTGGCATTTTTGGCCAATTTTCTTGTTGATTTTGTTTCTCAATCTTCATGTGAAATTTCACAGCTTGGATTTCCATGATGATGAGTTACGAAAAGGAATTTATTAATTTAATGAACAGAAATAATAGATTTCACCAATTATTTTAATATTTTACAACTCAAGGTTAGAAAAAATATTAATAAAATCCTACTTCCCATGTCTGAGCATCTTTAAGACTTTAAAGATTATTTAAGTCATTTTAATACCAATTAAGGCCCTATTTTTTTAATTAATCAATTTAATGCTTTTTAAGACGTTTTAAGGATCTGTGGGAACCCTGAGAAAGATGTGAAACAGTTGTGCTATGACTTTAATTCATCAAGAATTTTCCCTATTTTTGGAGATCTGTGAGTTATAGTTTGTGATAGTCAAACTGGAGACATTTTTTTTCTTTTCCTGAATTTATGTTTATAGAGATCTTAAGGGAGGGGAAAGGATCTGATGAGCAGCTATATGATTATCAGATATGCCAATTTGTTTGTTTACGAATGATTTGGATGTGGGCATGAGACGTATATTTGTATGCTGCAATGAAAAAGCAAAACAAAAAAAGAGTTTTCTCAATTTTTGGAATCCTCGTTCACTTTTTCATGAGAAAAGGTTTTCTCCATGAATTCAACATAACACAGGGTGATTAACTGATATACAAATGCTTATTTGGGGGTCAAAAGTACTTCCTTAACAGCCAGAAAACATATTTAGAACTGTTAGAATCAGTGATCACCTGTTTAAAAAGCTTCACCGCAAACATTTTATTTCCCATCTTTGCTTTGTAGACATCAGAGAAGTGGCCCTCTGAGATCCTCATTTCATGATGGAAATCTCTGGTTCCCTCTATGATGTCTTGAAAAGTGATTAGAAGTGGTTGGTTTTCTCCAGAGGTGATCACTGAAATACAGAGAGAAATCGTTATGAACCCCAAACTGCTTCACTCGTGCTCAGAATCACACATTCAAAACGCCATTTAGACGGAGCTGACACTTCCAGGTCAGTTCCGTCTAAATGGCGTTTTACAGATGTGTGTATGACATAAATCCATTCTAACGTCTCTACTCACTGGGGTATGAAGCTGGGGTTGTCGAACTCTCCTCTTTTTGGAGGGATTCCTAATCAGAGAGAATACAGACGGGATGCTCATTTGTTTTGCCATGCAGGCTGTCTGAGGAGTTAAGACATTCAACAATGGAACAAATAATTCTACCTTCTCCTCAGCTGCTGACGTCAGTCGTTTGGACTCTGCATGTTGACTGCTGCAAGGAACCGGCTCTAAAAATAGACACATCCAGAAAAATGTAAATCAATTCATAAGCATGGGTTGCTGACATCCAGCGTACATGAGAAAGAGGAACCAAGAAGGGGCTTTCAGTTTCCCCTGTGTCGTGCCACTTCCCTCCCACACTCACTGGGTCCACTGGAAATCTGTGGTCTTGCAGAATTAAACCACAGAATTTGTGAAACTGCTGCAAAAATTCTGCTGTGGAAAACAGAATGTTAAAGTTTTCTGCAAAAGATCACTATCTCTTTTTTCTCACAGTTATCTGATCTATCTGATCTGAAGTACCAGAAATATTTAAAATGTGTTATGCAGATAGATTAGTAAATAATGTTATCATCGTTGCCTTTAAGTGTTTGTCACTGACCTGAAGTTTGGCCCTGGAAGAGCTGCAGGGCCCTGAGGTGGCCCATGTCCTGCAGCACCCTCTGTAGGTCCTGCACTCTTGAGTTCTCCTGAGCCCAGGACCACAGCAGCTCCCTGGTGGGACTCCGACCTGCTGCCTCCACGCGCTCCAGCATGCGCAAGTCTAACAGGCTGGGGACAACTCGCACAGCTGGACACCAAGACAGATGGGGGACATAAGCAAATGTCAAATCAAGCTCACAGAGGAAAACTGTATGTATATGAAACATAAAGCACAGGTTCACCCTCTAGTTTATTTTTTTAAAACACATTTTACAGATTCACTCAGATGACCTGAAGTTACTCACAGTCTCACTGAGCACCAAATTAACCCTCTGAAACCTGGGCTTGATTTCTTAGCATGGGAAGAGGGGAGTGAGCAACTTAATAAGACATGAACTCAGAAATCAATATCTTGCATGTCTGGAGGGATCGCTCCTCTTCCCCTCCTGAGGTTTCTACCGTTGTTTTCCCCTTTAAAGTTTTCTTTTTGGTGTGTGTATGTGTGTGTGTCTGTTTGTCTCATAATGGGCTTTTTATATAAAACTGTATTGAATTAAAATGAAATCATGAAATCATCAAGAAAATAGTCAAAGGTACATGGAAATTAGCAAAACAAACTAACAAAAAAAATGAAATGGGAAAGTTGAAAACAACAAGAAATGACCTAAAAACTGATTAAGTTATAATAATTCTAAAAATAATTCTGATATATAATAGTGATGATGATCTACATCTAGTTACTCGCAGTTTGCACATTCCGTGCCTTTTCCCCATGTCATGCACAAAAAATGAGGCTAAGGTTTCAAAGGGTTAAGTAAAAGTGGCATAAAAATATGCAACACAGACAAGCAACCAGATGTGAGGATTTCTAATGCATCTTGGTAGATTGATTTAATTGGTGAGACAAATGTCAGAATTTAGTTACATATGTCTCAATAATTTGAATGCAGTGCACAAATTCTATTCCCATGTCTTAAAATGTAGCTGTGATTGAAAAGTTAGAACTCTTTTCAGTTGCTCTCAGTGTAAAGTCGGTGTTACATGAAAACCTGCATCTCCATCAGTCAGCCTAAAAGGCGAAGCAGAATAAAAAAGTGTTGCTCACCGAGTCCGCGCCAGCCGAACCTGTCGTCGCCACTGTCCATGATTTTACAGAAGCTTTCCACCACACAAGGATGGACATCGTATAGGAAAGTTGAGGAGTCCATTTGTCAGAGAGGACAGGAGGACACTGTCTGGTCTACACTCAACAGGCTACTGTTCTTCAGTGTTGCTCAAATACGGAAACTCCCTCCCGCTGCGTAGCTCGCGCTGCACTGACGTCTGGTTAAGTCATTCTGTGAGTCAGAGGACAAACTTTAAAATTTACCCCACAAAAGAAAAACCCAAGCAAGCTTGAAAAGCAAAACTTTCCTCGGTAACAACAGGGGGAAAAAAAGGACAGTGGGGGAGGACATGTCAAGTAACCCTCGCTGCTATTATCAATATCAATATGAGACGTTCAAAGTTGAATGTCACGTGAGACGTTGTATTGACTAAACCACAAGCTACACAGGAAGCTCCCAGCAGTCCCACTGAAGGTGTTAACCACGATGTTAACGTAAATCCCACATGAAGTTTCTCTATAGTTTAAAAAGTGACTTTAAAGGGACAGTCCAACCCCAAATTAAAAGTTCACGTTTTTCCTCTTACTTTTAGTACTATCTTTCTGTTTCATTTGTTTTGGTGTGAGTTGCCGAATGTTTAAGTAATCCGCCGTGGACATGTGTCCAAGCCACCAGAAACAGTTCCTGGCTTTAAAGCAAATCTTACATCGTGGCCGAAAGAGGAATTTAAACCATCATGTGATGCCATGGGGCCCAGAAAGACAGTCCCCTATTGATTTCTGTGGACATAATGTTTTAAAGAAAACACTTTAAGGCTATTTATAATTTCAAATAATGTTCCTATAAGGTTAAATGCCGACCAAGACGTAACATTATAACTGCAACATTCTGAGGCTGTTATGGTGATGTTGAGCGGTGAAAGATCACAGAATGTTCTTTTTTATAAAACATCCCCATAATGTTACACAAGAACAAAGAAAGAACATTTTCAACATTCAGAATATGTTATTGAGCTCTGAGATTACAGATGTTTTTTAAAATGAAAATATGTGATATGTTTTTCTGATGTTTATAGAGAATGTTACCTGAACTTTAAGAAGAAAGTTCTGGAAACTAAAAGAAAACTTTTTGCCAGAATGTCTTTTCAGAATGTTTTTAGAACAAAAAATTGCTAAGAGGGTAATCAGAGGACATGGCCACCTCGATTATTTAGAATGTGCATTTCCCTGTTTCCAATAAAAACATGAAAGTAGCAGAGAACTTTTATTTTCGATAAAGACATTTACTGTGTAAATTCATGCAGAAATCACACAAATTGATGCATAAAAATTTACCAGAATGCAGGAAGTGTTAGAGGTTCAAAATTTTCTGGCAGGGATCTCAAACCCCCCTTTCTATGTGTCCTCCCCAGTGTGGAATTGAAACCTTACGCCCTATGTGCACTAACTTCTACGCTGTCATACAGTTGGTAGGTCTAGTTTGGTAGAAAGAAAATAGTTCCTACATGAAACTGTTCACAAAAAGTCTGCAGATTATCTGGAATAACTGATTTATGGAAAGAGACGTTGCTGTTTATTTTTAAGTGAACTGTCCCTTTTAATTTCTTTTTTTAACTACCCTGATATATCTATTATGTGCTGTGCAACAATTTCTATAAGTTAACCCTTGGTTATTTCTTGGTTTGATTTCTTTAGAAAACATCAGAAAAAAGGCAATGAGCAACTTTCCAAGAAATATCCTAAAAATTAAAAGAAACTTTAGTAAAAGGTAACATGAAATTAAACTGAAAATAGTTTTATGTTAGAAAAAAGGGATACTTTTTTTTCAATATTTAGCACTTTGTGGGGTTATTTTCTTGTTTTCTTTTTATTTTCTTTTTTGGGGGCTTATTTTCAGGTATTTCTCTTGTTACTTTTTACTAATTTCTTGTTGCTCATTGCCTTCTCCCCATGTTTGTAAAAGAAATCTAATCAGTTTGTTCAGGTTTCATAGGGTTAACACACAAATTGAAAAAGGTATAAATGTGGAGGTAAGGTAATGCTGAATATGTCAATTTACTGTGAAGAATGTGTAATTAGTAAACCCTGATCCATGCCGTATTTATATACTTTTTCATTTAATTGATTTAATTGCTCTGCTTTTTTTAGTTGTTCTGCATGTCAAATTTGTTTAACTTCCCATCTTCCCATATTTTCTATAGTTTTTATCATTTTCTAAAATCATTACTATTATTATTATTTTTTTTTTTATTATTTTATTATGTCATATATTTCATTTGGGAAAATTCAGTTGTTGTTACATTGTATTGTATTTTTAAATGTATAATTGCTTAAAATGAATAAATACATGTTTTTAAAAGAAGTTTAGATAAGACAAAATAATTGAACTAGTTTGAGCACATCCGGGAAAGCTGACATAAAGCCTTATAGTACAGCTAACAGCAGTTAGTTTGAGTTTAGCTTTTTATGTTTCCAGTGGAGAAAACATGATGCAGTGCCATGAAGGCTGCATACAGAAACCTGTGACCAGCAGCTCTATAGCTCACCCTGTAGGCTGGTTGGTTCCTAAATATTTCACCAGCTGAATTTTGGAACAGAGGTCACAGCTATTGCGAATGACCTTTCACACTGCATTCAGACACCTTTCACATGCTGTTTAAACCCTTTAAAATCTGAGTATATCTGAATATATTGATTTGATTTCTTTCAAAAAAAATAGGAGAAACATAGGAGAAAAGCCATGATCAACTTTCACATTGCAAGAAATTAGTGAAATGGGATGAGAAAATACTATTAAAAATAGTTTTAAAAAAGAGGGGGGAGGATTGTCACAAAATTATCCAAAAATAGGGAAAAATGTCCCAAAAGCTATATTTATAATTCAAATAATTTTATATTTGAAATCATGTTATTACATTTAATTATACATATAATTATTAATTATAATTACATATCTAAAACGTATGTTTTTATAACTATTACAATTTTTAAACATTGTTTCCAGGTCATTTGCATCTTTGTATTTGTTGTCCTTTTTTTTCTTTTTTTGGAAAATAATAATAATAATTCAGGGTAATTTAGAATGATGTTCATCAATAAATATAATTAGTATACCCTATGTAGTATTCTGAAATGGGCCATTCTGCATGAGGACTTTTAGTTTTGCTTTTGAAATATGGGATTTTAATATTTTGTGCTTTTACTCGTGTAAGATTGAAATTGCAGGTTTCCCTCATAATGTATTTCTACTGCAAATAAATAAATAAAGTTCAGCTAATGAGCCATTTTTTGGGTTATGTGTATTTGTGTTTATTTTTTTTTTTTTGTCTGGAAGCCACAGTAGGTTTTGCACTCGAATATTAAATAGAGCAAGACGATTACTCAGCAGGTTGCTGCTGAATGAGAGGCAAACAGTTTTTTTGACCGTCACGTTCTCGGATCGTCGGTCGTCGACTTTATTTATGCAAATATGTATTGTGCAGTTCAATTATCGGCGCATTGTGTCAAATAAATAAATGTGGATGATTACAAGAAGGTTGGATTTGGACCCGGAAGACGACGGACGTCAATTATCAGTCCTAAGTTAGCAGCAGCCCCTCAGTGGCTTAGGTTCGGTTTTGTTGTTTTTGTTAAGAACAAGTCACTATAGTTGTTTCACTAAAACAGCCCAATAAAACAAAGAGTTCTCAAACTTGCTCTGAAATGTATTATGTATCAATGAACTGAACAAGGAGGATATTTATATCTATAATTATTTCCACATTTATTTCATTTTTTACCCAACCATAATGTACAAAAAAACATAAACAGAGTATGTTTTTCATTAATAACAGAAGCAAGTGCTCAGGAATTGCAGTCACCTGAAAAAATAAGTTTAATCCTCTCTTAATATTTAACAACAAAAAAAATGTGTAAAAGATAATTAAAGATTGACATTAATGAGAAGAGAAATGATAGAAGTCATCAAAAACACAAAGAAATACAGATGAACACCTTCAATCATCAGTGGAAAAGCTTTCCATAACGCTCCATGAAGCAACATATTTCACATTAATCTGCAATCAAAAGATGAGTTTTAGTTGCTTTGTTTTAGTGGCTCACTGTCGGTCGGACACTTCCTGTCCAGGATGAGTCGTGTCTGGCAGCAGACGCCAGAATCCATCACGGATTTTAACTAATAACTACTGTCTTTTTTTTTAGTGTACACTTTTTGGAGAATTCAATAGATCAGTATGCATACTCTTCTGTAATTTTAGATTAAACTCTGTGATGACACACCCTTTGCAAGATAAGCAAATAGTTGCAATTTTCTTCCAAAAATAAAAAATGAACAAATAAAAACATGGAGAAAAAAGGCAGTGGCAATAAATGTTTCACAAACTAAAATAAATTAGTAGATTTAGAAAATGATTTTCTAAAAAAAGATGTCTCGGGAGAAAGGGAAAAATATATCATAATGACATTATTAAAATGATTATAAAGAATTCTATAATTTAAAATGAAATAACTTTATTAAAAACACAAATATTTTTTGCCTTGTTTTTTTTTTAACTTTATTTTATTTTCTTTAACCAATTTTTAAAGCAATTTTCTTCTTTTTTTTTCTCTCATTTACTGCTATTTCTTTTGCTTAATTTCTTCTTTTGTGGCTCATTGTCTTCTTCCCATATTTTTTTAAAGAAATCAAGCCAATTTGGTTAGGTTTTAAAGGGTTAACTGGATGAGCCTGGCTGGTTGCACACTAACAGCTTAATGAAGCTTTACTGTATTTCTGATACAAAAACACAGCAGACTTTTAAATGCATCAAGCTTTCACAAAGACCCCGCAGATTAGAGATCCTGTCATTGTTATTCTATTGCTAGGGCAACAACTACAGGACCTGTTAACTTTCTGTCAGATACCAAGGAAACTATTTAGTTTCTTTGTCAGATAACACTTTAAGAACACATCTTGAATTTTCATCTTCATTGTCGAGTTTGAAAAGCTCTGAAGGCAAATCATTTTTATCGTCTCCATCCTCTTGAGTCCTGAGGAGGACCTGTGGTGAACAAACGAAGGGTCAAACAGTGTAACCCACACAATAACTGCACAAACGACGTGTTTACTGACTGAAAAATGGCAGTGAGAGTGAGTGTGGTACACACCTGGAGACAGGCAGAGCAGGGAGCTTACATATCAGATTCTGTGGAGAGAAAAACAAACATGTTGAAAATCTATACCTTCAATCACCTCACATCTGGAAAGGGGACACATACGATGATTGTGACTTCAGTTGAATTTGTTTTTAATTGAGATGAGCCGTTTTATTTCTATTTCACCAAACAAAGCTAACAAACAAAATCTCTTATCCATCGCAGTTAATTCATTTAATGCTTCATGGTTAAAGGGGAGCTGTTACCAGCCGCTGGAAATTCTTAAAATAGGTCGACGTGTCGACCCTTTAGGTGCTTCGCTACACTGATCATGTTTGTACCTCTAGCACGTATGTTTGCTCGCATCTTTCGGCTTTCCATGTTCATCTGCCTCCTAAGCAAAGAACTTCCACACAGCCCTCTCGCTGTTTTTCTTTTTACCAAAACTGGTTACAGAGGCGCCATGGTATACTACTATACATGGTATACAACAAATGTGTGTATCGACTTGCTGTTTGTACGATGACAGGCGTAGAGCTGTATTTATCTATATCTATATTTATCTATATAGTCCATATTTGTCTATATGATTTTCTAACAGACATAGCTGTATGTCATCTCTCATATGTATATCGCATTTGTCATCTTCTACATTTAACTTTTCATCTTTGTGATTTTTTTTCCATTCAGTCCAGTAAACTGCATACTGTAGTGTAGTCATGCAGTGGTGTAGTGTAATGCAGAGCACGTGACTGTATATCCTATAGAATATATATATATACTGTATATATACTGTAATAGGTCTTGGATTTTTTCTTAAGTCTTTTTTTTTTACTCTGGTACGGCTTCAGTATTCTTTTGGTGCTTATTTAATTCCATGTCAATATTTTTAATTCTTTGTTTCATCTTTGTACCTTTTCTTTGCACCGTGGGTATGGAGAGAAATGCATGTTCGATTCCTGTATGTCTAACACATGGCAGAATTGAATAAAGCTGACTTTGTCTTCTAGTAGTGTGTAAATCATCACTGACTTTTTTCTTCTTTTTCTAAACTAATATACATACACTGTACACCTACTGTAATACTGTAATTATTGGTAGTAGACAATGACAAGACAAAACACATACCCCAGTAGTATAATCTGGAGTTTTCCATGTGAGTCACATTGCAGGCGAACGCCTCGCCTTCCTTTGGAGTGAAGCGCACGAATTTAGTGAGGTGGTAATGCCAGTTCTCCTCGAATGTCAGATCAGTCTGCTTGGCTCCCGACATCTCCTGTCCGTTCTTGAGAAGCTTGATGGAGATTTGTGGTGGGTGGAAGCCGCTCACATGACAGATGAAGGTGTTGGTTTTGCCCAGCTCTCCTGGTTCTCGGGTGTACACCTGAACCTTGGGTGGAGCTAGCAACACACACAAATGCACAGAGAGGAGGTGAAGAAATCAGAGCCTGCAAAGACTAATGGAGATTTCACTCACGTTCTATTCAATACCTTCTAGTTTCCTTTACCCTACTTTTAAACAACGACGCTGCACTAAAGTAGTATTAACCAGAAGGATTTTGTATGAAACAAACAGGTGTGGTAGGCTTTTTTTGGGCAGTGGCCTCACACTTACGAAGAGCCAACTGTAAAGTCACACAGTTAACAGCAAAATTTCACCACATCCAGCTCCAAACAACATTTAAAAAGTGATTTGATGATTTGTCAATTTTAAGCAAATTCACAGCAATATTTGCTAACTTTCTTGAAAAAATATAAAATAAATAACTAGAATGCCAGAGTAAAATCTAAATGTTAAATGTTAAATCTAAACTCTTAATCTAAATGTTAAATCTAAATTCTTAATCTAAATGTTAAATTTTACAGCTAAATCTACCCATGTTAATTTGCATATTAGCAGCTATTAGTTTTAAAAATATTTGGTTTCAAGCACATCCGGATTTAATATTTTGATTAAATTTAATATTTAGATTTTACATTTGGATTAAACATTTAGATTAAATACTTGAATTTTACATAGGCCTATAGATTTTACATTTAGACTTAATTTGACATTTAGAATTTAATTTAGATTTTTTTTTAGAATTTTGAATTTACACATAGATTTCATTTAATATTTAAAATTTACATTTAGATTAAATTTTACATTTAGCCTTAATATTTGGACTTTACATTTACATTAAATTAGTTATTTATGTGTCATATTTAAACTTGATTAAATATTCAGATGTAACATTGGCATTAATTTTAACTTTTTGCCCCCAAAAAATAACAACAGTGAAAGTAAAAGTTAATGTGACAAAGTTCACAAATATTGCTGTAAATCTGGTAAAAAAAACAACCAAAACATTTTTATCTACATTATTTGGGGCTAATGTTACATTTACGATGTCAGAGCTCCTTCGAAGACACACCACATTCGTTTTGACTTTTTTCTTTCTTGTTTCTGAGCTATTTATATACATTTACTGTTGAAGTGAGAAATATATTATACGGTGACACGACAGTGAGGCCGGAGCACTTTGGTCCTACCTGCCATTTCAGGGCCTTCCGTGTAATAACACTGCGCCATTTGTAAATATTTCAGTACTGGTACAGTAAATTACTTACTATCTTTGGCCATTGAAGGCAGGAGACAGAGCAAAGCGACGAGAACTGCGAAGACCAGCCCCTTCATGATTTCACCTCCAATTGTCCTCTTTTCAGAAAAGATCGTATAACTCGTATATCTCGAAATAAAGCTGCGCTCGACCCAAACCGAAAGTAAAGAGTGACTTCTTTTTTTCGGGACGCTCGAGCGGTAAGTCGAGGCAAACCAGTGAACGCCGTTAACCCCTCCCACCCAAACGAGTGGCTCTGCCTTTAGGAGAAACAAACCAATAGAAAAATCAAGAGGAACTGTTGCTAGGTAGAATTCAGGAAGACATGTTAACGTCTGTCTGTGGCGCAGTTTTAACAAATTGACTCCATGTTAGAGGCGTTTTCGCGTTTTTAAAAATATTTTAGTGGGGTTGTTAGTACTGTCATTTTCTACACATGTAAATGCTAATGACAAACTTGACACGTTGTCATTAAAAGTTAAGAAAAAAGTATCACGGTAGAGGAAATACCATCTGAAATGACAGTTCATAGTTCATTTTTGTCATTTTACAACAGTGTGGCACAACGTAAGTTGTAGCTCTTTCACGCTAAACACACAAAACCTATAAACAGATATTTAAGTTAAATCAGAATTAAAACAAGTTCTATTTTGTTATATGGCCTACTATAGATATTACACACACACACACACACACATACACAAACACACACACACACACACACACACACACACACACAAAGTACAATGCTTGTAAAAATTTTGGTGAAAATGTTGCCAGCTATATTTTGAATAGGGGAGAACGGATTAGTTAGCACATTTTCCCTCTCTGCCCTAAAACTGTAGCAAACTTTATATTTGAGTATGTGAAACAAAAGCACATAAAAGGTTTATGTTGCAGGTATAAATAAATGTATGTAATATACACAAATGTTCTCCAAAATTAGGGGATTTGTGATTAAAGTCATGTTGTACATTTGTGCCAACCAGCCTCCATCATGAGATTGGTGGGCACAATTACATAATTACATGCTATAACTACAAATATATATATATATATATATTATATATATATATATATATATATATATGTTAAGCTCTCTTGACAAATAGGAACAATTCAAACCTTTAAGTCAAACAAAAATCTGAATGTGTTAATCAGTTAATCTCTAAAAATTCAGGTAGCTACAACTGTTACTGTTACAATTGTGTCACCCCAAAATCAATGTGATGAAATCATATTAGTCTGCTACCATCACTCATTACAGACTTTCAGATCATATATCATATTGTAGCTTATGTCTAATAACTATGAGAAACACATTGCTATTATCTCTATCAAGCACAGTTTTATAATTCATTTAGTTCACGTACCACGTTTTTACTTTTGAAATTAAACTACATTATGAAAATATATAAATATACCCTCATCAAAAAGTTAGTGACTGAGTAAATGAGTGCAGGTCAAGAAAACAAATTCTGATGTTACATTTTTGTTTCTGTTTCTTGTTTCTGTTTCCATTCAAAGGACTAGAAAATAGCAGAGAACCAACCTAAGCAATACTGTATATCCAGCCAACCCGAGTCTAACTTTTCGGTAGCTTGTTTACAGCTACAGTGCAATGACTCACCTGATGCCATTATAAAACCAGTATCTGTATGAGTCATATGATTGAGGAAGCAAATGTGCTGAAGAAAGAAATATGCAAAGAGGGCTCATTTCAGGTTACATGGTGTGTTTTTGGATGGATATGTATGGAGCCAGATCAAAGCCAAAAAGTTTGGTTAATTTGAAGGAAATAATGTAATTGAAAAAAATAAAATTTGACACAGAAAGTTCAAGTTTTGATCTTGATTTATAATTAAAAAATAATTTAAAAAAAATATCTCAAAGCGCCCACATTTCCTGAAAGCAACATAATTGGGAAAGACCCTGAGCCTTCTTTATTATGCTGTCAAATTAAAAATAATTTATTCAAAATAATATCAGAATTTAGTCAAATTATATTCAAATTGAAATCATACTTTTCTGACACTTCATTTAAAAAAAATATTATTAATATTCCTGATCAAATTGTTTTTTTTAGTCTTGTTTTTTTTAGCCTTGGTCTGGCTCCATAAACATGTCATTTCATGGACAGAATCAGCATTAGACTGCTGTGTAATAAATGCAGATGCCTTTATTTATCAGAGCAGTGAAATAGCTATCTTCACTGCAAAAATGGCCTGTCAAATTTAAGGCCAAACACCCTAGATTTAAGCATACTTGCACTTAAAAGAAGCAAATTTGGCTGCCAGTGCAGTAAGCAAATTTTGCTTGTTAAGATGTCTTAAAACCAATAAAACTGTGTGCACTAGATAATCCATTTATACTTAAAACAAGACTAACTAGATTTTTTAATCTAAATATAAGATTATTACACTTGGTTAGATCGGCAGTTTTTGCAGCGTTGTGACTGATTTGAGGGTTCATGGCATTTATAAATGTTGGGATTTTGAACATATTTTAAGAAAATGTTACTCACCTGCCTTTCATACTCACTACTAGTGGGTTCTTAGGTTCTGAGGGTATGTAAAATAAATACAAAATATGACCATTAAAGGTTGACTGCCCCTCCCCTTAGCCAAATCAAAAAAACATAATGCCTTTCCCAGAGCTTAATAAATTATTTTAAGAGCCAAATAGGGGAGGCACCCCTGCCCATCTAATTAATAAAAGAACAGTCCCTAACTGGTTTGTCCACCTGATGTATCCCTGAAGCATTACCATTTTCTACTTTATATATATATCACGTTATTAACATATATCAGTATCTTAAAAATAAAAGTGTACAGGTATATATATTGTATACAAAAAATGAAGACATCCATGGATTAAGAGGCATTTATTTCATAGAGTGCATTAACAAATGTCTTAAATAACAAATAAGAATTGTTTAACACACTTTGATCTAAGTCCAAAAAGAACACTCATTCATGTATTAATGTGACCAATTATAATTACATTGCCTCATTTAGGAAAAATAAAGAGTCATTAAAGCTAATATTTTCAGCTTAATGAACTTTGATTTAATATATACACACTTTTCAATATCAAAAGGTGGAGAGGAGCCGAATCCTAGCAACACACTGCTAAATTACAAATAACCCCATGCCCTGAGGCCCATACATACTCTCACATTAAAACAGAAAGAGGAAAAATTGCCCTTAGTTTGACTGATATTTTATGATTGACGGTATGTTTAGCAAAAGAAAAGTGAACAATTCAGTTGAAGCTGATCCATTTGATCGAAGATGTGAAGAAGAAACGCTGCTGCAAACAGGGCAAAAACACCTGGCGTCACTATGAAAAGAGAAGATAACAAAACGGCGTTACACAGCACACAACAACTAATGACAACCAAGTGTGACACTCGTGTTTTACAGTGGTGGAATAACTTTACTCAAAGTTATACAATTAAGACAAACTCACCGATCTGAAGCCTCTGCTGATGATTACATGTTCGAGTCTATAAAAAAAAAAAAAACACACAACAACAACATGCTTTTTATTGCACTGGAATCCACTTTGGCACATTTATTCTGCAGGGCTGTAGCCATGGAGGGGGGGGGGGGGGTCTGCTGGGGGTCCCCACCCCCCCACAAAATATTTCAGAATTAAATTTTTTTTTTTTACTACATTATTTATAATAAGCAAATGAAACTACACAGTATACTTTACACATATTCAATAAATTAAATAAATTAAAGTTACTACTGTCAACATAAATTACACATAAATGACTGAAACATAACATTTTAAAGACATAAAGATTAGCTGAATATGCACGTGAACTGAATTCTGCTGGGGTACGGCAACACTATTTGGACAAACTACACACAGAACTGCTGTAGAACTGTAGTGCTAGAACCGGTAGTACTACTCATGGCAATTTGTTTAGTTTAGCTATTTCTGATTATCATTACATTTGCTCATGATTATTTTTTAGCTGTGTGGTTGCCTGTCATAGAATTGCATTTTTTATTTACAATAGAAGAAAAATGTATAATATAAATGTATATATAATACTTATATAATCAGTGCTTTGTATTTTGGGACATTTAGTTTATCGAGTACAAATGATTTGGTATTAGAGGCAAGAAAAAAAAATCAAAACATTATCGCGATACTTCAGTCAAAATACAGTACTATTAGAACTTTTGAAAACTTGTTGGGATATGCTGATTTTTGCAATGATATACATTTTTTATGTTGTGATTTATTACCTTTTGTCAACTGCAAATTATGTCCCAAAAGAAAAAACTTTTTCAACATCTTGATTATCTAATTGGGTGAAGTTTTCAGTCTCACTTTAATCATTTTAATTACAGCAAAATGTATCAACTGGACTGAAAAGCAAATTGATTTCATTGTTATTGAAGACTACCGAAAGTTTCAATTGTATTTTTGTGATTTATAATTTTTAGAATTAAAAATTAATTAATTGGCATCTGTGTATCAATATGATATTAGCATGCAAAAATATTGCAATCCTGTATTGATGATTTTCCCCATCCCTAATCAAGATCATTTCTAAAAATCCTGTATTAATATAACATTACAATTCTCAATTTTCAAAAATGTTTCAGCCTTGGCACAGTATGTACTTAGTTTGTTATTATTATTATTATTATATTAACCCTTTAAAACCTCGAGCCACACACACTTTCTTGTGTTGCTTTCAGACATCCTAAGTTTTTAACCCTTCGAACGCTAAGACAATTGGTGTGGCAATGAGCAACTTGGTAAAAGATGTTCAACCATTAGAGAAATTAGAGGATTTAGGAAATTATTGTTTAAAAAAAGCTCAGGAAAATATCTAAGGAAAAAAGAAAAAAGCTAGGGAAAAGCTTTATTTAAAATCATCATAATAACATATTTAAAACTATGTTACAGAATTATTAGAATTTAATTATTATATTATCTTATATATTATAATTTTACTCTTAACTCTTTGTATGTCTTCTTTGATTTCTTTTTCATTATTTTTATTTATCTATTTTTCTGATTTTTGGTTATTTTCTTGTATGATTTTTACTAATTTCTTGCTAATTTTTGGCTCATTTCTTCAGTCACTGTTCATTTATTTCTCCCTGTGTTTTTTTAAAGAAATCGTCGATTTCTTTTTTTTGTTTCTTACGTTTAAAAGGGTTTTGTTTTTTTGTTTTTTTTCATAATGTCTCCTGTACAGTTATCTTTCTGTCCGCTCATAAGTTATGAGGATGTTGCACACATATTTTGGCTGCTCCTAACTCACCCCAGGCATATTCCTTAACTTTGGTCCCGTGAGTGACCCTGCAGCTGTACTCTCTCCCCTTTCATGGGTTTGAAGGCCACGGTCTTGGTCAGGTGGAATTGCCAGTTGTTTCTGAAGGCCAGGTCAGACTGATTGCATTTGTGAAGTTCCATTCCGTCCTTCATCAGCTGGATTGATGTCAGGGGGGTGGAACTCGCTGACGTGGCAGATCAGGGTGTTGTCCTTGCCGTACTCTCCTGGCTGGGAGCTGTACACCTGAACCTTTGGTGGAGCTAGAGGAAGCACAGACAAGGAAATGATGCCAAACTGATCTGACCAAATTAACACTGGCTGGAAACAATTTAGCTTGCTGGTGGAACGTAAACAAAAGAACTAATGGCACTGAATTAAGTTTATTTTGTTTTAAATTGCTTTGCTCACATAACCTTAAAATGTTAAATATTCACAGTCAGAGGATATAAACCTATCTACACAGCTATGGGAGACTGGAGCAATGTGTTCGACAGCACTCTCCACCAACACCATCAAAACACCACATAAGGAACTATTTTTTGGAAGAGTGCCGCTCATCATGCAGCAAAAGGCTGCAGATTGGAGTTGAACCGTGGCGGGTGCAGCGAGGACACAGCCTTTGTACATGGTGCAAGAGGAGAGATACTTGGAGCCCAGAAAGACTTCTTTTTACGTTTGTCCTCAGCCATAAGAGCAAATACGTAAACGCAAATAAATAAATACATTTAAATAAAAGGTTAAATAAAACTAAAAACTAATTAAAGCCAAGATGAGGGACCTATATATTTAATATTAACTGAAAAAAACAATGCCACAATGGAATAAATGTACGGACATACAATTGTCAATCGACAGATTGTCAGTCTGTGGCACAATGGAATGTATATAGATTTCTCTCACTATTATTTCCATTAACAGACTGACAATCCATGTGTAAAAGTGTAGTCTTTAATAAAATCACCTCCCAGAAATATAAAAAAAGACTTGTTAAAAAAACAACCAAAAAACAACCTCTTTTGCCTTTATAAAACAGATCTGCAAACACATAAATTCGATAAATAATAATAATTAAAAAGATTGGTATGCATACAATGAAAATTGGAAATCCTCGTAGTGAGATTTCCAAATAAAAACTGGATTCACAAATATCTGTTTGAAAGTTTTAAAACATTCACAAAGGTTTTTCTTTTATGTCTAATATTATTTAAATGTAATTAATTAAATGTACTGACAGATTATTTTAATTGTGGTATTTATTTGTGTATTTGCATGTTCATTTTATAATTGCAAAGTAGTTTTTTGAGTTTACAATGTTTTTTTGTATTAGTGGAAGTTGGTATATACTTCGGGATTACGCCATGTCATACAGATTGTCTATCTATTAACACAAAAAATATTAACACAAATCTACCTCTGTACACTTATTCCATTGCGCTACAGATTGACAGTCCGTGAATTAATGTGTAACCTGTAACTATATAACACCATCCGGAAATACAAAAAAAATGTAAGCTCAAAAAAACTCAAACACATTGTAAATAAAAAAACAGATCTGTAAATAGTTATTTCATAACTAAACACAGTGATTCCATTTAATTAATTTAGAAATAAGTGAAAAACAATTATTAAGACTTTTCTATAATTTAGAACTTTCGAAGAGGTATTTGTTAAACTCTATTCTATGCCTGCCGATTTCTATTTTATGCACAGAGTCTTTATTTTTTTTAATCCATGGAATTTGTATATTTGCTGATCAGTTCAATTAGTTCACAAATCCTTTTAGTATTTGTGGAAGTTGCTTTAAATTTACAGATTATACTTTCGCACAGATAATACTGACACAAATCTACCTCCATAGTGATGTTCCTCCGTCGTATCTTCACTTAAAAAACAAACAGTGTATGTCTTTAATAGTGCTTTTTTCAACGGGAATTTTTCAGAGAAATTTTAAATAATTCACTTTCTGGAGTTTGGATTGCAAGAGTCCGTCACACAGTCATCTGTGTGTGTGTGTGTGTGTGTGTGTGTGTGTGTGTGTGAGGCCAGTGGAGGGAGCTCTACCTGCACGGTTTACAGGCCTGTTACAAGAAATCGAAACTAAAGCCTGACTGTTAGGGGGAATTCCACCATTTTAACGGATGACAGACATGTTTTATGACCATTCTCTTTTAAATTTGACTCTTATATCAACTCTTAAATGATCCTGTTACTTTCTAACAGATAATAAACAGCCTATTCAAGATGAAAATCGTATCAGCTGTTTGTATTCTGGATTTTTAAAACATACAGCCTAGTTAATCTGTGACGCAGTTTGCTTTTATAAGAAAAGAAGCTATTTTACTTGGGAAACAGCCTCTGACATTCTTTAGTAAAATGGCATGATTTAAGTTACAGCATAAAAAAATACTACTCACAGTGTTTGGTGGCCAGTACGCAGGCAGCAGCTACCAGAGCTGTCAGATACACCGCAATGCTCATCTTCATGTTGGATCAATTCTTTGATCGGTTCTTCGTTTGTAGTTTTACAGTAGCTGCACTAACACAGAGATACGTCCGCCCGTCTTCTCTTCACAGCTCCTTTAAACTGAAAGCATCGAGCAGAGCACAGTAATCAAGTACTGTGAGACCGCCCACTACAATGACACTAACCAATCACAAAATTCCATCCCACTGTTACTAGGTGAAATATGGCCAAACAGGTTTGCTACATTGAGGGCAGGCCAGGTTTATGGAAACTCCCTGAAGAACCACTGTCACCACAGCCGTAACACATCTTCGATTTACTTTTTATGAACCGTTTTGAAACCAATACATTTAGTGGTCAATCCAGAAATGTACAAAAGAAAATAATGGCACAAGTAGGTACAAACCAGACAGACAGAAAAATAAAAAGACACAGGTATGAACACGAGTTGCATAAGCTAATAGTTATAGTTAGCTTAGTATAACATATTTCAAGTTAGATATTGTTTTAAGATATAAATATAGTTCTGATTTTATCTGATTTTAAGTTTATATATATATATATATATATATATATATATATATATATATATATATATATATATATACACCATACACACACACAGAATATGTACATAAAACTTAATGTTAGATCTAAGAATATTTCAGTATGAGTAACTCTGGTTCCCCTGCTTGCTTCCTAAGATCTTTTTAAAACATGAAATAATAATCATATAGTCATATCATGTTATCACAAAGTGATCAATTATCACTGATGATTTTTGCTAACAGCAGTCTAGCAGAAATTCAAGACTAATATCTCCGACCTGCAGCCTGAATGCAGAAAATGACTTTGGTAAGATTTAGTCACCTGTTACTTGATTAAAAGTCTTATCGGATATTTACTGCACCAAAGTATCAAAAGCAATTTTATGATATTAAATGTACTTAATTATTGAAAATAAAAGTACAAGTAAATGCTGGCGATATAAAAGCAAGTGGTCTGAATTTTAAGAATTCTGAAATGTATTTTTCGGTCAGATGTACACCAACTTAAAAATAAAGCCTACATTACACTCGAACAAAAACCAGGTCCTTTTTTTCAACTTTAATGATTTAAAGAACAAAATCCAGTTTTCCTTCCCTCTTCCTCTATTTGTCCATCCATCCCTTCCCTCTTTTCTTATTTAGTAGGTGTAGTGGAGTAAAAGTAAAATTTGGCAGAAATATGAAAACTCAAACAGAGTACAGATACTGCCAAAATGACATATAGTATAGTATAGTATAGTAACAAAGTATTATTCATTTGTGGTTCACCACTGCTCTCAGTGCTGCATAAAGACTGGGCAAAATCACGTGTGAGCTGGTCAGAGGCATGTATTTAGACAATCAGCTCGACACAGTGTGAACGCTCCTCTGAGTATGTCAAACTTGTTCTGCCAATGTGTCTTATGATTTAATGATTTTGGATTTCCCCTATTAACATGTGAAGCGGTCAGTACACGTTAATGACAGTCAAGGACCAAAGCGAAAGTGAAATTTTGCTCGATTTGTTTTGCTGTTCTTCTGAGATTATTCAGACACAAAAACATGGGAAAGAAGAACAAAACAGATAAAAATCTCAACAACAGATTTGTTCATGTCCTGTTAAATGCTGAATCAACTATGCCTAACTAATATCAGCATGCTGTTTATTGACTCTCTACATACATAAATCACTGTACAGTCTGAATGTGCAGATCGCCTATCTTAACAAAAAAATAAATAAAAAATAAATGAAAAGAAAAGGCTTAGAAAGACCAGCAGAGGTCAGGCCAATTTCATAACTGGATGACCCTCAACCCTTATACTCAACTTGCTTTCCATGGGGGCCACTTTTGCAAAATGACAAAGGGCAAGGGGCCAGTTACAGCAGCCTTACACATGTTTTTAGGACCTTAGGACATTTCTTGGAATTTAGGATGTTTCCAGCATTTTGTGTATTTTTGGACTTGTCTAGGAGTTTAGGACATTTCTAGGATTTCAGCACATTTTTTCTAGGATTGTGTGACATTTCTTGGAATTTGAGATGTTTCTAGAATTTTAGGATGTTTTTACAATTTTAGGACATTTTTAGGACTTCAGGACATTTCTAGGATTTTAGGATGTTTCTAAGATTTTAGGATATTTTTAACACTTAAGGACATTTTAGGATTTTAGCACATTTTGAGTATTTTGGGACGTTTCTGCAATTTTAGAAAAGTTCTTGGAGTTTAATGCATTTCTAGGATTTTAGGACATTTCAAGGATTTCAGCAAATATTTTAGGACTCCTGGACATTTAGGGCGACCTCTAGCTCACCGGGTAGAGTGTGCACTCCATATGCCTGAGGCCTCTGTAGCAGCCTAGGTTCAGATCTGACCTGTGGCCCTTTGCTGCACGTCATTCCCCCTTCTCTCTCCCACCTTTAATCCCCCATAAATAAAGGGAAAATCTTGGAGAAAAAAAAGATTTTTGGACATTTCTTGGATTTTAGGAAAGTTCTTGGACTTTAGGATGTGTATCAGATTTTAAGACGTTTCTAGGATATTGGAACATTTCTGGGATTTTTGCACATTTGTAGGATTTTAGCAAATTTCTATGATTTTAGGACATAGAGTCTTAGCTTGGACCTCTGTTGGGGGGTGTGAGGATCCTCCACTGACACTTAGCTCTATTTTGGAGCAGTATGCACTCTGGCACCTTCTGCATACTAAAAGTACAAAAACAGTTCCCAGTGTGAATCACTATATTCTTATTGTGAATTAGAAAATGGTTGGGGGGGGGGGGGGGGGCATAGGTTAAGTATCACTATTCAGGAACACAAATTGTGTATATCTGACATTGGAACCAGGTCTGGATTCCCTGTGTCTCCTTCTCTTGGGCTCTCAGCTGGAATACTTGTTGTTTGTTTATAAGAAGACTTCAGAATTCCATAACACTTTCTCTTTATTATATTTGAAACAATGTCCATATTTCTATTGGATGTTAATGTCTCTTGTCTTAGTAATGTGTCAGTGAGCCACCCTGCTGACTGGTGAAACCTGTTGGTTTAGAATCCTCAGAGAGAAGGAGCATGACATTGCATCTCTGAAGGAAGTTGTTTCTTTTCAGTATGTTTTCATATACATACACGTTTTCATTACAAATATTTTAAAATATAAAGATAGTATAGATATTTTATGCCCCACTGTTTATTCCGTTCTCAGCAGTGACCCTTGTATATATCCAGTAAAGACTATAAAAAAACAAACGTTTTTTTGTTTTGTCCTCAGCTCGCTGACGTCATGCCTGTGCGTCCTGGCGTTGCGTTGATCACACAGCAGCGTTTCCGTGTTCTACTGAATCTACCATCTAGTTTTCTTAATTTGAGAAACCGCTGTAGTAAGAAGATGAGCAGTGAAAAATACCCCAGGTCTTCTATTGAAGACGACTTTAACTATGGCACCAATGTCGCCACAGCCAGCGTCCAGATCCGGATGGGTGAGTGTTCGATGCAGTTGACAGCAGCTAGCAACCGCAGCTAACGCTAGTTAACGTCACTTACTGCACAATAATACATTCCTGCACAATAATACATTACTGCCATTTTAATATTGTTATTAAAGCTGTCGTTAATAACCATGTAACACCTCCATGACTTGAAAAAGTCTACACAGTGTTAGCTGGATAACACTGGTTCAACATTACGACAGCTAATAGTTAGCAGAACCATTACAGTATTAACGTCGTTAGCATCGATAAACGGGAGAAACCTACGTTAAAAAGCATAACCTGACGTCGTTTCCGTCAAATACCATCTGTATCACTTTTATAAAATATGCATATTTGCTTTTGGGATGAACTGTTCCTTTAAAGCATACTGGTCGTATCTTCTGGTACATGAAAACAGAAATACGTAAGTGTGACTCGGACTCGAGCTGATATCGCTTAGCGTTCTTGCAGGTGTTGTGAGGGACTGTGCTTTATTTTTCAAGGCGGGGGTGGCTGGGGTGTGACTTTGTTATTTAAAACAAATATAAAATACTACCTTTTCAAGTTGTATGTCCCCCCCAGAAAAGCAAACACACGGGACAAAGGCAACTTAAGAATTATCACAAAAAAAAATTGTAAGAAGTACAAGAAAATTACTTTAAAATTTTGGGGGAAACCAAGACAAAAAGGTATTTTTTTGAAATGTAAAAAGAAACCAAATCTTTAAATGGCTTTAAAATTATAATAATAATTGACTTGGCTGACACATACAGACAGACAACCAATCACACTCACATGCACACCTACGGCAATTTAGAGCCACCAGTTAATCTGACGTGCATGTCTTTGGAATGTGGGAGGAAGTTGGAGACCCTGGAGAGAACCCACGCAGACACGGGGAGAACATGCAAACTCCGCACAGACGGCCACCCCAAGGTCCGAAGTTTGGCCCAACCTGTGTTCAAATCGGGGACCCTCTTGCTGTGAGGCGTCAGTGCTAGCCACCACACCACCAAGCCACCCCAAATAACAAACTGTCCCTATATAATGAATAGCTCGAAATCCAGCTGCATTGTCTTTGTGTGTTAGTCTGACTTTGAGAAATTCAACTTAGTCCAATTTCAGTGGGACTAACATGTTCACATGGATTTTAAAAGTCCAGTTTTAGTCGGATTAACACAATAATTTGACATATATTTCTAACATAATGTGAACAAACTGACTGCTGCTTTGCTGTGTTTGTTGGTCAGACTTCCTGAGGAAGGTGTACACCCTGCTGAGCCTGCAGATCATCCTGACCACGGCCACCTCCGCCCTCTTCATGTTCTCTCAGACCATCAAGGAGTTCGTCCATGCCAGGTGAGGACGACCTGATCTGAAGTCAAGATGAGAAATGACAGCTTCGTGACACACTTCACACTGAAAGCTGAGGGGCCATTGACCTTTCATTCAAATACTCTCCAGTATTAATAATGCCCCCTAAAAGTAAAACATGTCTATTTTTTGTTGTTGTTAAAACTCAGATAAGCTCCACCATAAACAACTATATTGTCCAGTGGTTTGTTGTGGTGACGTGGCGACAATACACATTCATTTTTAGACATATACTGTACAACACTGTCTAAATCCAGCCCTTACATGTTAAAGGGTCATTTTACCCAAATCACACAAACAAAAGAAATCATAATTCACTTATTGCTCGTAATATCAGCATATTTTTGGGGGATTTTGTGTAGTACTATTTGTAAACAACATGGATCCTGTGTATGCAATCATGTATTCCTCCTTAAAATCTGATGCTTGAGTCTGACTGTGATGTGGTTTGTTCTGCAGTCCTGCGGTGGTTCTGGTTTCGGCTCTGGGCTCTCTGGTTCTCCTGCTGGCTCTGGCCGTGTACAGACACCAACATCCAGTCAACCTCTACCTGCTGCTCGTATTCGTAAGCCTTTCTTTTTGTCTCCAGTCTGGTAAAGTTCTGCTGCTGCCGGTGTTTTTCAGTTCTTTCTGAATGAGAATAGGGGTTAATACGTAATCAACAGCAACCAGATTGCCACTGAAGCAGCAGTTTGAAGCAGCAGTTTGAAGCAGCTTGTGTGAGTTTTGCAAATCCAGTTTATTATAACCACCATCATAGTAAGGGAAGTTTATTTTTTATTTATTTATTTTTTATCCTGCATCTGGGATTGATTTTGGAGCTGGGATGTTGGTCTGATAGGTTGGGCAGCGGTTGTCATCTGGCTAGTGGCCCGCTGACGGCGTGGCGGTGCCCTCTGCTGGGTTCGGCCTGGCCATGGTGGTCTTGCCCCTCCCCCTTAGAGGGCAAATCATTTATCTGTTCTAATAAACAGAGGCAGGGCAAGTCACTCCTGGTGTTGGACGGACCCCCTACCGGAGGGCTGGGAGTCTTCCACCCATGAGAGGACATGCAGCTTTAAAATATATACTTGATTAACAAACAAAAAATGAAGAAAACAGAAATAAAGACAAAAACAACACAACAACACAAAAATTTTTCTCTCTCCTGCCCTCTGGGAGTTGAGTGCTTGGGACGCTGTACTGGCTGTGCCTGGGCTGTCCCTGCTGGGGGCTGCTGCCATGTGGCTGGGGGGTTGCCGGCTGCTGTGGGTCGCTGCTGTCACCCCGTCCCCTGCCTGTCACCGCCCGTCCTGCCCTGGCTGGCATCGCTGGCCCTGGGAATTTTTTTTAATTTTTATTTATTTTATTATTGTTATTTTTTCATTATTATTATTATTATTACTATTATTATTATTATCTCCTTTTTTTCACGTCCTTATTTATTTACTTTTTTTTCTTCTCTAATTTATTTATTTTGGGTAACCAATTAACAAATCCATTCATATATTTATTTTGGGACATCCACACTGTCCTTAGCACTAACCCTAATCCCCCCTGCCATGTCATACCAAATAAGCCTGAACTCCTTATACCACATTTCATATTAGTCATCCTCATGTCTGTTTTGGTGTTTTGTCCTTAGTGTTATGTGTTCTTGTTCAGTACTGTTACTGTTCATGTATATTATTGCACTTTATCACCAATAAAAAAAAAAAAAAAAAAGTTTTGCAAATCCGGGTCAACCGTCTAACCACGACCTATTTGAGAGTGACAGCATGCATAGCAATAGCAGTTCAGGGCCGTCCACACCAAGCACTCTAACTATAACAATAACTATAACCATAACAATGTGAGCATCCACTCTGGTGTACATCATCCTCCTCTTCAACAACAACCCTTTGAACCCTAAATCAACATCACTTATGAGGCCTTCACAAGTAATTTAACTTGTGTAATCTGAGCAGATTCTTTTAATTTTTTCTTTTATTTAAACATGGAAAAAAAGGCATGAGCAACTTGGCAAGAACTGTTCTGCAAATTGTTAGAATTTAGTGGATTTGATTTTTTTTTTGAATAATTTTAATTTCATAAGCACATTTCAAGTCATTTCTCTTTGTTTTTTAAATTTTTAGGTAATTTTCTTGTACTTCTCACTTTTTTTTTGCTAATTTTTGGTCATTTAAGGCGCTCATTGCCGTTTTTCCATAGTTTTGAAAGAAATCAAGCAGGTTTGCTCAGTTTTTAGAGGGTTAAGCACAAAATTAAGTTGTTTGTCAAAAAAATATTTGGCCAACAATGTGGCTAATCAACATTGTAGGGAAATGACTCCGAAAAATATGAAGCGTAATAAAAAATGCCAAAATTCATTGGAGTTGGAATTTGATTTATAAAATTTTAATTGCAAGAATTTAGCGGATTTTTAAAATAATTTTAAAAAACAGGGGAAAACAGTCCAAAAAACAGTATGTAAATTTCTAAATATCATTGTCAAATATTTAAAATTATTATTATTATTTTTGTTTTATTAGAACATTTTTCAGGTCATTTTCTTTGGGATCTCTTTTACTTTTTTCCCTGTTTTTCTTAATTTATTTTTTTAGGTAATTTTCTTGTACTTGTTACATTTTTTGCTAATTTTTGGGTCATTTAAGTTGCTCATTGCAATTTTCCCGTGTTTTTGATAGAAGTAAGCCAGCACACAATTAAGTTATTTGTCAAAAAATATTTGAATTTGAACAGTGTGGCTAATCAGCATTTAAAAAAAGAAAAAGAAACATCATAAAAAATGCCAAAATTCATGGGATCTGGATTTTATTATATCAATTTTTTATGTCACTGGCTCAATATTAATAAATGTAACATTAGCTGGAGCACTACAATAGATCACAGTGTGTGTTTATTTCCATCTCCTGTATCTCTCTCTGATGCTAGATGAGCCTCTCAGTGGCTGTAATCTGTGCAGTAGCTGGTTATTTTAGCTCCCAGCTGTTGTGTCTAAGTATCACTAACTGTGTCTTGTTTTTCAGACTCTGCTGGAAGCCGTTTCTGTGGCCACAGCGTGTAAGTATTTATCTGAGGGAGTGTGTCAGTGTCCATCCTCTGATCCTGTCTGCAGACTGTTCTGACCTCTGAGGTTTTCTCTCCACAGTGACCTTCTATGAATACTCCACCGTTCTGCAAGCCTTGTTCCTGACCTGTGCTGTCTTTGCTGGACTGACATGCTACACCTTCCAGTCCAAGAGAGACTTCAGCAAAATGGGAGCAGGGTGAGTGCGTCAGGGCTGCTGCTCAGTGGTTTCTGTTAAAGCTGCTGTTACTCCTCTAGAGGGAGCCACCGTCACAGCGTCTGATCTCCTCTGTCCTTACAGACTCTTCTCCTGCCTGTGGATCCTCATCATTGCAAGCTTCATGAGGGTGAGTGACATGCGTGTGTGTTTAATTTGAAAGAATTAAAAGTGAGAAAAAGGCTGGTGAAACATGACCCAGGAAGTCTGCTGTGAGTTTTATCAGACATCAAAGCACTGCAGTACACTCAGTGCATTTGCATGATGTTAAAAAAAGTGGAATTATTGTGTTAGTGCGACTAAAACTGGGCTTTCGACTTAAAAAGGTAGTATTTCAGTTTAATTAAAAAAAGTCACACCCCAGCCATCCCCTCCTCTGAACAATAAAGTATAGTCCCACAACACCAGCACAGAAGCTAAGGGATGTCCTGCTGTGATATCACTTTAAGTGCTGATTATATTTGAATGTTGTCTTCTCTTTAGCTTCCACAACAGCTGATGGAGTCAGCGGTAGAGCAGTTCAGTGAAGTAAAATGAGTGAAGTCTGTTTTTTTTTAATGTAACAGCTTTAAATCTTCATCGCTAAGGGCTGTCTGACATCAAGGTAAAGCGGTGGATTGGATAAATGGATTCTCCCCCGGTGCTTGTAGGAGGATAAGGACAAGAGTCCAATCAAATGGCCTAATCAAGCTATAACTGCTCCAGTAAACTGTGCGTGGAAATGTCCTGAGTGTGACATTTTATCCCCCACCTTGTTTATCCAGCAGAATTCTTGGTGATGTACCAGAAGCAGTTGCTTTCCTCTATTTATTTGGCCAGTGCAGCATCTTTCCAGATGATGCTGCATTAAGCCAGGTTCCACCTTTTATTCCTTTTCGTCAACAATAGCCTATAGGTCACAGACATTATGTTTTCGGGTTGTCTGTACGTACGGCTGTCCTGTTTTTATGAACGCGATATCTTAAGAGCAACTTCTGGGATTTTTTCCCCCCAAATTTGGCACAAACATCCACTTGGACTCAGAGATGAAATGATTATATTTTGGTGGTCAAAGGTCAGGGTCACTGTGACTTTGTATCTGTCCCATTCTCATGAATACGATAGCTCAAGATCACTTCAAAGGAATTTCTTTAAATTTGATACAGATGTTCACTTGGACTCAACAATGAACTGATTATATTTTGGTGGTCAAAGAGTAAAGATCAAGGTCACTGTGAATTTGTCTGTCTCATTCTCATGAGCACGATATCTCAGGAACAACTTGAGGGATTTTTTTGGTGGTCATAAGTTAAAGGTTAAAGGTCACTGTGAACTCACATCTGACTCATTTTCATGAACCCAAAATCTTACAAATACCTTTAGGGAATTTCTATAAATTTGGCACAAATGTTCACCAGGACTCAATGATGAACTGATTAGATTTTGGTGGTCATAGGTGAAGGTCAATGTGACCTTGCATGTGTCTCACTCTGGTGAACATGACAAGCAGTGTGTTTTTTGACATAAGTGACATAAGTGAGCAAATAGAGAGAAAACAGAAAGAGAAAGCTTCTGAGAGAAGGAGAGAGTAAGAAACAGAAAGTAAAAAAACACAAAGTGAAACAAATATAGAAATAAAGAAACTGAAACAAAGACATTATGTAAGACAAACAGCTGAGCTACACTGAAATGTATTCAAGGTTTTGAAATGGGTTTGTGTCTGTGGAGTTATTTTTTCTACATCCAGTCATAAGAGTAGATTATTATGCTCATACCAACCAGCCAGAGAGCAGGACAGAAATACAAATAATGCTGTCTGTCAGCATTATTCAGCAAAGCATATATAACACAAGAGAGCATGTAGAAATGTAAATGAACACTGATACATACAGAGTTAGTGGGAGAGGAGGCAAACAGATCGGCTCTGTAGAGGCAATGAAAAGTTAGGGAAAGAGCCATTGGCTCAAGTTGAAACATGTTTCACTCTTGCACTGATCCTAAATTGGATGACGCCTCCTCATGACTGTGCAGAGACACAAAGGAGCCTCACGCACAGCAACACGGGTCACACACACACACACACACACACACACACACACACACACACACACAGTCAGTATGGGTGTTAGTCAGAAAACTCATTCATTGGCTATTAATGTTAATGTCATGAAAAAGTATAGTAATACTCACATGGCTGTGTTCAAGGAATGGAGTGTATGCTGGAATAACATACAATAGATCACTAAAAGTATACGGACACCTGAACATTCCACGTGTGATAGTTGAACATGTGCTAAAAATTTCACAGGCATTCATCTGCTGCTACAATAGCCAGGGGCCTAAAATCGAAAGCTACAGATTTTATTTATTTATTTATTTATTTATTTGGGTTGCAAATTGTAGGCACTTTTCTTAATATATTAATCAGTAATATTAATAATTGATTTATTTATTTATGTTATTTAAACATGACCAAATGTGTTTTAACCTCAGTCAAAGCTCACAGCAACATATAGCATACATTTTGACAGTATTTTAAAGCCTATGGATTAATCGATTAAATTTCACATTTCATGATGAAGTGATATCATTCCTAATTTATTTAAATTTTCCTTTCTTTTCTTTTCTTTTCTTTTATTTCTTTTCTTATCTTTACTTTTTTTCTTTTCTTTGTTTGTTTTTATGTTTAAACATGTATGTATTTCTATACAACAATATTTCTATAGACTTGATGATCACTAACATTAGGTAGAAAAAAGGGAATATATTGATATTGATTGTCGGCCAAATGAATTTTTATATATCGACATATTGGATATCTGCAAAAAATCCAATATCATGCATCCCTAGCTCCCACCCCACATCACACAAAACGCCACCCCTAATGCTGACTCTTCTCTCTCTGCAGCTGTTCTTCAACAGTGACAGCACAGAGCTGGTCATGGCTGGAGCCGGGGCCCTCGTCTTCTGTGGCTTCATCATCTACGACACCCAACTGCTGATGAAGCAGCTCTCCCCCGAGGAGCACATCCTGGCCTCCATCAACCTCTACCTGGACATCGTCAACCTCTTCCTGCACATCCTGCGTCTCCTGGACGCCATGAAGAAGCACTGATGGACCACTAAACTCAGCTGACTGGAGACCCTCAGATTTGCCTGTGCTGTGACCACCTTGTGTTCATGTGAGTTTATGAAATTCAACAAAACTTTGATTTTAGAGAGGAATCTTTGCGAAAATAAAAACCAGTCTGTTCACTATGAACTATTTTTACAGGCGTCTACACTTATGTTATGTCTGAAACCAAAATGTACTCGTCATATTATGTGACAGCTTATTGACCTAAAGGGACACTGCTTGATTTGATATAGAGCCAACTAGCATCACATTATTTGCAGCCCACCTTGTGTTTTTGACCCTGTCTACACCTGGTATTAACCCTTAGGGCCTGCTTTATTATTACACACACTAATATTACTCTGCGCACACCAACACCAAAATAGCTCAACTCTGATGTTAAACCCCTTAAGCCATTAATTACTGTTAAGTAACTGATGCTAACAGTTAGCCCTGTCGCTGTTTGTGAGGGCGAACTCTAACCAAATGTCCCTGGCGTGGAACTCACACTCCAGCAGTAAAAAACCCCACTAAGACCTGCTGACATCTGTTTGTTTTTTATATATAGTGAGAAAAGTTACAATCAGCATTTATACCTGGGTCACATGATTCTGTAGTAGTCATGAGTATTAATCGGTTCAGGCTCTGATTAGCATTGATGGTAACACAACACCAGGGTGAACACGTTAATTTTAATCTCTTTACCAGTGCTAGCTGAAACAGAATACTGTCGCCCAAGTGGTGCTCAAAATCATAACAAATTTGTCAGCACCAAGCTTGAGAGAGAGAGACTGAATAAAAGAGAGACATATAATAAAAGTAACCACTGTTACATTTTCACTGGCCTCCATGCTGCTTTCTACTGTTTACTAACCTGTTTTGCGGCCTGTCTGTGACATCGAATGTGACGCACCAAAAGAAACAAACAAACAAAACGCACACGGAAAGGCATACTAGTCTGTTGTGGAGCTGTGTACACAGCCCTGCTATACTGGCAATGAGAAAGGGCATTCTTAGGGGGGAAACCCATATTAACACTTTCCCCTTTAGAGTATTATTATTAAGTTGCCAGCCAGTGCCAGCAATTTTGGTCATATTCCCTAATTTTTTTAAGACCCCAGAATATTTTGTTCCTTGAATATATAAACAATGAATGCATCAAAATAAAAAACAGATCTTCTGTTTTTATAAACAAGTGAACAGTTTATCCTAGCTTCTTCAATTACTTTTTCCTTTTTATCAACACCTGGTTTTGTGCCTTTTAATAAAAAGAACAACATTTTGGACAAAAAGCTGATGAAATGGCATTTCGCAAGAAAGTCATCTTCAAATTCAAAATCAGTACCCTGTTTATATTGGTTGTTTATTTTTTCATGTCAACGTAAATGAAATGAAGCCAAAAATAATCCTGAAAAGCCTAATGGCTGCGGTCACTTATTTCTCCCTTGTTCCCTGATGAACTGAGTAAGTCGGTAAATGTGTCTCTTGTTGCTTTTTAAAATAACGACGCTTAGAAGGTCTTAAAAGCTGCTAAAGAGCAAGAAAGTTGGCAAGTTTGTGGCCGTCTCTTCCTAATACCCACAGATCGTCTTGTTCTTTTGGGGTTTTTTTGAACACGGAAATATTGTTCAATTGCACAATATCCATAGCAGCGCCCTCTACAGCATAACAGTGAAAACACAGATTGATGGTGTATCTCATCAGTGGCAGGGAAAGTGTTCAGAATCATGCATACAATAGCTAATTATGGTGGAAAAGGTGTTTATGATGGTGTATGAAATGATATATAGGCGTTTATTTGTTAATACCAAGTAGAAAAGTAAGATGCGATCACAAGCAGTCACTTGAGTAGCATTTGTATTAATGGCAGGTGTGAAGAGACGGACCTAGAGCTGTCCACGCATGATCAGATCACACGAGATGCTTGTTAATACCAGGTGTAAACAGGCTCTGTCTGTCTTTCAGTCCCTCTTTTAACACTATGACAATGTTTTTTTTTTTTATTTTTGTCGGCAATTAGTTTAGCAATCACACATTAGTTGGGTGCTTTTGTTTGTGGGGTTGCGATAAAATAAAGTCCAGTACATCAAAATTTTCAAAGTGAGCTGTGAGACATTTGATCATGTGTGGCACTAGTGGACACTGGAACAAATTTAGAGTGCATTTTTTAGTGTCTTTTTTTTTCTTTGCAGGGTTTCATATCTGTCATTCCATTAATTTATTCTCAAATTGAATTTATCGGTGAATGTTTTTAATGTTAACAGAAAGAAATAGTTAATATTCAATCAATATCACTGCACCTCTTTCATGTTCCACATCTGCTAATGATGTGCAGCAGCAAGAAGTTGATTCATATTATTAAAGTGCATGCCCTGGGTGTGGTAATATGTTATTGATTGTACATATTTTAATGGTGTAAATGTAACTGTACAGTTTAGTACTGAAGGGTCAAATCTGAAGGCTATATATGAAAATGATGTAATTCTATTCTTTTGAGTAATCTCATACTTCAAGTTATGGATAAATGCTTCAGCTGTTCTTAATGAATGATTTAATAAAAATAACACATGTATTATTCTTCCATTTTTAAACCACAGATGTGCTTGTCTTAAAAAAAGAATGTAATTAACTTGGTTTTGTACTGCTTTTTCTGTTGTGTTTGTTTTGTTGATTATGGTTTATGATTACCGTAAAACTTCAATTAACAGTCCGAACTATTATTTGCTTAATCCACTTAACTCAACGGGTTTATATTTGGGACAAGCTTCTATATGGGACAGGCTTTTTATTCCCTTTCCACAGGGAACACAATCAAATTTTGATTCCAACCTTTTCTTTTTGTTTTTGCATCTTGTTTTCTTTGCCTCTCTCACTTCTTCTTTGCTGCTCATGGTTTCAGTAAAATGAAGTGAATGTTTGAATTTTAGATAATCTTACCAAGCTAACCATGTGTGTAGCATGTCCATATTGACAAAAGTTTTAACATTTATATTTTTTGTATGCATCATCTAAGCAGCTAATTAATGTTAGCTCCAGCAGGTAGTCAAAGAACCTCTATATATTCTATAACTTCTATAAATGCGCTGCATGGTTATCGAGCCTCTGATTGAGACAGGCCTTTATTTGTCAAAATGTGTCTGCACACTGGGCTAGTTAAAGGGACTATGCTTTTAACTGGGACAGGCTTTTATTTGAAGTTTTATGGTAATTGCTGCTGGTCTCCTTTTGCCCTTTTTTTGTAATCTCTGTTGTTAAATATTCTTTCTGGAGCTGTAACAGACTTGTGAAAATAAAGACTGTATTTTCCAAATGGAAAAAGTATGAAGGAAACAATCTGAAAGGTTCTGGATACATTGATTATTATGCCTCCGTGTGGGCGATTTCGAGGCTGGAGATATTGTGTTTTGGGGTTGTACATCTGTCCAACCTTCCATCCTTCCCGTTCCCCAGAACAAGATATCTCGGGGAACGTCTTCATATTTGACACAAACGTCCATTTGGACAAAACAATGTACTGATAAGATTTTGGTGGTCAAACGTCAAAATAATTGTGACCTCGTCTGTCACATTCTTATAGACCCAATATCTCAGGAACACCTTGAGGGAATTTCTTTCAATTTGGCACAAACTTAACACTTAAACTTAAAAATGAACTGATTACAATTCGGTAATTAAAGGTCACTTTGACCTAAAAAAAAACATGTTTTTGTCCACAACTCAATATTTTTTTCTATTTTTGAATTTTTTATCTTTGAATTTTTTACCAGAGTACATACACATTTGGTCCTACTGCTGCAAAACAGCCAAAATAAATAACTTTATTATCGAAATTATTAGAAAAAATTTAGAACTTTTGTCTATTTTTTTTCCCCCAAACCCTGTAAATTAATCTTATCCAGTCCTCCAGAGATAAGCCTACAGACTTCAAAATATTAAAAACAGACTTTAAGTGTGTAAATACTTAATGGCTGTTCATCAGCTGATCAAAAGTTTAATGTCTATCGCCGTCACAAAGGGACATGGATTTGAGAATGGAGGTGAAGACTTAGTTTAATGTGGATCCCAAAAATTGTCGGGGGAGAGCATCTCTTTTCAAAACGTAACTGACTCACTCAGATCCACAGGAGAATTTCGTAGAAACTACACTGACCATAAAAGAGCATTTTGAAACAAAATCATAAATCAGGTGTACTCAAAGTTTTGAAGAGAGAATGCAATTTTAGGGAGCCAGCATATGCACAGGAGAAGTGCACACACTATGACATTTTAAAATTACATCATTTATATACAATATACATACAATATACTGTGACTTTATACTTCAAATTTTAATGACATTTTTATGACAAATCAACTTTGCAAGAACTAGAACAATTGACAGTGATAGATCTGTTGTATAACATTTTTCTTTTCCAATGGAATAAGGGCATTTTAAACGTATTTGAATATTAAATAATAATCACCGCCAAGGTATTAAAAAAAGTAATGTAAAAAAGAATTAAAAAACACAACATGGCATGACCGATGTGGCCTCTCCTAGTGACTATGCAGTGCTATCTTGAATTATGAAAAAAGATGGAGATTAAATGATATTAATACATATAGTAATAATATAATAATTAACAGATAAATACAAACATGCACATGAAAGGGCACACCGACTGTAAACACACATTTGTTAATAAGTTTAAAATACTCAATCTAATTTTCAAATTCTATGAATAATGGTCGATTTGAACTTATGTATATTACATGTATCTGATAAGATAAGAAGGTAACAGTCAGTTGTATTTGCTGCTTTTTGTAGTCATGACATAAAATATCTCTGGCTTCCATCTAATTGCTTATTTGACTCACAAAACTCAAAACACTTGTGAATGAACTTTTTTAAAATAATTTTTTGACTGTGTCTTTGTCTTTACAAAAACAAAAAGAACACACATATTTATTCATCACCTCTTCAAATCTTAAGATATAAAATTTAAAGAGTGGGATAAATATTAATATGCACAATTCTGTATTTTTATGGGGGAAAATATATTTGTATGAATGAAGGTCCGGGTTCCATGCACATATTCCACAAGGAGTCACTTTTCCCCTACTGTAAAAACAATTCCTAATACGTTTATTGGTACATTTATGACTTTTAATATCTTCAGCTGTTGAATATTATGGAATGACACTCACTAACTCAATAAGGGGTCTGGGTGTCATATTGACATGCTCTGAGCAGCAATTTTTCATATTTTTCATATTTAAAAAAACAGTTTTTCATATATATATATATATATATATAATATATATATATATATATATATATATTATATATATATATATATACACACACTCCTGAACAAAATCTTAAGACTGGGGAAAATTAGTATTCCCCCCCCCATTTCGCACTGGTGGATTGTAACCAGGTTCTAAGTAGAGCATCAAATGCAAAAAGAGAAATATAGGGGGAAGAGAAAAAAATAGAGTAGGCAATATATTGAAAACGGCATTTAAACTAAACAGGCTGTTCATCAGCTAAGCCCGAAACAACTCAAAAACAGAACTAAAAGTGTCAAAAAAGGACTCCATAGTGAGAAGCCCCACTGTTCTTGTTGATCACTTCAAAAATTTGTTTAAGCATGCTTGATGCCAAAACAAATTGATGCCACCACCGCAAAATGCGAATACTTGCAATTTTCCCCCGGTCTTGTTCAGTATATATATATATATATATATATATATATATATATATATATATATATATATATATATATATATATATATAAAAACACACAGACACACACTTTTGTTTTCTTTCATCTCTTTATTCACAAAATTACCATACTGCCTGTTCAGCAAGCTTATCGTGTATCGACAGCTTGCTGGTGGCTTTGAACGCACCCCTGTGTCTACTACCACTCACCCCTACGTCACTTCCGCTACACAACCTTCTCCAAGAGTTTTGTCCAAGATGGCGTCAACGCAGTTAACGGATGAGGAGCTTTTCTCCGAATTAAAGCGCTTTGGTTTCACTCCAGGCCCGGTCACCGAAAACACGCGCCCCGGTATATCTGAAGAAAACTGAAGAAGCTTCGCGAAGAGCAGCAGCAGCGGGGCTCCAGAGCGGGTAAAACCCGGAGCAGCGGGGCCATCAACAGCACCACTGGCGGAGGCAACACGGCGGGATCCAGGCCAGCCAGCCATGACGTCACGCACCTGAGCTCGAGCAGGAGACCGGGCAGGAAGTCCACCGTCCTCGGCTTCAGCTCCGACGAGTCTGACGCTGAAACTCCGCTGAAAAGAAAAGGCCCTCAACCACAGCAGCAGGGCAGAGCGGAGCCCCGGTTTCCCGCAACAACCGAAGATAAGGCCCGTTACGACACCGAGCGCGGTTAGCAAGAGTCAGTACGGCGCTACTAGTCCGCTCAACAGCAACAATTCCTCCCCGGGTCCGGGCGGACACAGAAGTGTCTCGCTGGGTTGGGGAGTCCGTGCCAGATCCAGCCCCGAGGCGGAAGGGAGGGATTACGACGATTCGGGGGACGAGGACGATAATGAGGGGGGACCGGAGAAGAACTCTCGCTCTTTAAATGGTTGTGGGGCGTCTCATTTAAACACTAGCAAGCTAGCTGGGGATTACTCAGACTCGGACGAGGAGGAGGTTGGGGGCCCTGGTGCCGTAGACCAGCAGCGGCGGAGAGGTTGGAGCCAAGACGGAGCCACCCGAAAGCGGAGTTTCCTTCCCACAGAGGGTCCCAGACGGGAGGGGCGGGCAGACAGGTTAACCCGTCTGAGAGTCTAAATATGGTGGGGAGCCGGAGGGAGGAGGGGGAGGAAGACGACGCCAAGAGAAGGGACTCGGAGGTGTCGGGAGGCTCCCGGAGCCACAACTTTCCAAGGAAGTCCATCTACGTGTCCCTCACCGAGAACCACGGAGGAGAGGCCGGCAAAAAAAACCACGTCGACGGCGAGGACGGAGCATCCAGAAGCAGCAGTCGGTTTGCCATCGGGTTGAGACCGCGCTTCTCCAACTACAGCAGCCTGTCCCAGAGCTACAGGGGCAACCACTCCAACCACACCGCCCCCAACCACTCATACAGCCAGGCGGTGCTCAAGCACAAGCTGTCTGTCCCGGAGGACGAGCTGCTCCAGCAGTTCAAGCGGGAGGAGGTGGCCTCCTCCGGGAGCTTCAGCGCTCATACCTGTCCATGTTCCTGCTTACGGCAGCCTGCCTCTTCTTCCTGCTGCTGGGCCTCATGTACCTCCGGATGAGGGGCTCTGGATCCTCGGAGGTGGATGGAGTCAGTAAGTATCTGACACCATGTGCAGTTTAACTCTTTGCAACCTGAGCAAATTGGCTTCAATTCTTTCAAAAGCATGGGAAGAAAGGATTGGGCAACTTAAAGGAAATGGCCAAAAATGCAAAAAATTGGTAAAAGATACAGTAACAGTAACCCTTTGAAACCTGCATCCACATCAGTTTTTTGTGCTGCATCCAGATGCCTTTCAAAAGCATTTAAACTAGAGGTCGACAGATTATCAGCCCGGCTGATTATTGAGGCGGATATTTGGCTTTCTGCTGATTATCTGTATCTGTATTTTATTTCAATAATTGCAGATAAAATTAATTTATTAAAAAGTGCAAAGAAAGTGTCAGCATGGGAGGAACTTAAACTTTGTAAAACCCCAGGGAGCTATTTTTATTTATTCAATTTGGTAATTAAATTTTCACTTGACTTTTTAAAAAAAGTTGCAGGGAACTCGCTGTACATGATGCTGAATGTTTCAGTTTTGATGAAATATTTGCTTCAAGGCATTTAAAAAAAGTTTTGTGTTGGAGTATGTTATATTCCAAATATTAAATATTGACAGAAAAAGTCATTTTTATTGTAAATGCATATTGGCTCCAATTATCGGTTATCGGTCTCATTAGTACTAATAATCATAATCGTCCCTAAAAATCTGATATTGTCAACCCCCAATTTAAACCTCTGATGAGTGAGGAAATTGGTTGGATTTCTTTCAGTAAGATGGGAAAGAAGGCAATCAGCAATTTGGTGAAAAATGTCCTGCAAACTGCAAGAAATTTATAAAAGGTGAAAAAAGGAGAAACAGAGAGGGCATTATTAGATAATTATCCAAAAAAGTATGGGGAAATGTCAAGTCTATATTTGAAATTATGTAACAGAGATATTATTATTTTATTATTATTATTGTAATTTTCCTTTCCACATTTGTTCTTGGTTTTTATTTTTGTCTTTCAATTTTCCTGGTAATTTTCTTGTAGCATTTTACTGATGTCTTTTAGGGTAATTGTTTTAAATTAAACTACTTTACTTTTTCCATGTTTTTGAATAGAATAAAGCTTATTTGCTCAGATTTAAATAAAAATAAGCAACAAAAAAAGAAAAGTAAAAGAACAATGACCTTAGCAGAGAAAGTGCAGAAAATGGATAGGAAAGATTGAAGGGGGGGGACATACAGCAAAGAGCAGAGGCTGGAATTGAACCCCTGAGAATACAACCTCTGTACATGGGGCGCCTGCTCTAGCCGCTTAGCCACCAGACGCCCCAGATAATGTCAATTCTACTGCAGAATAGACATGACGATCGTTAAAATTAGGAGGGGAGATAGTGGATATGTTGGTATCTGTATTGGTTATTGGCCAAATGTGTCGTTATATATCGGCATATCTGATATCAGAAAAAAATCCAACATTGTAAAAACTCAAAATAAAAACTTATGTTCATTTTTCTGATACATTTTACAGAGTGCCTCTTGCATTAACGCTATAAAGATCAGGGTAGTGGAACCAATAACATGATTATTTTGTAGCTGGGATGCTCAGAGCAGAGGATCCACTGTCTGCCTGCAAGCTGTCACTGTACTGATAACATGGGAAAGTGCAAATTCTACAAAAATTGGCTATTTGGCAAAAAAAATCACAGCAAGGCAGAAACTGCTACTGCTACAAGGCAACACCTAAGAAGCTCCCTGTATTTTATGCTGAAAATATTTCAAGCTCATGGTGGGAATTAAGCCACTTGCCAATAGAGGTCGACCGATATTGGTTTTTCAGGGTCGATACAGATTATCAGTAGTTAATGAGAAAGATATGAGAACCCATATGCATTTACAATAAAAATGAAAATCTTTCTGTCAATATTTGGAATTTGGAATATAACAAGCTCCACCACAAAACTTTGTTTAAATATCTTAAGCAAATGCTTCATCAAAACGAAAACCTTAACATCATATACAGCAAGTTTCCAGCAAGTCAAGTGAAAATTAAAATAAAGATAAATAAATACAAATAGCTCTGTGAGGTTATACAGAGTAAAAGGTACTTCCATACTGATACTTTCTTTGCCCCTTTTAATTAATTAATTTTATCGATGACCATTAAAATGATACAGGGAACCAGAAAAATGCCAAATATCAACCTTGATAATCGGTCAGGCTGATAATCTGTCGACCCCTACTTGTCGAGAAAACAAAAGGTACCCCAGCCCCCAAAAAGTTATGTTTATCTTACAATAAACAATTTATGCAATATTGTCCCTAATCCTACAAAAGTAGTGTTGATTATGTTGTATTTTTTTTTACTTTTTTGTGTGTGAAATTGGTCTTAAATTCTGCGAGGCATTAGCCCTATGAAACTATCACAAATTGGCCTGGTTTCTTTCAGAAACGTAGGAAGAAGGCAGCAAGCAACTTGATAAGACATGGCGCCAAAATATGTAAATTCCTGAAAATAAGCCAAAAAGAAGAAGTAAAAATGTTACAAAATAAGCCTAAATAGGCAAAAAAAACCCCAACAAATTAAAAAGGAAAATTAATAATTTATAGAAATGATAAGTAAAGAAATTAGTAACCTTAAGATTAACCTTAACTTGCCTTAAGCTGCTGACATGATCTTTGTTCACCTTGCTCCCATGGCTTCACCTCTCATAACCATTGACAATATCTTGTTAACAAATGCAAAGCCGCAAAACATATCGGTGTCCTGTTTTCAGTCTGTGTACCCTGCAGGTGCCATCACTACATTTGCCTTATATTTGTCAGAACCTGTTAGCCGACAGGAACATAATCCATCTCTCTCTAAGAGTTGTAGGCACGGATGTTGGTCCAGTCCCACACCTGACTGACTCTAGACAGTGTTGTTTCTGATATGTTTGCGATCAAGCAAATGACTTTTCAGCAGTCTCCAGGCAGTGGCTCGTAGTGCCCAAACTTTCAGCCGTCCCCCTTAATGTATGGACAAAAACAATGTCCAGACTTCCTGCACTCGCAGACTTAAAGTGTGCCTTTCCAGGAAGTCTGCAAGTGCCAGGAGTTGCCCCAAATCCTGAATTTATAAAGCGCACAGGGACTCTTGAATGCACTCCACAGACTTCCAGAGAGTCTGCTCCGTGTGCAAACTTCTCTCAGAAGATTACCCATTATGCAAACAGGTGTCAACAATGAGAAAATAATAAGAATAATGGTCATATAATTCATATAAAGATTATGTTTTTAAAAAATGCATTGACAGAGGGATGTTTTACAATTCTGAGTAATTTAAAAAATACCAAAAATGGGCATGCACTCAAGGACGCACCTGCATGCAGGTTCCACTGATCCACAGAGGGGGAAAAAGAAGCAGCACGCCACAAACAGCAACTACCTTTAGAAAGTAAACATCGATGTAAACAAAGCAAGTTTAAAAGCAGATGGTTCAAATTTAAAAGGACATGCGTTCATGGTTGTGAGATAAATGATGAGAAACACTGAAACTGTTTACAAGAAAACCCCACAGGACATCTCCAGTGGATTATCACTTGCCAGTTGTTGTGATTTCTTTTGAAAACATGGGAGAAGACAACGAGCAACTTAACAAGACATGGCCCAAAAATGAGCATTCAGTTAGTAAAAAAAATACAAGGATATTACCTGAGAACAAGCACAAAAACAAAAAAAGTAAACAACAAAAACAAAAAATAAAAAAAGACCTTAAAAATTGGTGAGTAGATTACTGCCTTTATTCCCAATGTTTTAAAGAGAAATCTAACCACTTTGCTTAGGTTTCAAAGAGTCAATGCTTTTGTTTGACTTGCATGATGAACAAACAGGCGGGTGTCAGATTTTCTTGAATATTATGCGTGACTATCGTGCATGTGAAAATGTGCGAGTAAAATTTCCAGTTCAAGACTAAATATGCTTTAAATCCGGAATAAAGATATTTTTTAGCTTTTAAAAATAGAGTTCTCTCCACACTCCATGCAGCATGATTTAGTCCTGAATTAACTTTGTGACTGTGATTAATGTTATTGCGGCGTGATGGCAGCGCTCCAAGTGTCTCGCTGATGCTTTGAGGTTTCAGGGGTTGAGTTTCATGTGCAGACACTGACTCACGTGCTAAGTGATGTCTGAGCTACACTCGCATTCCACTGTCTGCAAACACGCCGTCTTATTGTTGAAGACCCACTTTTTCCTTCTTCTGATCCAGCATGTGCCTTTACATTGCCGTGTTGTGGTTCGGCTGAGCCTGCCCATGTTTCTGTCTCCTTCAGTGTATCTCTGTGTGTCTCCTTTGTTGCAGTTAAGAGCCACCCTTTTGGCAGCGACTTTGACAACTCTTATGTAAGTACATATTTTCCCCTTTCCCCATTTTTCTGTTGTGTTGCAGAGTTTTTGGTCGGTGTGTTGAGCACACGAGATGTGACGTGCACATTTATCCTGGGATTAGATTGGAAATGTCATAAATGTGAGCGGTGAGCGCAGCTCAAGTGCTGCCATGTTAAAGAATTGAACTTTGAAAATTGGCCGTGCTTCTGATCTGAGATGCGAAAACAGTTTATCTGCTGAATACTGTTAATAAAACATGCTATGTTTTAAACTTATATAAGAGCACACAAAATCTTTGGGCCCAATTTGATGTCCTGAGCAGATCTGGGCATGTTTTGACCCTTAGGAACCCTAGAAAACTGGTTTGATATCTTTAAAAAAACGCAGAGAGAAGGCAATGAGCAACTTGACAAGCCAGGGTCCAGAAATTAAGAAAAAAAGAAAAAAGTCATCTGCTCAGTACTTCCCAAAAACATGCATTGTCACTACAACGCTTCGGTTTAAAATGTGTCAGTACAAACAGTTTCATGCATGGCCGAGTCGCTGCTCTGAGCGCTACTTGTAGGCAGAAGTGTTTTATGTTTTAACTTTTTAGAGAATCGCAATCTCCAGTGACTTCAGTTCATGAAGAATGTTCACCTCTTTTTGGATTCTCCGTTTACTGTTGAGGCATGCTGAAAGAGAACAGTTTTCTCCACGAATTCATCATAACATGGTGAAATATTGATACACAGTACATACTTTGTCATATTGCAGGTATATTATTCTGTGAGGAAAATTGTGTGCGTCAGGTTTAGTGTCCATCCACAGCTATTATTTCAATGTCTCTGATACATACTAAATCAATATTTAAGCTAACATATGCATAGGTTTAGATCTGGTAACAGCATTTACTCAATGTTAAAGACCACTGATTAGGATCAAAAATGTGATCGGGTAATCTTTACAAGATAACATTTTTCAGGGTTTCTGGAAGGTTTGAATCCAATTTCAGCTATGAAATTGTCATCAGAAGGGTCTACAAAGTAACAAAGTAAGAGGAGTTGGTAGAGTGTGCTCACTAAATGTTTATTGTCTGCAGGACAAGACGGAGAAGGACCTGATCCTGAAGCTGCTGCTGAAGCTACATGACCACCTGGCCCAAGTTGCTGGTAGCTATTATCTTTCCGCTCTGACTGACCATTGACTGAGTTGCTGCCAGCATTACACTGCAGCTCCTTGATAGTGACTCTGTTATTAACCCTTGGGGACTGTTTGGTGCATTTTACACGCTTTTCATTCTTTTTTTTTTTTTGGTAATTGCGGCTGTGTTCATGCATATTGCGTAAAATTTGGCAAGACTGTTTACTTTTGTTTAATCCTGGAATTTCCAGCTCAGCTCCTACATTAAGTCTAAAATACACTGTGGAAACTAAATAGTTACATTCAGACTGTTAAGGTCAAAAACTTAATTGAAACTCATTGAAACCCACAGCCATTTAAGCATAAAAACATGCATTGTATTATTTCTGGGTGTCATTCTGGACTTTTGACTTATTATTATTATTTTATTTTTTGCCATATTTGGCATATGGAGAAAATACATGCTGTTTTCACTCGGTGCACTGTCACAATTAATGTTGCTGCTATGTATTGACATATCCCAGACTGTGATCAGCAAAAAAAGCTACTTGGCATGTAGTATATTGTAATACACTTTTTAGTGTTGTTTCTTTCATCTAAAAACAGTGGCATTATCACAAAAACCTGGCATTTAAAGTTGTAAATTTGTGAACATTAATGAATATTTTAGATTTATAATTAAGACTGATGTTGGTTAAAAAAATTAACTCAATGAAAGTAGAAAATAATATGAATTCTTAATATTTTTAAAGCTTGAAAAGTGCATGTTGTGCTCAGAGAGAGCCAGGTGTGTGTAATATAACAAGTGACTGTCAAACACCTGAGTAGTAACTGAATATATAGCTCTTAATTCAGAGTACTTTACTCTCGTACTTGAAATGATCCATGTATACAGTTAATCTGGCATGATTTAAAGTTTATGTCATAGTGCACAGTCCCTTTATCATGTAAACAAGATCAGGAGTTTTTCTTCACTGCTGGTTTGATATTGTGATTGCAGGCCAGCATGACTGTGGAGACCAGCAGCATCCAAACAGGAGTCTGTCCATGGAGGAGGCCTCTGCATATTTACGGGTACGTCCACACACGAACATCCCTGCCTGCACAAAAAAGAAACCTTAAACAAGAGCTGTGGTGTAAAGTAGTGATTCTGTGCGGGCTATTATCAGCCGATATTGGCCCATCACAGATGTATTGGTATACATTTATATATTGCACGATATGCAAACTTTATTTTTGAACAGAACACGACGCAGAAAAAGGCACTTGGAGTCATTTAGAATGTTCAAATTCCTAATGAAGTTAACTATTTCAGTGTGCTGATTTCATTTTTTAACAGTAAAAGTTTGTCATGCTTTAAAATATCTCACCTGCATTACATTACCTTTGTCACAAGTAGCTGACAACTGAGGCATAATTGCATTGCATAATTGCATATATACACATCATCGCTGGTATGTCAAATTTGGAATTTTTTACTCCCTAATATCAATGTCCGCAGCTCAAAACCATTCAGTATTGGTTGGGCTCTAGTTATCACACTCTACCACAAGGTTTGTGGTTCACAGTTATCATGGGATTACCTGGGAGTGTGATATTCTATATACATTTTTTTAGCAAAGTAAACTTTGCACTAGGGTCACTTTGCATTCATACAGCAGAGTGTATATCCAGCCTGTTTCCTTTGGATAAGATGTTTTGGGTCCAGTGTGAAGGCAGGATATAGCATCAGTGTTTCTCTCTCGCTCCATGATGATAGATGGTCTTATTTGTCCCAGAGGAAGATTGGTTTTCACAGTCAGTACATATCAACACAAAAACATACAAATATCCAAACAGCAACGCTCTGATTTACACAGTACACGAAGTAAGGGATTGGATAACATGGATATTTTAATTCCAGTGCATAACAAACAACATAAACCCCGCTGTTTGACTCCAGCTAGATTGCAAAATGAAGATAAATAAATATATATATAGTGCCTTTATACAAGGCCTCGCATTTACGCATGTATTGTCAAAAAAAACTGACTTGAAGCGTAAATAAACATTCATAAATAAAACAAACTTCTGGCTTTATTTCCAGGAATTTGACAGCTTGAGCATCTTTACCAGTTTGTTTTTTTCTTTTTTATTAGCACAGGATGAGACAAACAGAAGCCCCTTTTGCACTGCCTGTTCAAGGTGGCAGTATTGAGCCGTTTTGCTGCCTTGCTGTTCTGTGTCAAAAGATTCGATCACACAATAGGTGGACAGAGTTGTCCGCTGCCTCCATCAGCTGTTGTGGAAGCTAAAGAGGAGACAATATTCAAATACAGTCAGCACTTAAACTGATATTGATTTTTTTTTTTTAGGTTGCTAAACTATGTTTTGCTTTGGCTCCGTCCACAGCTGGACATCACTTAGCTTCCCTGCTGGTGTTGTGGGACTTTACTTTATTTATCAGAGGAGGGGGTGGCTGGGGCGTGACTTTTTTATATAAAAGGAATATAAAATACTTGTACAATGTCCCTCAACTGAGCCAAAATTAAAAAACAAGTCCCTCCTCAGTGCTTAATTTTTTAAAATGCCTGACCTATTTTGCAGCACCCCTTCCCCCCTCATAAGTAATGAACAGTCCCCATCCCTAACCACTGAGGGAGGCTGGTTCGGCAACAAGGGGCATGTGCAAGCTGCCTAGTCCAGTAAAAGTCCGACTGACGTGTTTACATGACAGAGGAAATGGATTTCCAATTGCATTATCTGGGTGTGTTAGTCCGACTTCAGTCAGACTAACATTTTTACATGTATTTTAAATGCCCAGTTTTAGTTGGACTAACACAATAATTCCACTTTTTCTAATATCATGTATATGCACTGACTGTTTAAAATCACACACTGTCGAGGCATGTTGTTTGTTTCTGTGTCAAAATGCAATTGAGGTGTAAAGATGGGACTTAGCAGCTTGAAGTAGCCATCACTGTGTGAAAAGGGTCAGAGGTACACAACAGGCTGAAGATACACCTCCGTGTGCAGTGGAGAGCAGCGTTCACTGCAGTTACGATGGAGCAAACTGATGGGTGTTTTCTCAGTCAGCCAAAAGAGTGTGGGAGATTATCTAATAGCAGTATATATAAAGCTGGACCCCTCAGAGTGGGACTTTAAGGAAGCGAACACACAGATCAGTACAGTTCTTCTCATCAGTGCCTTTGTCTCTGTCCAGGCTCAGAATCAGGAGTTTGAAAACTTCATTCTTACATCTCTGGAGTGGATCATCAGGACAGGACAGGACGTTGGAATAAGGTAATAAACCCCCCCCCCCCCCCTCTTTTTTTTTTTGTTTTTTTACAGCTTTATTTAATAAAAACATAAAATATGTCAGGTAAACAAGAACACATACATACATGAGAGTAAACAAAGATCTTCTACAAAGATCATAATAAATTATTACAATATCAATACATAAAAACCCAAAAATCTTAAAATTTAAAAATAGATCAATAAAATAATATACCACATACACATTCATCCTGATCACGTGCCCCACATGTGACATCACTGTGTGTGCGTGTGCGTGTGTGCAGGCTGACGGGGCAAGTAGCTGATGAGCCGTTGATGGATGTGTCTGAGGTCTCTCGGCTGGAGTCCACACATCCCAAGATGCCCTTCACCTGCCGCTTTAGACGAGCCTTCCTCACTGTCATCAGCAGAGTCTTCTTGATCGCAGTCGGTGAGTCGGCCACAGCACATAAACAGCAGGACGCCTGAGAGACATGAAGGGAAAAATCACAGCAAAGAGTGTGTCCTTCAAGCACAGTAATTGATTAGTGCACCTACAGCTGTTAGACGTGTTTCCAGTACTCGAGACAGATTTATCCCAGTGAGTTGGGTTTGGCCGTTCATGTGAATTTTCAATGTTTTCCATGCAAAGTTTTAAAGTTTAAGCGGATCAGAGAAACATGAAGTGTGACAGCAGCATTCAAGTGATACAGTAAGACAAGCTAACGACAGATCTGCAGAGTGCAACTACATTTTTTACAGACACAAGATATCAAACAAAAGACAAGAGACTGTGTGGTAGTAAACCCTCAGGGACTGTTTGGAGTGTTTTACACACTTTTCATTCTTCTTTTTTGGATAGTTTGGCTGTGTTCATGCATATGACATTTTGGCAAGATTGTCTATTTTTGTGTAATATTTGAATTTTGTGCTCAGCTCCTACAGTAAGTCTAAAATACACTGTGGAAACTAAATTGTTCAGACTGTTAAGTTAAAAAAATGCTCCACTGAAACTCATTCAAACTGACATTTGTGTTCCCACAGCCATCAAAGCATAAAAACATGCATTGTATTATTTCTTGGTGTCATTCTGGGCTTTTGATGTGGAATTTGTCATTTTGGCTTTTCTCCACTTGATGACCATTTTTTTGACCATATTTTTTCATATAGAGAAAATATATGCTATTTCCAAGGCAGGGCAGCTTTATTTTTAGAGTACATATCATACAATTCAAAGTGCTTTACAGAGCAATAAAATATTAAAACATAATAAAGGATACATATTTACAATAAAAGAAGAAAGAGATCAAATATAAAAGTTATAAAAGACTTAATTACTGAATGATTTAAACATTTTAAGATAAAAACGTCCACCATGTGCACTGTCACAGTCAGTGTTGCTGCAAATCATTGACATATCCCAGGCTGTGATAATAATAAAAAAAATCTAATTAGCATGTAGTATATTGAAAAAGATTCATCTGTTGTGTTTTTTCATCGAAAAACATAGTGGCATCATGACAAAAACCTGGCGTGTAAAGAGTTAAAATTCTGAAAATGAATTAATATTTAATATTTACGATTATGACTGATGCTGGTTAAAAAATTAACTCAATGAAAGTAGAAAATCGTGTTAATGTATCATATTTTGTGAAAAGCTTGATTTTGAAAAGCACACTTTGTGCGCAGAACAATATGAGTGTGTGTAATATGAAGGGGGGCCCTAAAGGTTAAGCCTGTGTTTGTGTGTGCAGTGGTCGGCTGTGTGTGGAGCGTGGTCTGCTACATGAAGTATCGCTGGAGGAGAGAGGAGGAGGAGACCAGGCAGATGTACGACATGGTGGAGAGGATCATTGGTAAGGACCACCAACTGTCAGCTGACTGTCCAGCTACACTGTGACGTGTTTAATACACAGTTCTCGTTATGTCCATAGAGATCCTGTTCTGAAAGTCTGGTTGCTGTGCAGCATACTGTATGTCCAGCTGATTTGTTAGCCAGTGACTTTCAGGTTTCTGTATCTTATCCTCACGATTTAACCCTTTATTCTTGCTGACACTGTTGTTCAGATGTGTTGAGGAGCCACAGTGAAGCTTGTCAAGAGAACCAGGACATGCAGCCCTACCTGCCCATCCCCCATGTCAGAGACTCCCTGGTTCAGCCTCAGGACCGGTCAGTACCCACACAACTTCATCTGTATCCTGTCCTGTATCCCCAGATACAACATCTCACAAGGGTTAAGGGTTGTCTATGTGTATATGTTTTGGTCCAATACCCTTGTCTACAACAAGTGTTTTATTTTGTTTGCCTCTCTACTTATTTTCTACTCTTATATTATTTTATCGATAGAATTTATTTAATTATCCCCCCTTTTTGCCATCTATTTATTTGTTCATTCTGTTTCATTTTCTTTATCTTTTTATTAGAATTCTTTATTTATTTATCTACTTATTTATTTTCTCTTTTAACATATCTTCATGTTCATTTTGTCGTATGTTATGTTTTTGTATGTCACATAAACCAGTAAAAATATCCCAGCCCAAAATAAGAGCTGCCATACGGCAAATACAGTTTGAATGAATGGAAGTGATGAATGATGCAGTTTTTACATGTGTTTTTCCTCTTTCTTTGCACCAAGAGGAAAGAAATCCTTGCTGAAAACACATTTACTCAGCTCACCTCCCCATCAAGCTAAAACTGACGTATACAGTATTTCACTGATTATATTTCATTTTGCTTTACAAAGTTTTAACCAACGTGACTGGGAAACTGCCCTTAAAAATTGTAAACAACCGCCAAGGTGAGAAAGACGTGTCAGTAGGTGTGATGTTGATGCTTTACAGGAAGAAAATGAAGAAGATCTGGGAGCGCGCTGTGAAATTCCTCTCAGCCAACGAGAGCCGGATTCGAAAAGAGACTCAGAGGATCGGTGGAGCGGACTTTCTGGTCTGGAGGTGGATCCAGCCTTCTCTCAGTTGTGACAAGACCTCCCAGATGCCTTCCAAAGTCTGGCAAGGAAAAGGTGACACGCACACACTGACTCTTTCACAAACAGACATTTACATGGATGGAGAGCAGCACAGCATCATTCGCTGTGTTTACATGCACACTTTTTCTCAACCTGATTGAAGATTTCGAGTCAACTGTTTACATGGGATATCCTCTAATGCGTTCTGGTGTTTACATGCACATGTTAATGGAGCAGCTGTTTTAATATACACAAAAATGATGAATATAGTAACTTGACAGGGCTGCCAACTCTCACATGTATGAGACACATGCAAGTGAGACTTTTCACACACTCTCACGCCGCAAGTGCATTTTCTCTTTTGTGAAAAATAAATAACAAATAACTTCTGACAGCAGCACGGCGCTCTCTCCCTCTCCTCCTGCACAACCTGGCAGGAGCGAGTGAGTTACTAGGTTACGGGCCGCTCGTGTGTCGTGTTGAGCGTGTTCAGATCCAGGAACACATAAGCTCAGTGTGACTGCGTAAGTTTACAGTGGACTGTAGACAAGCAGCCGTATGCTGACTGAGCTGTTTCTCCTCCTCAGCATTCCCTCTGGACCGAAGGAATTCACCTCCCAACAGCCTGACTCCATGTCTGAAGATCAGAAACATGTTTGACCCTGTCATGTGAGTACCTGTTTGACTTGCCGTCAGCAGCGTCCAAACGTCTCCCTCCCTTGACTTCCTGTTTGTAACTTGTTTTTTTTTGTTTTGTTTCGTTTTGCTGTTTTTTAGGGAGGTCGGGGAGAACTGGGATCTAGCCATCCACGAGGCCATCCTGGAGAAGTGCAATGACAACGACGGCATCGTCCACATCGCTGTAGACAAGAACTCCCGAGAGGTAGGCTCTGTCCCGTGAGCGATGAGCTCACGCGGATGTCACACGTCAGTGCTGTCGGCTGCAGTGATGTCACACCGTGCTTCCTGCTCTCTCCACAGGGCTGCGTCTACGTCAAGTGTCTCTCTGCAGAACACTCAGGGAGAGCCTTCAAGGCACTACATGGCTCCTGGTTTGATGGTAAGTCACACTCTAACTGTGCTGATGCGGGTTTGTTGCTATGCCGACAGATGAGACGATGATAAACCAGCCAGGAAGTTCAGCTGGCTGTATTTTTTAGTTCTTTATTTATTTAAATTGGTGCACATTATGCAGCACAGCATGCTTACCTAATTTTCTCTTCAGAACATTAAAGTGGGAAAGAGATAAAATAATGTTGTTTTTTTGAAGATTTAAAAAAAAAAAAAAAAAAAACCTCGAACAAAAAAAACCCCAAAAAACAAGACAGAACAGTCTGTGTCTTGATAAATTGATAATATTATTGTGGTAGGGAAGAAACAAAAGTACAAAAGTAAAAAACAGAAAATATTATTTCTTGTACCTCTATACACTTAGATTTGTTACCATTACGTCTCCCGGCTTGTGTACATTTTGCATATTCACAATATTCACAATTCTGTACATGTTCATATAGGCCTCTGAGTAAAAATCAATATGTAAAGTAAAACAGAATTAGATATTGTTTCAGAAAAGGAACTAAATAAACGGAATAATAATAATACGAAACAATTGAATAAATTCTATAACAATAATAACACTTCAGTAGCTCAAAGTTAGGGGAAGTGATGTTACGACTATATCCTGTTAGATCAAGCAAAGTCTGATCTGAATGTGGATACATGTTCAGGCCGAGGTACCCAGCAGCTTTTAAACTTGTTCTTACAACAAATTAAAGTTTCCCCGGCGCATAAATATCATGAATAACATCGATCCTGCCCTCAACCTCGGGCACATCTGCTGTCAACGTTTTTCTCATGAGAGCCCTTTTACTCACTATCAACATATTGCTAAACATAGATTTATTTAAAAATCTGTTAACAACAATGGAAGAAGGTCTTAAAAAATAATGGAATTGCCACTAAAGATACCCTTTCCATAAAGATTTGAGTTTGTTTCCAGTAAATCAGGAGCAGTGGGCAGTCAGTAGGATGTGTTTTGAGCAACAGTGCTCTAAAGCCGTGTAGTAGTAGTGCTGTGGTGTCTGGTGTTTTGTGGTGAAGTCTTTAGTCTTATGGACATGGCGCTCAAACTGAGCGCTCTTTATTGTATCTCATCTTCTCACCTGTAGCTGCAGAACACCCACACAGCTTCTGCTGTTATTTAAAGTGCTCAACTAAAGCTTGTAACAACAGTCAGCAGCTCTCCAACACAGCTTATGATGGAACAAACCAAACATTTTCACAGTATTATTAACCCCTTAGGGCCTGCTTTAATATTACACACACTCATATTTCTCTGTGCACAAAATTAGCTTTCAGAATCAAGCTTAAAAAAATGTTATACATTAATATGATTTTTTACTTTCACTGAATTTATTTTTAAACATCATTCCTAATCACAAATATCAATTATTCATTAATTTTCAGAATTTTAACCCTTAATATGCCAAGTTTTTGTCATGATGCCACAAAAAATGATTTTATGATCACAGCCTGGGATATGTTAATGATTAGCAGCAACATTGATTGTGAAAGCGCACCGAGTGGAGATAGCATGTATTTTCTCTGTATGCCAGATATGGTGAAAATGACATAATCCGACAAAGATTGCTGATGCTTTGATTGATTGATCAAAAATGTCAGTTTGAATGGGTTTCAGTGGAGCAGTTTTTGACCTTAACAGTCTGAATGCAACTATTTAGTTTCCACAGTGTATTTTAGACTTATTGTAGGAGCTGTGCTGGAAATTCAAATTTATAACAAAAATACACAATCTTGCCTAAAAGTATGCCATGTGCATGAACACAGTCAAAATGATCAAAAAATGAAGAACGAAAAACACGTAAAAGCTGCATTCTGCCTTTAGCTTCTGACTGGCTGGTTGAGGTGTTGGCTGAGTGTTGTTGTAGCGTCCGTCTGTGGAAGCTGTAAACTCTGATGTGATGTCAGCGCCTGTGTTGGAGAGCACTGCAGTGATTGGTCAGTGACGTGCTTCTGCTTTTGTTTTTAACAGGTAAGCTGGTGACTGTGAAGTACCTGCGTTTGGACCGGTACCACCAGCGCTTCCCGCAGGCCCAAGGCTGCAGCACGCCTCTGAAGGCCTCCAGCCTCCACGCCAACACCACGAGCTCCACGAACACATCGCCCCGCCTGCAGCAGCGCAGCTCCGCCAACTCTTCAGGCTTCTCATGAGATCAGATGTGTCGTCTGCGGCCTCCCCGCGCGACAGCACCGCTCTGCTGCTGCTCCTCACTGCTTTATAATGGGGGAAGACTTCTGTCTGCGTCTCGGGAGAGCTTTTTTTTTTTCGTTTGTTTGTTTATTTCGTTTTTCCAACACAGGATCGCAAGTTGTTGAGCGATGCGGTGTTTGTTTTCAATAACCTTTGTATTAAAATGTCGTGGATTTAACATGGAAGCAAAGCTCTTCTGGAATATTTAAGATGTGTGCAGAGACTCCGACCCTCCCTCCTCCTCATCCTGCTCCTCCTCAAACCGATGCCACAGCGGAGCTCATGTATGGAAATGGCTGCATGTATCAGAGTATGCCTCTATGTAAGCTTTCAATGCAACACAGTGCGGGTGTTGATTTCCCCGAAGATGTTCGATGTACTCCCCAGGTGTTATTATTCAGATTATTATTATTTAGCCAAGCGAGGAAGGGCATGAGCGGACTTGTAGAGGGTGTGCTGTAAATACATGTGAATGGTGGCACAAGCTTTATTACATCCTCCGTATTCAAAGCAAACCATACGTTTTTTCTGGCTGCTCGCAGCACCGACACACACGGCAGTCCAGCTGGTAGAGCAGGGACGACTCTGCGTTTGTCACATGTATTCCATGTACTGCCTTTTCTTTCCCTTTTTAGTTCTAGCATCCAGCAGTGCTCTCAAACTTTTTTAACGATATATCACAATCAGGGACCTTTAACAGTCACCTGAAGCTTTTTATTTTTTTCTCCAGATCTAATACAGTATATTCCCAAATTATGATTATTTCTTACTATGTTTATTACTTACCTCTTTCAAGTCGGGTCACTTTCACTGTCGGCGAGTCCCCTCGTCGAATTTCCAAACCTCGTCTCACTCCGGTGATGCTGATGTTTTCCGTCATGATACGACCTAAAGCTGTCAGTACTGGTCTCTGATCATGTCAGCCTCTTGTGATGATGCTAACACTCGTTTTTTTGTCCTAAGGCGTACTGAGAGGACAGTTTTTAACCCTTTGAATCCTGGAGCAACATAACTTTTCTTGTGCTGCTTTCAGATGCCTTTCACAAGTATTTAAACCTTTTAACACTAAGACAATTGGTATGATTTTTTTTTTCTTTTAAGAAACATGGGAAAAAAGGCAAAGGGCAACTCAGTAATAAATGTACCACAAATTGAAAGAAATAAGTAGATATCAAAAATCACTTTTTTCAAGTTGGAAAAGGGTAGGAAAAAACATCTAGAGGGAAAAAGTTATGGGGAAGAAATCAAGGGGAAAAATATTTGATTATCATAATTGAGAAGAAATTTGTAGATTTGGAACATTTTTGTCAAGGGTGAAAAAAAGCTAAAAAAAATGTCCAGGCAAAAAATTCTTGGGAAAAAATGTCAAGGGGAAAATAAATAAATTCTGTGGAAAAAAATCTAGGGAACAAAATGTAGGGGGGAAAAAGCTAGGGAAAAACTAGGATTATCATAATTAATAAGAAATTAGTAGATAAAGGACATTTTGTGAAGGGTGAAACAAAGCTAAGGGAAAATGTCATGGGATAAAAAAGCTTGGGGAAAATGTCTAGGGGGATAAAGCCTAGGGTAAAAATATATGATTATTATGATTAATAAGAAATTAGTAGATTTAGAACATTTTTGTCAAGAGTGGAAAAAGGCTAGGAATAATTGTCAAGGTGAGAAAAAGCTGGAGTAAACTGTCTAGGGAAAGAAAATCTAGGGGGATTTTAGGAAAAAAATGTGTAATTATCATAATTACATATTTAAGATTTTGGGATTTAAAAAAAAAAAATTTCAGGTAATTTTCCTGTACATTTTACTAATTTCTCACCAACATTTGAATATTTCTTCTTTTGTTGCTTATTGCCTCCTTACCATGTTTTTGAAAGAAATCAAGCCAGTTTGCTCAGGTTTCAAAGGGTCACTACACGATCCCAAATATTCCAGCCCCTGTAAGAAGGCTGTACTGATTGCTTGTGTTTTTTTAAGGCACCTGTGTATTGAGCTAAAAAAAAACTCCAGGAGGTGTCAGACATAATTCAATTTTTTTTAATGCAGTGAATTGAAAGTTCAGTATTTGCAGTGTGAAATTGTACAAATGATGCACATTTCAAAATGTTCAAAATCCTGCAGCAACATTTTTTTGCAGCAGGCAAACCCCAACTGTGCCTTAAATTTGTGATTTTTTTTTTTTAACCTGGCACTGCATTGCTGGAGAATGTACTGAATTTCTGAAATGTTGAAACTGTTTTAAAGGGTGAGTAAGGCCTGCCATAGATAGTTTTGGTAGACATCTTCAAATTTTGGGTATTTTGTAGCAGTTTCCTTTGATATTAAACCAAATGCTTCTCTCTATTTATTATTATTTTTTTTAAATCAGCTGTGGTGATGTACTATTTTAATGTCACTAGACCTGTTACATATGTGTCATAACGTTTTGTTTTTTTCTCCATCGAGGATCGACCTTACATCCGCTTCCAGACAGTTGTGAGGATGTGTAAAAATAACAAAAATAAAGTGAACACTTTCCGAAATAAGCCAGTCGATAGTGCATCACTGTAATCTATTTTTGTACGTCTCCAGCAGAACGGTGCGCCTGCAGCGTCTCAGCCCGCACGGACTGTATCGAGGCTGACTGTAAATGTTGGTTTGATGCGACGGCACTTCTCCAGCCTCGTGATTCACCTTTAAATGCATCCTCGCCGATGCAACCTTTTCCTCTGATGTATTTTATGTAAACACTGTACATTGATATATCTGTAATATGTACTATTATATGCAGCTTTATTTCCATTGCGTTGTATGTTTGGAGTTACCGGTATCCCTAACCTGCTAGCCAGAGGGGGGAGGTGTACAATACTACAGACATTTAAGAAGATACAGACGTTTTAATGTAATTTGTCAATTGTACAAACAGCTCAAATTAAAGGTTTATTAGGAGTTTTTACAATTGTGCGTGTTGTGCTGTTGTGTTGTGCAGGCATGTGGTAGAAACATTTTAGAAACAGCTTTCCACAGTTTTTTTTCCATCTACATTGAGGTTGTTCTGGATTTATTTATTCAAGTTTTAGTAGCAAGTTTAAATTAATCTTGTTAAAAGTCCCATATTGTTCCATTAGAACACAATATCTCAAGAACACTTTGAGGAATTTTTTTCTAAATTTGGCACAAACGTCCACATGTAGTCAAGGATGAACTAATAAAAATTTGGTCGTAAGTGAAGGTCCATCCATCTCATACTGGTAAATTCAATATCTCAAGAAGGCCTTGAGTGAATTTCCTTAAATTTGGCACAAACTCAAAAATGAACTGATAAGTATTTGGCAGTCAGAGGTCAAGGTCTGTGTGACCTTGCGTCCGTCACATTTTTGGGAATGCAATATCTGAAGAATGCCTTGAGGGTATTTCCTCAAATATTGCACAAACTTCCATTTGGACTCAATAATGAACTGACAAGAATTTGGTGGTCAAAGGTCACTGTGACCTCTCAGAACTCAATAATACTGGCTAATTATGAAAGACTTTCACAGAAATGTCCAATAGGAAAAAATAATCAAGTAATGTTTTATATCAACTTCTGAAAAAAATGTTCTGAAAAAAGAAATTCTGTCCAGTACTCAGAGTCCTATCTCAGGAACAGAAGGGGGGACTTTGGTCAGATACTGGATGGTGACACTAATCTTGAAACTGTGATGATTGTTGAGATCTTCTGTGCTGGTGGGGGTAAGATGTATGTAAGAGTGAACAGTAAGAGCAACTTGACTGGTGCACGGAGTTATACAACCGCAACATGGTAATTCTAGTTTTATTATAATGCAGGTATAAGTAATATATAATTTCTGAGAAAGTATCAAAACTCTCAATTTACTTTAAAATACTCTCAATCCATATGCAGATACCTTGAAAACAAGCTGTGTTGTCTTGATGTCACAGTTACACTATCTTGAGGCAGAAACTGCCCGTACAATGCCATGACAGTTGTTACCCAGGTATAAAAGTGTGAAAATGTTTAACAATTGTAATAATTTTACAACACAAATTAAATATGCAATTATTATAACTTTCCCCCCAGCTTTTTTTTTTTTTTTTTAAATTGCGAAATCTATTAAGAACCTGCAAATTCTGGAACATTTCTTACCAAGTTGATCATTGCCCTTTTGCCATGTTTTGAGTCCCACCAACACAAGCAAGAAAGACAAAAGACAAAAAAATAAGCAAGAAATAACTTAAAAAGTACAAGACAGTTAACTGACAAATAAGTTTTTAAAAAATCCCATAATTTAAAAAAATGTATGTATGTTAATTATAGTTTTTTCTTCAGACGTTTTCTCTAGATATCTTCCTAACTCCCTTTTCTCCAATGACAACAATGTTCAGAATCTACTGATTTCTTCATTATGATGAAAATATAGTTTATTCACTAGCCCCACAGTGTTGAAACGAAACATACGCCCCTGTGTCAACATATCGCCCCTTCAATTTATTGCTAATTTCATTAGCTAGCTGTGTCCCTGTGCACTGTGTTCATTTAGTTCCGTTAGCTCCATCAGTCAGTCAAGTGTCCTGAATTTTTTTTGTTTTAGACGCTTTGGTCGAGTTGAAAATGACGTTACAGACACTTCAAAATATGACCGTGAGTTAGCTGTGCGGTTTGTAGTCCGGTTGCATCATGCTGTGTGACGAGGCTGGGGTCTTGGCCATAATTGGAGATGTGCAGGAGGCACTTTGTTGTTCCACCCGTACACACACACACACACACACACACACACTCGGTTCAGCCTGTTGGTGAACGGGACGGAGCGTGTTAGCCTGCTAGCTCGTCAAGACTTCAGGTCCATTTTCTGTGCCTCGGTGACAGAGGAGGATAAACCCTGGCGATACAAAGCTTCTCTGTACGCGTCCCCTTTCTGCTGCTGCTGCTGCTGTGTTTCTCAGGTAAGACCACAGACTGTAGGGTAAGACACCGTCTTTAATATTTCGTGGACTAACTTAGTGTTTTAAAGGGTCAGTTAGCATAAACCGTGACGGGGCGAATTTGAGTGCTCGAACAGACCTGTTTGTAGAGTTTTCTGGATGTTGGGGAATATAGCAACTCGGAGCAATAAAATTTGAACGAATTAGAAATAATATTTTTGACTGACAAGCTGTCAAAATGGAGACATGGATGTAGAGTCAAAACAATACGATAATTATGTACTTGTACATGTAACCGCAGTTATTTTAAGTGTCGTGTTAGCAAGCACAAATAGATGCACACAGGCGGCAGTGTGCTACAACGCTGTATAATGTAGTGCATTACAATGTAACGGACTGTAACTTTGACATACAGAAAGTAATGTAAAGTAGACTAAACTGAACAGACTAGTCTTCTGTCCGAAATGCAAATTATTTTTTCCCGTGATGGTGACGGCATGACCCGCCCTACTCTGCTGTACTCTGATTCTGATTGGCTTATCGTGACATTCTTCAATCGTTCTGTTTAAAGCTAGCCAATCAAACTAACAAAGGCAACGAGTATTAACCAATCGTGATGAGAGTAGGGCGGGTTATGCCCTCGCCATCCTAGGAAAAGGAATGTATTTAGGGCGAGTAATCAGGCAGGTGCGTTCAGAAAATTTAGCTGTCAGTATGTAATGGGTTTCTTAATGCAATTTATGTTCTGTGGTAAAGACAGTAATTGCATCGAGTTACACTTCCTATATTCACTTGAAAGATTTATACATTTCTCTCTTTTTCATGCAACACCTAACTGACATCTAGTGGCAGTGGCTGTCAGAGCAGCTTTGCTCCGACTCCTCCACAACACAGTTAAAATGAGTGTGTTTAGGAGCTGGAAATGTATGTGTGTGTTATGCTGTGTGCACGTGGTACAGCTTTTATTTGGAAAAATACTACTCTGGACAGATGCAAATGCAAAAAAGTTTTTAGCTCTCTCAAACAGTTTTATGTGTTGTCTACATGCAAACAGAGTTTTCAGTCACTAAAACTGAGATCTTAAAAAAAAACCTTGAAGGTGAGGATTTATCAAACTCTGGTTACTTTTTGTCTGTGTGGACATGTTAAACAGAACATTTTGGAAAAGATAATGAAATTTTGAATGAAACAATAATAATGGCATACTACCGATTTGATAACGTTTTGTTAGCACTGCTTGGCCTAATGACTTAGCATTTATTATTGTTTTCTGCTCTTGGGGCACTAGGCTTGGGCAGTATGTAATATTTCATACCTTCCTGAAAAAAGTTGTCTAAAGCTGTGTAATAATTTCAGCACCCACAGAAGGACAAACCTTTCAAGTCTTTCCTTTCACCTGTGAAACTTTGAATTTAGTATTTAACACCTCAGATTAGCTGATGACTGTTGAACCAAGTGTTGATTGTGAATGTAGTTCAGTGATAAAACACCACAGCAGTGTGCGTCCACCTGGCTTTGGTTGTTGTGCTCCTGTCAGCAGCAGCGTATCTTGTCATTGTTTGGTATGGAGCTGTTTGGCTGACCTCATTCTCCTGCACAGCTATGGGCAGCAGAATAGCATAGCACTGCACAGAGCGCTGAATGGAGAGAACAAAAAATCTGAAATATCGTTTAGTTTCCTCCCTCAGAGGATGAAGGTGACTGTGAAGGTACTATTAGTAAGTCCAATTAATTTGCCTGCAATGTAGATATCCATAACAGATAGATATCTAATCAATGATGGGTTGTCCTATCGATTATTCTCAAGTTCAGATATTCAGCTTTCTATGCTTTAAAACAGAGAAGAGCAATCAACCCAAATCCAAAGATTGGGTATTTTTCCTCATAAATTCCTTAAACCCTTTAACGTCCTACTCAACCATTAATTCTAACTGAGCAGATCTATGTAACTGTATACAAAAAATAAAAATCAAGTATGTGTCAAGTATGTCAAGTATGTAATTTTATAAAAACGTACTCTACCAAATGGTTAATTTGGCTTTCCATGGTAAAGGTAGTGAAGCTAAGCTAATGTAATCAAAGTTAACTATTTGCTAAGGTATGAAAGAACTTCTGATCATTTGTTGTTGTTAAATGATAGAATTACTGTTATCCATCATTTTTTTAAGTATATTTTTTTACTGTCTGAAACCATATTTTACCAAACGATTGAATAGTCTTTTTATGATCAAAGTAGTGATGCTGAGATAATAAATTAGTATTGTTTTATTACATAAAAAAATGATGAATAGTCACTGTGGTTAATACCATATCTTTTATGTTAGTCCACTGTATATTTGGGGAGAGAAATTCTATCTATGACTTTTGTCTTTTGAGCTATTTCTAAGACGTTTTCAAAGTAATGTAATGGTAAATATGCATGGAAATAATAGTAGTACTTGTAATACTACTAATTCCACAGTCACAAATTGATATATTGTCACCATAGCATTATAAGGCTTTTATCTCACATTTTTGTCAAAATTGAGTTATTCATATATTCATATTCTGTGAAATATTTCAACATTACATGAGATTTTTTTTTCAAGTTCCATGCATTTTTTAGATGTTTTATTCAGAAAACAAAACAAAAAAAATAAATGTCATCTTTGCTATTTGGAATTGAAACTCTGAAGCTCGGTGTCTGAAAACTGCTCAGAATGCACCCTAAGGTGGTGATATGTTGGTATACCAGCATATTACAAGCATTATAATCCTAAATGATCTGTCATTTTATTTTTTTTCTCTGTTTTACCATTACCATGAAAGGCCTATATTTAGAAAACTTATGGTGTCAAAATACAACAAAAAAGGATAGTGATAAATTGTTTATCAGAATAGTGGCTTAAGGCAATACAAAGTGTGTGAACAGCCAGGATCTGCTGTCTCTGCTTTCTTTAAAGTCATCTTGGTGTGTCAGGGCCCTCAGTGCTGTTCTCCATCTTTCTGCAGAAATCTGTTTTCCTGCACGTTAATATTAGTCTGCTGGAAACACGGCTATATAAGGCCATTCTGGTGGAGACGCTTCTCACGAAGCAGCTCTCTCAGAGGGAGGTTTTTCTCTTGAATTTTGGCCGTCATCAGTCAGTGAGGTTTTCTGTCTGCTCCGCAGCTGCTTTACACACTTTGAATATGTGTCATTATTTTGTGAATGCAAAAGTGTTTTCTCAGGCTGCCACAAATCCAGAGATTAAATATAGAGATAATCAGACTGTTCACAGGGACTGAAAATATTGATTTAATTGGCATAAATAGGTTTGTTTGTTGGTTGTCATTTAATGAGTCGTTGTGTGCTTAAAGGAAATAACTATGTATTTACAATAATGGGCAGATGTGGCTCAGTATGTTCAGAAATATCAGCAAATGAGCAGTCAATAAATAACTTCTCTCTCTCTGTCTGTCTCTTTCTTTCTCGCTGTCTCTCTCTTCAGTGTGACTGTGTGTCTCATGGCTGTCCTCCTCAGACGTGGGCTTATCGTTTCCCTGCGTTGTGCCGTCGGACAAGGCAGCAGCAGCTCTGTCTGCCACCGTACACTGCCTGCCGCTCTGCTAGGTAGAGTAACTGTTAGCTTTGGTGTTAGCACGTCTCGGTGTGACTGTTGTCTGTCTCTCTTTCTGTCTTTTCACTCTCTTGTCCTCTCAGTCTCTTTGCCTCTGTGTGCTGCAGATTTTTACACTTGTCTGTGATATTTAATTTTTAGTTGCAGAAATGCTCTAAAATACATATTACACAAGAGCAAACATGCATTTTTAGCAGTTGGGCATTTTATCTGAGCAAATCCTCAGTGCAGTCTCTGAGATGTATAGATATGCAAATATTTTTTAATTTTTTTAAGTTCAATCAAAGACGTAAGGTAAACCTTTTAAAGGGATAGTTCTGATGTTTCAACATGGGGTGGTTTGAGGTACTTATTCAGAAGCATACAGCAAATGTCAGTCAGCACGTCCTTAGTTTGGAGAAATGGCAGGAGTGCCAGCACAGAAGCTAAGCAATGTACTGCTGTGGACGGGGCCAGCAATAAAATAAATTTAGCCACCTAAAAAAAGTCCCACCTAAAAAAATCAATGTCAGTTTAAGTGTATTTTATATTTAGAGTACCCTCATCACTTTACCTTCCCATCAGACAGCCCGTTCCAGCAGGAAAGCTGTTTACAGCTTCACTTCCCCATCGCTGCTCTCGTCAAAGCCACCAAATTCCATTGAGAGAAACGGTAAATTTAGCTCACTGAACACAGGAGCTGATGGTCGACTGCTGCTTCCAACAGTGAATTCGTTTGTGTTTGTGTGACTTTGGTGAATCTGAACTAACTCTTTTAAATGCTTAACACAAACAAACTAACTGATGGAGGCAGCATTAGACCAGCAGCTGCTGTGTTCAACTATGTTAAATTATTTTTTTTCTCAATAGAGTCTAGCTTGAAGAGAGCAATGTATTAGCTTCAGTTTCCTGATGAAAATTGCAGTCTGAGGGCAAGGTAAAGTGGTAAAAACATTCACATTTTAGGCAGCTAATACCCCTTTTCCACCAAAATTTGCATGAACATGCAGGTTTTTCAAACACGGGTAAATCCACGAAAATCAGCTATAGACTGCCTTCCCATTGCTAGTAGAGCAGAGCTGTGTACACTGCCAATCAGAGCTGGAGGCGAAAAAATACCTGTGACGACTGCAGAGTTCATTTGACCTGGGTGTGAATGCCAGTAGTATACTTTCTCATTGCATTAAAAAGCCAGATGTTAGCATGTGTTATGGGTTTCAGGTGCTTACCCTTCACACTGCCAACTACTGTTATAATTCACTATGGATGAGTACCTCATAAAACGTGAGAACTAGCCCTTTAAGTCTCCACAACACACTTGGGTAAGCTGCAAAAAGCTAAGGTTTTACACACATATATACCAGTCATTCATTTCCACAACTATAAAATCACACAAACTGCAATCAAATCATCAAATCCATCATCAAATAATGACATCTAGAGACCCTTGGTCAGGGTGTTATCTTAAGGAGCCGTGTGTGTGTGTGTGTGTGTGTGTGTGTGTGTGTGTGTGTGCTTCAGTAATTGCAGTTGAATACATCTATAAAGACAGTATGTAGTTCTCTGTTCATGGTGTATATTTGGCATTATGTTGAAATGTGTGACATTCTAAAATCTATGTTATAATGAATAATATGTATTATTATCAGTATCATCAAAGGGTGGTTCTGTTGTCTCAAAACTGTGATTTCAGTTTTTGACAGTTTTCTTTCCTAATAGAATATAGAAAATAGAAAATATCTGTATGGAGATCAGATGTTTAAAGCCACAATGATTTTGCATCTTCAGATCTTTATATGCACAATTTGATGGGTTTTTTTGTTGGAACTGAAGTCAAGGGCAAAAATTGCAATATGAACAGATGATTCAAACATGTTACTCAAAAAAAAAAATCTGTGTTGGTATTGATCGTTTGGTTGATTTTTTTCTGTATGTATTAGGAATTTGGATTTTACTTTCTGACTAAAAAGGTCTTTTCATTATAATCTCAGAAAAAATAGCCCTTTGGAACCTTGGCAAACTGGTTTGATTTTTTTTAAAAACACGGGGAGAAGGCAGCTTAACGAGAAATGGCTTAAAAACTAGCCAAAATTTTTTTAAAAATTAACGTGGTAAAAAAGAATATATATATAATTTTATTTTTACATATATTTCGCATGTATTTTCTGGACATTTCCCCTTTTTTGCATAATTTTCTAATTTTTAGATAATTTTTTAAAAATAATTTTCTTGTCACCACAATTTGTGATACATTTCTTGCCAAGTTGGTGAATGCCTTTTCCCCATATTTTAGAGTAGTAATAGCTTATGAAAGATGCCCGAATGCAGCATCAAAAACTACTGTTGATCCAGGTTTCAAAGGGTTAAATATTAAAATTTTCATGGTGAGTTAAATTTGTAGCCATCACCAGCTAAAAAGCCTTAAACTCCACAGAATATGTGGATTGTAACAATGGAATTAGACCTCCTTGCATGATAAAATATTCATTTTTTTTTTCTAAGTGTGTGTCCATGTTCTTCATTTCTGTTAACCGATGTCCTTCAGACTCTGCATTAACAGCGGGAATCCTGAAACAGATCCTGATGACGGGCGCTTTTATTCCACCTCCTGTCTTAATGCTGTTGAGTTTGGTGACCTGTGTTGTTTCTCCCTCTGTCTGCTCCCCTTCATCCAGCCTAGTCGTTGGCTGTAGCCCCACTGAGAGGTGTTTGGTCCTACTGGCGGGTGGAGCACCTCTCTCCAGCAGCCATGTCGGGCTTCAATCTGCTGCATCTAATAACCAAGAGCCAGCCTGTAGCTCTGAGGTCCTGCAGTCTTCCCTCAGGTCCACTGACTGGGTGCTGTGTGCCTGCTGTGCTCTGCCTCTCTAAAGCCTTAACACCTGGCTGGTGTGTCAGCATGTCTTTACTGTCCCGGTCTCCGTGTGTTCACAATGACGTGAGCTGCTTTTAGTTCTTCTCCCACATTTGATCGGCCCTCTCAGAGAAGACCCATCAAATAATGCGCAGTGAACGATGCTTGAGAGCTCCCAGATTGGACCAAATCTTAACACGGTTATTGCACCTCTATATTTTATAGTGATATGCATTTTCCAAAAAAAAAATTCAGGTGCTGCAGATTTAGCTCTGAATGCTCAGTCTGACTCTTGTTTTCTCATTATCTGATTAGATATATTTTTTGGGGTCTAATTTGTATGCATTTTGTGTAAAAATCGAATGAAAAACATATCTCCCAAGGTAGGTTTTTTTGTTGTGTTTGAATTTATTGTTTGTCATTTTGACGTGTATTTTCCATGCCACATTAAAATGAGATCAAAGCCCAGAAAATTAAGAGGTGTATTACACTTCAGTGTTGTCCAGCAGAGAGCAGCACAGACCTGCCAATACTAGAGACATGAGCTGTTGTTAGTTTTCATAAGATGGTACAGAGGAGTGTTTTCTTTTTTGACATTCCCAAATGAAGAAATATTCAACTGTCCTATCACAGCTTTGGGTGGATCAGTGGAACAAGCTTGTCGAAGCTGACACAAGCTGATGGCAGCTATGAGAGACAGGAATTCTGTAACGGAGCATGTTTACATTACAGATTTGTGCAAAACTGAAGTGGTACTTCGATATACTGATCAAAACACAGTTGTGAGATGACTGTGTTTCCACTCAGTGATGTTCTGAGACTTCTTCTCTGGTGATAACATTCCAAAAAGCATGGTGATGGATGTTCAAAACATTAGCAGCTTTATTTCTATTACAGCCTCCACACTAGCTCATTATTTCCAGCTTTGTAGGTCTATGCTGCTCTCTGCCGGACAACACTTAGGTGTAATACACCTCTTTGTTATCTGTGATTTCATTCACCTATTGAAAGCAAGAGGCTAAATACTACTCCTTTTCAAAATATGTTTTTCATTTGGCCATACATGCTAATAAAATGCAGATAAAAAGCAAATGCATAGAAACACAGTGTATTGTTTTTCACTTCATTCAGAAAGCATTTTCTTCCATAATTGTATGCCTACAGTTAAGTGAAAACACACACTATATTAGTGGTTTTGATTATTAATTTTTTGCACATTTAATGCAATAATGAGATCCGTGGTGTGGGAGATTAGCTGTCACAGCTCTCAATCATAGTGGAAAAATCCCCTTTTTTGTATTGTATAATTAATTAAAACAGAACTTAGAAAAAATATTCCTTGAACAAACATCAGGGTGATGAAAACTACCTTCAGTGACAGAAACCATCTCTGGGAAACATTTATTTGGCATGAGTTTTCAGTTTGGCCTATTCATTAACATGGAGGGGCGGGCTTTATGACCTACATGGCAGTCAGACACCAGGGGGCGATCCAGATTAAAAAAGTTACACTTTGGAGGAACTGTCATGTTGTCCATCTTTATATAAAGTCTATGAATGGAACAGGTTCCATGTCGGTGGAAAAGGGGTACCTGAGTTCTGGAACATGGAATAAAATTTAAAAAAGACCCGTTCTGGGATTTCAGCAAATGTTTTGAGAAAACCTTGCTTTTGGAGCATCTGGGCACAAAAATGACGGGGGCCAGTATTTGTAATCATTAACATTTGTGCCTGCATGCAAACAAATACTTGACTTGTAAGACGTATTAGAGGTTCTAGATATTCAAGACTGAAGGAGTACACAAGCCTACAGTTACAAACGTTACAAAAATTCAGATGTTTGTTTTCCTCAGCTCGGGCCCTTCTGTATCACCACCCACGCACTCTTGACGTGCTGGACTGAGATGCATTAGTGCCATAGGTGGTCAAAAAGATTGAATGGGGGACCTTTTAAAATCTCCTCTGAGTTCAGCATCTGTGCATCTGAGTACTCACATGCCGCTGTCACACAAGTGCTAACAGAATAATCACGCTTTGCTTCCCCGCAGCTTGCATGCACCGATTGTTGTGGTTTTGTTTAACTTTACACTTAATGTTTAAAGGATTGATTGTGCTGAGGTTCTTTTGTGTGTTTATTGTTTAGCCTTGCACAGTGAGCACCAGTTTTACTTGCACAGTTAGAGTCTGCATGATGAAGCAGTGATGGTTCATGTCTGAGGAGAAAAAGTGTTGGAGTAGGATGTTCAACATTCATGCTGGAGTTGTGGAATTACCTCAAGATCTGTTTATTGTGTCAGAAAAATGACCTAGAAATGCATTTAACAAAAAAACCTGAGCGACTTATCCTGAAGAGCTGGCATGATGTTAGATAATGTTAACATGGAGGAAGATTTTGCAGTTTTGTTGTTAGTTTGACGTAAAGGATAGTGTAATGCTCATTCTTATTTCCTGGAGCCATCAGAAGACATGTATAATTAATATATTTTTTTTGTCCTCATTGCTTCTTTCCACCAGGAGCACGTAGGACTAAGAAGACATGGCCAGTGAGCTTCAGTCAGGAGGAGCTGAGGGAACGCCTCACGCCCATGCAGTACCACGTGACCCAGGAGAGAGGAACTGAGAGGTAGTGACATTTTCTGCCGTGCCTGTTAAAGTAGCAAGTTAACTGAATCCTTGTGCACAATTTAACTCTTTGAAACCTGTGCAGTTTGGTTTGATGTCTTTCAAATACATGGGAAGAATGCAACAAGCCACTCAACAAGACACAAAAGTAAAAAAAAATTAATTGAAAATCCTAATAAAAAGTCAAAAACAAAAAAAAAGACCTAAAAAGTGGAAAAAAAAGAGAAAATAAACATGTATTTATAATATTTATTTTATTATAATTTTCTGTAACATAATTTTTGAATATAGAATTAATAAATAATAAATATATATTTTTTTTCCCTATTTATGGATCCTTTTCTAACGATCCTCCCCTCTTTTTTAAAATGAATTAAGGTAATTTATTGTCACATTTACGAATGTATTGCAATTTGTGAGGCATTTCTTGCTAAGTTAAGTTAAACAAGCTATTAAAAGAAGTCAAACCAATATGCTTAGACGATCCAGGTTTTAAAGGGTTAATACAAAAGGTCCTCTTGAACATCATCTTTTTTTTTCAATGGCTGTTGTTCCCCTGTCAGATTCCCACACGTCAAAGCCATAAAAGAATGTGCTGTCAGGAACATGTCATGGAAACACAACACTTAAACACTCATATTTTTTTTTATCATTTTGAGTCATTCAGTTTGACTTCTCCACAGTGCCTTCACCGGAGGCTTCACAGATCACAAAGATGAGGGGACCTATACTTGTGTTGTCTGCGGGTCCCAGCTGTTCAGGTAAGAGCCGGTACTGTGTGTGTGTGTGTGTGTGTGTGTGTGTGTGTGTGTGTGTGTGTGTGTGTGCGTGCGTGAAAGACTGTAAATCCTGATTATGTGATGTCTTGAATTGAAAACCAGAACTTTTGCCAGGAGATGGGAGTCATTATATTACAACTAGAGTTGCATATCTTGAGCATTCTCCTCAATGCATTATTGGTAAAATTCACGATTGATTAATTTATTAATCATCATACGAAAACACCATAAAAACTTTGCTTATTTCAAACAACACCAAATATCCATCAACCAGAGTTTACAGTAGCATATTGCATATACTTTGACAGCGTTGATGAATTGATTACATTTCACACATTTAATTAAATTCTTAATTGATCATCGATAAATTGTTGTCATCCCTAATTAACATAAATGAGTCATGTAAGAAAGATAAGGCAGTATGTTTTTGAAACATGGAATAAAAATACCTTTTCTAATTGATTTTTTTTATTTTCATTTATAGCTCAAAAACTAAATTTGACTCAGGATCGGGTAAGTTGAACATCTGTAACATGTTGGCCAGTTTGTCACAAGCATTTTTTAAAGCCTGACATTCTTTTTTTTTTTATGTGTTGTCCATAAATTCTGATGTTTCCCAATCATTGACCTTCAATTTTGGACATTATGCACATACAACAAAACTTTTTTTTTCTTTTTGGTTATACTCGCCATCAGTTTAACAGAGTCAGTCAGTAGTTGGTCCATCTACACATCCACACAAGTCAGTGTGAACACAAGTGTGCAGCCCGTTGTAGTTACAGCATGAATGGATCCATGACTTGCAGCAGACTTGAGAGGCTGTATCATGTGGAGTCGTTGCCTCTTTTGCAGGCAGTGGCTTCTCTGCACCAATCTGTGTGGCCATGTTTCATTTAGATTAACACTGCACATAAAAGTCGCCACAGTCGCGACTGCAAAATCATTTCAAACTGCTGTGATTCTCTTTTTTTAAGGAGAGTTCTGACAGCTCCATCAGATGTGTGCCCGGCTGGTCTGCAGTGTAAATGACAGTAACTAAAAACATTTACCTTTTTTTGTTTTGCAGAGAACAATATGTTCTTCAGATCTTGTAGTCAGTTTGTTGTGAATGTGCTGGACTGTGCTTTGGTTTATACTACAAACCACATGAGCTGTCCAGTGGCTATCGAGCAAATATTGTTTTGTCGCATGATTAAATGGAGACTTGACAATGAGAAATATCAACATGCTTATACCTAACAATCACCATAGCATATCTGTATACAATATTTTTTCTTTTTTAAATGATTATTTTTAAGTGAAATGAACAAAACCAGTAACATACAAAAAATGCTTAACAAACAAATAATATATATATATATATATATAGTTTATGTTAAAATAAAGACAAAGAAGAAAAAATAATAAAAATAAATAAACAAATTAACATGAAGAGTTCATAAATTGTTAAAAATTCATAGGCTGATAAAAAGAGTCATTTCATGTTACAGGATAACAGCAGGTGAGACAATTGGAGAAGAAAAAAGAAAAAGTTCTTTGATATTTTTTCAATGCATTTCTCCACCTTTTTTAAAATATATGTATTCTTTTCCCAATTCTGATATTAATCTTCTCCATTTCATATATTTCATCCACAAGATCTTTCCTGTTATAAATTTATACTGACTATTTCCCAAAAACAAACAAACAAATGCACAAAAAATATGACAGAGATGTGTTTACCTTTTCAAAGGCATATATTGTAAGTGGATACTCTTCAAGGTTATGATAGTTCTTGGAATACAGCCAGGTGTATTCACCACACACCTCCTCATGAGCTGTCAGGTTGCACAGTTGTGATGTGACCATGGACCAGTTCCATGTAAGAATCAGTCAGCAGGGGGCACTGCAGACCATGTTTCCAGACTCTGCTTGATTTAGCTCCAACAGTGTCTGTGTTACGCCACAGTCCTGCTAAAAAAGTGAAAGTAAGGATGAGCATCTAACTGGAAACATCACAAAATGCAGTTCTATGTCTTTCTAATGATAATGAGAAAGTGGTTAGTTTTGCATGTCATGAATCAAAGCGCAGGACAAACTGAGAGTTGGACTTGATGATGGTGCTAGAGAAAAGGTCAGATGACCACTAAGGTTCTTAGGATTCATCCTCAGGGCACCATGAATATCTGTACCAAATTTTATGGCTATCCATCCTGTAACTGTTGAAATATTCCCACCAAAGTGGTGGACATCAGTCAACAGGTTTAATTGAGTCTCCAAAGCCAACAGCTACTTCTTGTCCTCTGTATGTCTCTCTACCCGTGTGCTAACACCTTCCTAACATGATACCGTCATGTGTTCAGGTTGGCCGTCCTTCTATGAACTTGTGAAGGAGGAAGCCGTCTCTGTGGCGGATGATTTCTCCTATGGGATGCACCGAGTGGAGACCACATGCAGCCAGGTACACTGTGAACACTGTGTTCACCCTGACAGCATCTGCTGTTCACTCCTTTAGCACAGAGTCACTGTGAGAACAACATCAGATGCACCTGCTTTCACACAGCACATGAAATATGACAAAATCAATCACATAAAATAATACTTGAAACAAAAATAGACACAGTAAGAATAACAAGAAAAATGTCCAGTCAGATAAATGTTGTGACCTATAACAGAACACATTTTGCAGGAAATGGAGTCACAGGCCATATCACTGTGTTTAGACCAACATTAGAAAGAAGAATCAGCTGCACTGATTTCAGCTTCCGAAAAACCTGAAGCTAGTTCAACTTTTACCACAACACGACATCGAGCAACTCAATGTGTCGGCCAGTTAAACAAGGGCAAGTACACATTCCTGATACTGTGGAACACCGATACAAAATCTGCACGACCAGTGATGTCGCAGCTGTGTTTCAAGCCACTATTATGTATACATATTGTTACGGTCTGAGAACCGGAAGAAAGGGGAGGACCCAGGAGCGAACACACAGACAGAGTGAATGGATGAATAATGGGTTTAATGGTTGTTGGTGGGGAAGAATGGGAATGTAGGGAAGGGGGATTCCAGTAGCCGAGCCGGCGGGGAGGCTGGTGAGGCTGCAGGAAATCAGAAGAATGACTTCCCAACTCAGAAACTACAATCTTCTGACATCACATGAACGCAGCATTAAATTCCAAAATAGCTGCAAACCAATCTTTCCCTTTATGTTTCAGTGTGGAGCTCACCTGGGACACCTGTTTGATGACGGACCAAAACCCACAGGTAAACGCTACTGCATTAACTCAGCCTCGCTGGGTTTCCAGCCCAAAGACGCCGCCGCCTCTTCCTCAACCTCCGGCTCGGCGGCAGAGGGTGGAGCTGCCGGCGGCGCCGTGAGCGATGAAAAGACAGAGCTCTGAAAGACTCAGGAACCACAGCCGACTGAGGACTGCGCCCGTGTACGGAGAGTTCACTCACGAGCTAGCTTGTGTTTCTGATTCACAGTGTAAAGACGGAGTGGGTGAATATATTGCAAAAAGAAAGAGCTCAGACACAGAGCAGAGAAATACTCTCATGTATAATCTAAAGTGCACGCTTCCAAAACAGTCACAGTCAAAGCTGCACACACACTGTATCAGCTGATTGCCTTAAAGGGAACTTGCAGTATTTTCCAACCTGGGTGTTACTCTTTGACTTTTCAGCACTGTGACTATTGTTCATGCTAACATTGTGTTTGAAGTGGGGAAAGGGGAGCAGGTGGAGGACGTGGTTTGCTCCGCAGTTTACCAAAACAGCTACAGGGAGTTCCAACCAACAACTTTCTGTGAACGCTTGAGTAGCCAGACCTCCCTCCACAGAGCTAGACAGGTATGGAAGCAGCCAGTATCACTCTGGTAGAGGAGGATAACACCCATGTTAAAAAATATTAGCGTTTTCCCTTCATACCCTTTAATTTCTCCAGTCTGGGTGGTAGCATTTGGTCTGCTAATTTGAACATGGATGGCGTGCCGTGCAGTAGTAGTAGACACACAAACACACACACACACACACACACACACACACACACACACACACACACACACACACAGACACTCATATATATATAAATATATAAATGTAGAGGGTTGTTTTATATTCTAACTAAAACTATTATATTAGAGTATATTTTTGAAGTGATATTTGATACTGAGAGGTTTTGAGGATTTGATGAAGTCCCCCATGTAAGTGCTCCTGTTAGCAGTGACCGAGCATACTGTGACAGAGGGCATCTTATTGTGGTGATGTGGCCTTTAGGTCACTTCCTGTATTTGTTCCTTCAGCTTGTTTGCAAATCTTTTCAGTTTGTGTTCACGGCTTGCTTTAAACCAGTTACTGGATGAATAAAATATACAGAAACACTGTGACTTTGTTGTTCCGCTTTTGAAAACTTTTCTCAGTACACAACATAATATCAACTTAAGGTCTACTTACTTTCTTTGGAGCTTTCATCTTATGGTCTTCATCTGTGGGTGGAACTGGGACATCAAGTGATGTGCAAAGAACTTTGCCAATATTGACTTGTTTTATTTTCCCTCCACACCGGGAATCGCAATAGGCTGGAAGTATTTTGTTTTGAGGTCATCCAGTTGTCTGGTCGTTTGTCCATCCATTCTCTTGAACACAATATCTCAAGACTACTGTCTATGATTTCCTTCAAATTTGGCACACTCATGTTTTGGACTCATGGATGAACTGATCAGATTTTGGTGGGCAAAGGTCGTATTATCTTGAAAGTGATATCTCAAGAAGACCTTGAAGGAATTTCTTTGACTTTCACACTGACTCAACAATAAGCTGATTAGATTTAAGTGGTCAAAGGTCAAGGCCACTGTGACCTTGTATGCGTCTAATTCTTGTGAAAGTGATATGTCAAGAACGCCTTAAGAGAATTTAATCAACTTCGACACAAACATTCACTCTGACTCAACAATGAGCTGATTAGACATTAGTGTGAAAAGGTCAAGGTCACTGTGACCTTGCATCTGTCTGATTTGTGTGTGAAATATCTGAAGAACGCCTTGGGGAAGTTCCTCAAATCTGGCATGAACATCAACTTGATAAATTGATAGTCGAAGGTCAAGGTAACCTCATACAACATGTTTTTGGCCATAAGTCAAGAACTGATTTACTCAAATTTAACACAAGGATATAAAGATGAAGTTGTGACATTTTATATCTAAGAGGTCACAGGTCAACTGTGACATCATAATGTTCTGCAAAAACACTTTTCTGGCTATTGCTCAATGTCACTAATCTGTAAACTGAGCTGATTGTAGAGATCTTCTGTGCTGCCGGGGAACGGTGTGTGAAGCGTCCACTTGACTGGTACACAGAGGCATACGACTGTGTGGCAGTAATTCCTCTCTAATATACTGTCAGACTATCCTTTAGACTCTTGATTAGCTCATCCTTCAGTAGAAATGTGTTGCAAATGTTGGAATAGCAACTTTTTGTGCAGGGTCCTCTGCCATTGAATCAAGCTTTCACTGAAAGTACATGCATGTGCATCTGCATTTATACAGCCAATAAATGCCCTCTCTCTGAAATGACCTGTGATTGGCCAAAGTCTACTGTCACAAGTTAAATTTTCTAAAGCTTAAAAATCGAAGAGGAGGTGCATAAGTGTAGTTTTCTCTCAGACCACATGAATTACAATATGCTCAAAGTTTTAAAGGGATTTTTGTCCAGTTATTTCAAAACAAAACTGCCCACCTCAGCTTTAAGTGTACCCGACAGTGGATGTTTAGAGATTTTTTGATTGTCTACACCTATTTTCCTCTGGATTTCAGACTAGAAGCCTTCAGGTCACAAGGTGTTTCTCTAAACACTGGAAGTCACGAGAGGGTGGAGGTATGGAGTGTGTGGGTGGCATGCAGGAGTGTGACATCAGCCCAGCTCCCAGCTCGCTGTGTGAGTGTGGGAAAGCCTGGTGGCTAAGCCTCAGCAGTGAGAGCGTTTATGTTCGGCCTGCAATAAGGAATATTTACAAGTGAGATGTGTTTAGACTGCTGAGTGGCAGTATAAAGCTGGGAGAGGATGGGGTGGTGGGGGAGGGAGGGCGAGGGCAGCCGGAGAGTCTTAAGTCCCAACATTTTACAATGTGTCATCTTCGTCCTGAGGTCACACAAACATGTGGAGGGCATCGGTAGGAGGAAGTGATCTATTTACAGATGAGATGAGGAAGGGAGGCTGCAGCATGGGCTCGTGTTTACAGACAGATGCAGTTCTGAACTGATTTTGTCAAAGTGCGGATGAATTGTTGCTGATTATTGTGGCAAACGGAAAAAACTTGATTTTCATTAAAAAGCAAGAAAGCACCAAAACAAATTGTTTAGACTGTCCGTGTAAGAAAATCAAATAAACAAAGACCCTAACACAGGGACATATCCATTGCCTTACGTTAGTGATACTCAACTTATCTGGTCCCTGATAGGGTGCCAGGTGATCCCCCAACCATTTTCTAATTTTAGAAACATCCTGAAATCCTACAAAAGGTCTTAAAATCCTAGAAACGTCTTAAATTCCAAGAAATGTTCTTAAATCTGAACTACATACTACAATCTGAGAAATGCCCCAAAATCTTAGAAAAGACCTAAATTCTTTTTTGGCCATTGTGGTCTCAGACTTTTAGAGCCAGAAGTAAACATATTTAGATGGGTGTGTGTAGATGACTTTAACGATAGCTGCCATTATGATGCATTTATAGCTATAGTTAACTGTGATAATGTAAGCATAAGCCAGTCAGAGACAGAATTGTGGGGTTATTCCTTTCCTATTCCTAGGTTTTGGAAATTCGCTCCCCGGAGAGACAGTAGGATTAGCGTTAACAAAGACTGTACAAATGGGAAAGTCAAATTTAAAAAGCCATATATTTTAGGAAGGAATAAGCCTCCACTGATAGCACAGTCTCAGCTTTACTGGGGCCCGCCTTCCTCTTCCCTAAGAAAATGATTGAACACAACATTCATGTTCCTGTTGTTAACCTGAGAGACAGACAGACGCACCGACAGACATACTGACTTTTTGGCTTGGCAGGACCATGTCTTGGCCAGGACTCCTCTTCTGGGAGGAAAGGCACTGATCTCATTTTGTTCTGTAAACTTTCGCCAAGGAGTTTTCTTTCAGACGGGGGGCTGCGTTGAAAGAGTCTGTGGGTCAGACTGAGGCTGTCCTGGCCTTGGTCCAAATGATGCAATTTGACGGAAACCACATGAAGAGGGCGTACAGCACTGTGAAGTGTAGGGAGAGCTTTTCAGCAGAACCTTCAAAAACAAAGACTGGTTTTAGTTGGAAAAGAGACTCAGGGGCTGTTTACACAGCAATGGCTCATGCATGAAACGGTAAACTTTTATTGCGGTTTGGACTTTCGTTCACATGACAACAGCATTTTAGGGGCCTGAAAACGCAAGCTTTTGAAACCGGGTTCGTGTAATCTTTTAAAAACGCCACACTGTCTGTCGCCATGTAAACTGGCAATGCGTGCATTCTGTGTGAACGTCAGTGCCACACTTTTCGCATGTGTGTGGTGTTCTTCTATGGTGTGTCATCACAAAGTGACAAAGTGCCATGCATACCACAGCATTTTCAGTTGTTTTTGAGGATCTGTGTAAAAAAGGATCATTTTCACAATGTTATCATATGAATGCAGATTTTTTTGTAAACGGAAAGGATAGACTTTTCCCTTTTTAGTTAAGGTGTTCTTGTCCAAACAGTGGTTAATTCTCTTTAGATATCTATTACTGATTCAGACCTGTCCATGCTGCTTTCTGCTGATTGCCTGTTCTCCAGCCTGTTTGTGACATCGAATAGACACACCAAAACTACCCACACACACTCATGCTCCTCTACTGCAGGGCCATGTACACAACTCTGCTCTACTGGCAATGGGAAAACAGTCTATAGCCTTTTTTTAGCAGGTATGAAACACCTGCAGGCATGCATTAATTATGGTTTTGAACGGGGGAGCCAGCGATTGGAGCAGGTTGGCCATGGCCCCCCACGTGGGCTTCCCTTGAGGGTGCCAATGCTTGCCCGATCTCTAAACATAGCAGAACACAATCTAATAAGAGTCCAGTGGACCAACATCACATGTGTCCTCTGTTTGGGGGGTGTTAACAGTCAGTGCATCTGACCCTGTAACAGAGACCAGCCAAACATATCCTGTCCTCTTCATGCTGTCTGCATTATAAGTTTGAATCTCGGTTTCTCACAGCATAGCTTTGCATTAGTATTTCAGCCTAAAAATACCAATCTGTTGAACAGGGATGGAGCACTTTGCAGCACTCTTCGAAAAACATGGTCATTTAAAGCAGTGAGGAGCAGGGTGGCGTTATGTAGATGCTGTTATTGTTATTATAGTGTTGTAGACGGTGCAGTGTCAGGCCAACACCCACCACTCTGGGCCCTCCTCTCTGCGAGGAGAAACAGGAGACACAAAGGAGGGGTTTGTCTCTCAGAGGAAATGGTGGGACTGATGACAATTGGGGATGGGGGACAGAGTGGAAACAGATTTAGGGAAAGAGAAGTGAGAGGCGAGTTATTCTTAAAGCCAAGGATGTTTGGAATACGTTACCTACTCATGTTACTCTTGATTAATTAAGAGGCTTGCGGGGGGGGAAATGGGGGTTGGGGGGTGGGAAGCGGGGGGCACTTGGCGGAAGAAGCAGCTCTGGGATCAATTATGAACCTGGGGGCTCCGGAGCCTCCTCTTGTGCCCGCTGTTGACTTCTGAGAATGTGGGACTGAATGACAGTTAGTCTTTCTGGAGACATGGCGATGCTGTAACACTGAGCAGGGCTACTGGGGCATCTGCAGTCAAATCCTTTTCCTCTAAACTCACATCTGGAGAAAAAGACTAGATCTAGGCTACGAGCCAGCCATCGGGAAGAAAGGAGATATGAGGCCACCCAAGAGTTATTTATAGAAATAGAAGTATAGCAGCAAGTCCTCAGACTGTTGTGTTCCACTCTCAGTCAGGAGGACTGTGGGAAACTGAGAAAGTGTTATAATTCAAAGGGTAGTGCATTAGTGAACGCGATGTACTATTTTGTAACATCACAGGTCCAGATTGTAGATCTGTGATCATGATAAAAGACCTATGATCGTGTTCTTTTTATTTAAAGCTTTAAACTTAAAGCAGCATTTCTTTAATTTTATGCATACATTACTAAAGTAGTAGTTTATACTTAAATGAATACTTCAACCCCAAAATGATAACTCACCCTTGTGTTACATTGAATTTATGAAGAAAACTTTGTTTTTCTTGTATACCTCCACGGTGAGCGAAGAAGCCCAAAAAAGAAGAAAATTCTTAATGAATTGAAGTAAATGAGGTTCATGTTTAACAAGAGCAAAACTATATCAAAACATAAGTTTATAAGCTCTGAAATAACTCATACAATATAATTTAGGATTTATTATCATCCAGTTGTATGCTTAGTACTTCCCAGAAACATGTATTTTTATGACATTCATTTTTTTTAACATTACTTTTTAAATAACACTAACCAAAATCATGATCTGTCCTTAACCTTAAAGTGGCTCTGTGGGGCTGATCACACTGAGACTCATTGTGCCAGGCGCAACCACTCCAAAAATGCCTCAGGATGCGCGCGCACATACAGCATGTATGTGAACCAAAGTGATACTGACAAGCAATGTGCTCCATGCCTTGAGCGAAACATTTCAAAATATTTTAACTTTTATGTGTGCCCAAAAAAGCTGAGTTGCGGCTAGTGCGTAATGGTGTTAACCAGTGCTAAATAACTGCATCAGTGCTGACAGTGCTAACGTGTTAACCGCAGGGAACCAGAGGGTGGATGCTATGCCTCTGTCCTGACGCTGTCCTGATATCAGTAATATCTGCCTTGAGTGCTGTGCAAAATGGTGGTGATGAATTAACCCTTGGGATGCATACATGCACTAACATGCATGCATGATCATATTGGTTAACGACAACAAACTCAGATTCCATGAGCTTCTCTGTGGAGTGTGTCCTCAATGTCTGCTCAGGATGCCATTACTCCACTTTATCTTTACATAGTAAATAGTGGTTTGCTGCTATAATTATGTCCTGAAAGTTGCATACAGAACCTTTGAAGATGATTTAAAGAAACAGTGTGTTAAATTTAGGGCTATTTTTTGGCATCTAGTGATGAGCATTGCAGATTGCAACCAGCTATAATTTCCAGGTAAAAACAAACCGTTAAAAACACTAAATAAAGCAGTTTCAAGGCGTAAATCAGTGCTTCGAAGATGCTGTTGAGCACGTCACAGATGGCTTGCCTGCTTAGTACCAGAAAATATGTAGGCTCACCTGATAACTAATAATTCATACGTTAGCAGGAGCCAAATTATCTTAAGAGGTCTCCTCTTCTCCCAAACATGTAGACCAGATGATAGAAACCACTAAAAACACAGAATAAAGCAGTTTAATATTTAAAAAATGTTTTCTTCTGACACTGCTTGTGGCTGAGTACTGAGTCTCGTTAAAATGCAAATTTATGAATATCCCTATCTAGAGCCAATATTAGTCCATTCTGGGCTACTGTAGACACATGGTACTGCAGCATGTTGGACTCCATAGTGAGGACCTGAGCTAAAGAAAACACAACAATTCTTGTTTTTTAGTGTTGTCATAATCTGCTGTGTCCTTATTCTTTCAAACTTTTGGGAAGACTGGATTAAGTGTCTGTCTGAGACTCATTTAAGTTCCCTTCATTAGTGAGTCTGTCAGTTGATCAGCTTATTATCAAGATGATTGTGTTTTCTTGGTTTCTGGCTTTCAGTTGACTGTGTTTTCCCCTCCTGTGTTCCTGTGAAGCCTTTCACTCATTAAACCACACACAATTGTCCTGCATCAGCCTCGTTAGTCCTTCTTGCTCCTCAGTTTCCCTCACCTGAGCTTTTCTCCTTTTTCTCCACCTGCACGTCATCCTCTCGTTAACCTAGTTTGTATTTAAGTCCTGGTTTTCACTTCAGTGTTTGTTGGCTTGGTGGTGTGATATTCACTTTGTAAAATCTAACAAGTTGATCTTATTTGAAATAATCATTTGCCTTGAAAAAAGAAAGTAAATATAACTGTTAATCTTAACCCTTAGGGCCAACTTTAATATTACGCACACTCATATTGCTCTGTGCACAAAATGCACTTTTCAGAATCAAGCTTTAAAACACATTATACATTAATATAATTTTCTACTTTAATTGAGTTAATTTTTTAACCAACATCATCCCCCTGTTCCCTTGAAATAAAGTGTGATCTTTTGAGGTCATATTGCATGTCGTCTCCTACATTTAGGTCCGCCTGCTCCAAATTTCATGTCATTTCATGAAATGAATGTCAGAAAGGCACTTATAAATAAAATAAAAAATGTATTCATGAGACATATGACTATACACGGAAGAAAACATACGTACATTGTAATATATTCAATTTCTATCAATATATCCACCTAAATCCTACACACTGGATTCAAGACAGGCTACAAAAATACTAATTCATGTCTGAATGAATTATCAGTTAAACATTTCTAAAAGCATCTGCTCCTTCTACTTTATAGATAAATTGAGTCTTCTCTAAAAAATCCATGACTTGCATCAAACTTGTGCTGTCACAAAATGACATTTGTACATACATTAAACTCACATTAACAGGAGAGAAATGCAACTTTTTCTGAAGGTCCAACATCCCAGTGAAGGCACAATAGGCAAAAAATATTTTAGAGAGTGGGCAGGGGTTGGGGGGATTAACCCTTTGAAACCTTAGCTAATTGGTTTGATTTTCTTTCAACAACTTGGGAAAAAGGCAATGAGAAAATAAAAGAAATTAGCAAGATCTTAGTTTAAAAAGTAGATGAAAATAACCTTAAAATTAGCAAAACCTCACCCAAGAAACAAACAAACAAAAAACAGGTAAAAGTAAAAACAAACAAACAAAGAAAAAACAAAAAAAAACTAAAAAATAAAAAAAAATGTAATTATGATAATTGTAAATGCAGTCCTACAGACATTTTTGCCTACCTTTTTATGCCTCCAATATCTTCAAAATTGGCTCGAACGTTCATATGAAGGATGAACTGATTAGATATTGGTGGTCAAAGGTCAAGGTCTCAGTAACCTTCCATTGCTCATTTTTGGGAACCATGAGGGAATTTCTTTAAATTTGACACAAACATTAACTTGACTCAACGACTCAACGATTAGATTTTGGTCAAAGGTCAAGGCCATTGTGACCTTGCATCCGTCTCATTTATGTGAATGGGATATCTGAAAAGGGCTTTGAAGGAGTTTCCTCAAATTTGGCACAAACATCCACTTGGATTCAAGAATGACGTAAAAAATAATTTTCTAAATCTGTTAATTTCTTGGATTTTTTGGAACATTTATTTTCAGGTTGCTCATTGCTTTTCCCCCCTTGTTTCTGAAAGAAATTGAACCAATTTGCAATATATGGGAAATGACGTATACTGCGCTTGGTTTTACAAAGCCTCTCTTTAGCTCAGTCCAAAGGTTCCTTCTTCAATTTGTGCAGTCAGATCTAAGAAGCCAAGAACACTATACTTCAGTTGTTACTTATGCTTCAATACTTCTACTGCAACTTTTTTAACTACTGAGTGTAACTTCAGCTTCCTGTCCCTCCCCTTCTTTCCTCCCACCACTAACACAAGACAAAAACACAGATAACGTGTCTTTGGCCTGACACACAGGCTGTTCTCCCTCAAACTTGGAGCAGCGTATTGATAATGTCAGTCTGGATCGGTGAGTGCTGCTGCAGTTTGGGTTGTGACCTTGTTGACTCTGAGAAGTCTGCTCACAAATTCCTCACATTCCCCATAGCCATCCTTCAACCCAGAACCAGTCTACCCACCGCACAACCTTTCACCAACTAAGATGTACTTCTACAAACACTTCTCAGAGTCGAAGCTACTCCGGTAACACATCATATTATCCACTCAATGGACCGAAAAACAAAGTTGTGTCTCGATTTGCAACTAACTTTAGAAATGTATTCAATGTAATGCAATCAAAAATGATACATTGTTAAATGGACTGGTTGTTGTGCACAAAAGAAGTTTGAATGCAAACATCGGGGTCACCTTCATTGCTCTGTATCAACAACCAGAATAAATCTTGGTGTTGTACCTCTCCACAAACTCTGAATATGTAACATTTTACATTATTGCAGTCTGTTAACATTCAACACACATCAAATACTGCCACTTTGGCAGTAATTTTGACACCACCACCACCTTTCATGGCTGTATGATACGCCGCTGGGTGGCCTCAGCTGAGAATGCAGTTGGATAGAACCTTTTGTGGTGTTATTATACTCTGGTGGACAGCTGGATGGCACCTGCTTTGGAAGAGTGATACACAGTCAGGCGGCATCAGTTAAAAACGTGGCCGGATGTAACCTTTCAAGTCTGCATGATACGCTGCTGGGCGGCATCAGGTCAAATGCTGCTGGTAATGACATAATTTAAGGAGCAAAAAGGTCCCTGTGGGGCAAGTGGGAGGGATGATGGATGGAGCCAGCAAACCCCAGACTTTAATGTGGTGCAATGTGAGCCCAGTGTTCACTTCCCATCTGAAAGTTGTTTTTTTTTCGACACCTAACTATCTTCCCCTTCGCTTTATTTTTATTGTGACTTGAAAAAAAAGGGTTGGGGAGCCAACCGGCACCCTGTCAGTGGCCAGATTTGGCCTGCAGGGCATAAGCTGAATATCACAGCTCTAAATCCTCCTGAGACTGAGGACCTTGTGTTGTGAATTACTCTGAGGCCGAACACTTAAAGAGACCTGAAAGTACAATAGACACACTCACATAGGAGATACGGGCCTTAAATATGTTGAATGAAACAGCCAATGGTCTTTAAAGCTGTGGCAATAATTGTGAAGAAGAGAATATTACTACAGATTTATAGATGACACATTTGATCCGAAGCATAATTCCTTTTTTTTTTTTTAAGCTCTGAAAGTTGCCATCAATTTGTGAAGTAATTTGTGTTACAGGGTGGACGATGTAAGCAATGCATTCAACAAATTGGAAATAGGAAATTCGTTATTTTGCCCTGCATAAATAAACTGTGTTTTTTTTCCCAGGAGGGTCTGCTTGAGTGGAGGTGTATTTTTCTCTGTCAGGCTTAAAGGTTTTGGGGTGGTCGGAAATATGCAACAAGCCTTCAGGCTCCTGTGGACAATTCAGGGGGACAGCCTGCACGTGCTTCTCAGTGATGGAGACTTCGTCGGAGAACAGAGCGGACTTCTCTAAAGGCCGGCACACAGAATGTTGGTTTGTGATAAACTGTAAGCGCTTGTGTGCGACACAGAGACAGAACACTTGTGTGCGAGCATGAGAGGAACATCTCAGCCTTTCTGGAAATATTTCTTCTAGGAAAAACAAGCACTTTCGTGGAAAAGCTCACAAGCCTGTGCTTTATTGCATGCTGCTACTGTGGACCCTGCCAAAATAAGAGCAGTGGTTCTGTGCACCCCATACCTCAATTCATTCACTGGCTTTATGTGTTTGGCAGAGAGTCATACAGGAAATAGATGGAATTGCTTTTGCTAAATGAAAGCAGAAGTTCCTCACAACAACTGTATGAAAACAAACTGGCTTCCTCTTATTTGCTCTTCATAACAGTGTTTGTAGAGTGTTCCCGTTTGGATACTGCATATTCTTGAAGACCTGGGACATTTTTGGCAGTCCATACTTCTCAAATATTGAAGAAACAAGGGCTAGAAATAAGAGAGATTGCAATCTAGACCTTGAAATGGGTCTAGCTACAAAACAGTGCATCCTTCATCTCCCATGATGCAACTTGATAAAGTCACTGAGGCATCAGTTGGCCTATTGCTGCGTTCCATTTACCCTGGAAGTTGAAAGATGGAGCCGGGACTGAGGTCATACCCGAGTTGACTGCATTCCAGAACATGTTGGAAAACCACAGTGATGTTAGCAATACAACCTAAGTTCTAGTCGAGTTAGCAACTATTGCTACTAGTGCTAGTAATTAACAACAAAGCATCACTACTGTTTATGCACAGAGTGGCCCTCTTGGATTTTGCTTTTTGGGTTGGTAAAGCTTCTACATCTTTTTGATTGGAATTTTGACTTCGGCGGGCATTTGGTTGAAATTTCCAACTGGGAAGTTAGATTATCCAAAGTCCTGTTACAAATAGAGTGCATTTTTGGCTTTGCATGAAGTAGCTGACTTGTCCGACTGTTAGTTATAGTAGTGATTGGTGATAGGCCAGGTGTGGAGGTTTAAAAGTAGGTTGGATTGAAACTTTTCTTTTGAACAGCTAAGTGCAACAACATGAACACCTCAGAGGAAAGACGGTCCAAAAATTATGTGACAGAGTCTCCATTTGTATGATTCATTGTGTCATACTACAGAGAGCAGTTGACTACTCGGATGCAAACCACGTCACCTGAAGTGGCCACGCCCTTAATTATGCCTAACTTTAAACGTTAATGACAAGTTGTCATGAATATTGAAATAAGCTGCAGAGACGAAGATGATGTTTTGCACCAGGCTGTAAACATGATTATTAGTTTGGCATTTTAACATGGAGGTCTATGGGGATCGACTCGCTTCTGGAGCTAGCCTCAAGTGGCCATTAGAGGAGCTGCAATTTTTGGCACTTTTTGAGTCTGGGCATGCACAGCTGATGGTTTAAGGTTTAAGGTTATAGTCAAAGGAATTATGTAGGTTTCTCAAAGGATAGTTATACGTGTGTGTGTGTGTGTGTGTGTGCATGCTTGCAGGAATGGAGGAGAAGTCATTCCAGAGTGATACCAATGACCTGAACACTCTTAATGTGGATTAGTGAAAATTTAAACATCCGCTGGTTGAGACACGCCTGGAGCATGTGAAAAGAAAGACACCTAGCCTGTCAGCTTTGAAGTGACCAGCTCCACCAGCAGCTGCTGCTGTCACTGCTGTGTGTCTGCCTTGTAGAGTAAGCAACATTTCCTGCCCACTTATCCTGCCTCCATACGAACAAAAACATCGAGAAGAAGGACTGGGCGCTCGAGGCAGTTTGAGCTTTTAAAAGTTCCCTTGAGAACTTGCTGGATGTGGACTTTACAGGAAAACAAATTAGAAAGGAGAAAGTGTGATAAATGTTGCTCCTAGAAAGAAAGAAAGTCTGGAGAACTGTTTGGTTTGACACATCTAGCTTGTACAGGCCATTCACTTAAAAGACGGCATATACAAATATAGGCTGTAATGTCTCTTTGGGTCTTATTATGTAAACGTTTATTTCCTACATCTTCAATGATTCTTTTTGTTTCCCCCGTCATTATTTCTCTAAGTGGGTGGGCTGGAGTCTATCACAGCATGCTGCAAACATCCCGGACAGGTCTCCAGCAGACAGACTGCGGACAGGGAAACAGGTTGTAACTTCCATTTTTAGGCATTCATAAATAGTCCTGTCTCAAAAACAAACAATGCAGAAGTCCAATTTAAGTATCAATTACAAGGTACAAGGTAGATTTTTAAAATAATTACAATTTGTCCTTGATCCTGCTATATCTTTGCAGTTGAATGATTTGGTTTGATTTGGTATGTTGATGGTCATGGTGTGGGGGAACTCTGAGATGCTCTGGGAGTCTGCAGACCAGCAGATGGAGCCTTCTACCTACTAGAAGTGATACTGCTGCACCAAGTGCCTTGTGCTGAGAATTACTAAAAACAAAAGAAAACATAAGAGCAAGTCCGTGCCTTTTTGAAATGTTATTGCTCATCATAAAATAAGAGGCAATCATCTTTTTTTTCATGCTAACACATCAGCATCACAGCAACATAAGGTTATTCAATGTCACAGCAAGAAAGTTTAATAAAATGTGTGCTCATGATCTATATATGATGTCTGCAAAATGCACCTTTTAGCAGGAATCTCTGTATTGTGCTGACAAAGAACCCTTGGGAGGGAAGTCTATGTTGCAATGTGACCCTTGACCTCTGTGGGTGTGGTGACTGGATTCCACTGCAAATCCATTAGAGTCAACTGCGCTGCTTTAAAGGTCACTGTTTTTTTTCTGTTTAATTTTTTTTTCTTTCTTTCAATCAGCTTCCTGCGTACCTCCCATAGGAAGTAAACACACCACTTTGTGACAGAAAACACACTTTACATTCACACTATGGGTGGAGGAGAATCACTACTGTGAGGTTCAAAACAAAGTCATGTCGGTGTACACTTTCAACTTCCCCCACATGATAATTTAGGCCACATCTGCTTAAATAAGTTACAAAGATCTCCATACACACAAGCATTTTTAACAGTGTTGCAGAAATCATCTCCATCTATGCTAAAGCCATATTTAGACTGTACTTCTGCAATGAATCAACACCGAACCTACAATGTAGGTTCTGCATGGTGTAGACCTACACTGTAGCCTGATGTGCATTGATGCAGATGCTGTGTAATTTTGTAAGCTGAAAAACTTCCCCAAGTGATAACAAAACTTTTATCAGCTTTTATTTTACAGATAAAAAATCAAATCTGAAGACACTATGGCATTTTAAGTCCCGTGTGTGATATATCCTGACTTCATATGGGTAGAGGAAATCTCTGTTGAGTGCATGGCTAATTTTTGCAATGTAAAATGCTATAGGCTTGTGCTAACAACTAAAGCCTATTGTTTTTGTGGGAAATACATGTTAAGACACTGGTTTTGTCAGTGCTCCTAGTGAGTTGTAATTGACCCAAATTTTGGCACATTACCTTTTTAAAATGTTGCTGTTGTTCCTAGCTTATGAGCAAAGAATATCTCCACAAAAATGCCAAAATGTGCTAATAACGTTAGCATGTTATATTTGTGGGGGTTATACAAATCTTCATAAACTCAAAATCTTTATACTATATATAAAGATGCACAACATGACAGTTTCCCAAGAGTGTACCTTTTCAATCTGGATCGCTTCCTGGTGTCTGTCTGCAGCACAGACTGTATATAAAAATGGACAACGCCACCACTAACCCCTGCTATGCTGAAGTGAGGTTAAAATATCTGAGAAACGGGCATGGCATTTTACGAGGGTGATGTCACTGAAAACCAGAGCCTGTCCAGTAATGATATCCGCAGTGGAGGAATTCTCACCGAAACACCTTTCACAAGCACTTCCATTGAATGGGAGTATACGGATTGGCTGTCACAGCTGTCAATCATGATGGAAAAGCCCCCTTTTGTACAATTGAAAAACTTGTTAAAATGCAATTTATCATAAAAACAAACCTGAACAAAAATCAGGGTAATGAGAACTACCTTCAGTGAGGAGTTTCCGCCAAAACACCTGTCAGTCATGGTGGAAAAATCCCCCTTTTTTGTACTGTATAATTAATTAAAACAGAACTTATGTTCCACGGCATATGTCATATTCGCTAACATGGAGGGGAGGGCTTTATGACCTTTACTACAGCCAGACACCAGGGGGCGGTCCAGATTGAAAAGTTACACTTTTGGGGATCTGTATTTACAGTCAGTGGTCTACAGTATAGGTCCAAAGGCCCTCCCTTAGCAAATACAACATCATATCAGAGCAATAGCAGTATCATTATCCATTGCCAGAAGAAGCCATTTTGACTCACAAAAGGTATGCAAGCTGAGCTGTAATGTTTTGGCTTAACAAGTCATGACTGATAAGACCCTATCAGGAAGTTAAAGTTTCCAAACGTCTTTGTTTCCATTCATCACCATGGCTGTGGGAAGTAGTGGTGCTGCAGGTGCTGCAGCACCCCCTGCTGGAAAAGGCCAACATCACAACACTCTCTTCAAAATGAAAAAAATAAAGGAAATAAAATTTAAAATATATATTTTTTCTGTTAGTATCTACCAAAAATGAAGGCTTAAGTAAGTTTTAAAACTCAATTAGAAACACTGAATAATTAGTAGTTACTATTATTACGCTAAGCATCATGGTCAACAGACGTTACGTAGGCTACTGTAGGTCAGCTTGCTGTAGACTCACGCACATGTCCCTGACGAACGTGCACACAGACATTTCAAAAAGTTTGCACATTAATTCATTCATAAGTGACTTTATCTCATCAACCCCTGAGCGCCAAGCCACTTTTGGATTAACATATGTGAAGCACAAACCCAGCCAAGGTACAGTGTCTATTAAGAGCTGCGGCTGTGGAGTTTAACACCATTATTGGGGCCGGTATTTTACGCTGATAATTGTGCTGCAAAAGTGTATTTGGCTATTTGGCTAAGTTGGCCTTTTGGATTGTTTGAAACTGCACATTTCGACATGTTCTGGCCTGCTGCAGGCAATTTGTTGATGGCCCCTTTTTAAAGATTTTTCTTTTATTACTAAGCATGCACATAATAGTTTAAAGACTGGCACACTTTTTTTCTGGCTTCATACTGTGATGTATTTCTGAGGTTAAAATACTCTGTGTTTTGGATATGTGTGCAGTGTTCTTATTGTAAAACTAGGAATAATGTTCTTGCTCACTATGTGCAACAGTGTGTGGTGACATGTTTGATCCATATTCCAGTAGCGCATGTTATGATAGAATGTTACAATATAAAGGGATTTTTCACAATATATGCCTTTAGAAAAAACTCTTATCACAGCACCCCCAACTAGAAACATCTTCCCACAGCCCTGTACCAGACTAAAACGTGTTGGAGAATTCATTCTAAAAAGCATTCAGCAGTATTTTCAAAGGTCTCCATGTTTGAAACTTGAGGGTAGTGTGGAAGCTCTGCATAAACATAGCAACAGTTACTTACTTTAAAACAAAACTGTACTGGTGTTGATGTAGCCTTTGTTAAATTGAACTCTTTGCTTCAGCTTCAGTCAAAACACTGACTTCATCCACCACCAGACAAAAGTCAGAATGCCAACAGCTCTGGTCAAAGGTCTCATTGCAATTAATTTGGGTCAGCTCAGTGCAACCAGACAGCAGCCTGGTTACATGAGGCCAAATTAGAATAACATAGAAGCAATGAAGGCACTGGAGTGCAAGACAGGCAGAGTAATGATTTTTGAGATGATGAGTTTGTCCAGGGGATCACGGTCACACAGGTTCAGACTTCTACTGACTAACCTTCATAAGGTCACTTAGAATATAAAGCTTTAGTAGATCTACTACAGGGATACTCAGCTTGCTTTCTTGGGGGCCACTTTTGTAAAATGACAAGAGGCCAGGGGCCAGTTACAGCAGCCCCATCGATGTTTCTAGGATTTTCTAACATTTCCAGGATTTTGGGACATTTGTAGGACTTCAGAAAGTTTCTAAGATTTTAGGGTGTTTCCAGGATTTTAAGACGTTTCTCTGATTTGGGACATTTTTAGGTTTTTAGAATTTTTCCAGTATTTTAAGATGTTTCTAGGATTTTAGGGGATTTCTAGCATTTAATGACATTTCCAGGATTTTAGGACATTTCAATGATTTTAGGATGTCTCAAGGGTTTTAAGACAATTCTAGGATTTTAGGAAGTTTCTACTTTTTTAAGGACATTAGAGATTAGCTAGGATCTCTGTCAGGGTTTGAGGATCCATTTACACTTTTATTTTTGATAAACAATCTCAATTTTGCCCAGTGTCCCAGTGTTAGTCTTTATTTTTCATCATTAATCAGTAAATGTTGGGGGTGCTCCTTAAGGTCTGTCAGGAAAAACAAACACTTTTTAAAATGAAATACCTTGTAAACCTTAATCAGGCTTGTTGGAGGGTGTAAACACCAACAAAACAACCTCTAATTCTTCTGAGGTTTTCCCTAGTTTGCCTCAGTTTAATTTTTATACATTCTTCTGATGTGGAATGTAACAAAGCCTCAACAAGTATCTGCATGTACAAGGATAAAATAGTTAGTCAGATGGAGGTGGATGGCCTGGGCTGCTCTGTCGCCTCATAGCAATAAGGATGTGAGCCTTGAATTAGACAGCAGACTGGGGCTTTGTTTGTGGATTTTGCTTGTCCAAATATATGCAAGTTCACGTGGGTAAATTGGAGGATAGAAATTGCTTGTAGGTGTGAAGTGACAGAGTGAGTGAGGTAAGCCAGTGGACACAGGGATTCAGCCATGCCATTGCAATGTAAAAAAAATACTGTGCAAATTGAATGGTTTGCAGCATCTGAAGTGGAGAAGGGTAAATAAAGTGCATGTTGACCCAACAGGATGGATAAGATGCATAAAAAGATCAGCATCTCTTTATCATAACATGCTTTCCATCATACAAACACCCAAGGTGTCATCTATAAAATGTAGTCATCCCCACCATTGTCATCATCGACCTCATCATCATCATCAACATCACTGTCATCATCGTCATCATTATCATCACAATAATCGTTGTTGTTGTCATCGTCATTGTTGTCATTGTCATCATAGTCATCACTGTCACCATCATCATCATCATCATTATCATTGTCGTCGTCATTGTCATCTTCATCATTGTCATTGTCGTCATAATCACCATTGTCATCATCATCATTGTTTTGATCATCGGTATCGTCGTCATAGTTATTATCATCAGCATCACCGTTGTTGTCGTCATTGTCACCATCATCATTATCATAATCTTCATCATCATCATCAGCCTCATCGTCATCATCAGTGTGATCATCATTGTCATCATCATCGTCATCATTACCTTTATTGTCATGACCATCGTCGTCACCATCATCATCGTCATTGTTTCTGTTGTCATCGTTGTCATTGTTATCATCATCATCATCAGTCATTGCATAAACATACCAAGAATAACAACCAGCCAAGAGTTTAGCCTCAAAACTTGCAGTTTGACCTTTCGTTCACACGACAGCAGTGTTTTGGGGGCTTAAAATAGTTTTGAAACTTTTGAAATCAGATTCCAGAGAGTAATCTTTGGAAAACACCACCCCTTCTGTTGCCGTGTAAACTGGTAATGCATGGATCCTGTGAGAACAGTGACATCACAGCCGCACTTTATGCATGCATGTTGTGTTCTTGTATGGTGTGTCATTACAAAGTTAGACCGCCAACTACTGGCCTGACATGCACACTACAGTGTTTTTAGTTGTTTTTGCAGATCAGTTTACATGATAATCATTTTCACAATGTTATCATATGATTATATCATATCATATGATTTTTTTTAAAGGAAAAGGAGAGACTTTTCTGTTATTAGTTGGACTTTTCTCATCTAAATGTGGCTGTAGTGTCCACATAGTCTTGGTATGTGTCTTCTTGTTTCTGTTTATGCATAATGTCAACCTGGAACTGCAAATAGAAATTTGCCTAAAATTCTGATACAAATCTGATACATTCACATCATATTGATTAAGGTATTCACACACACACACACACACACACACACACACACACAAACACACACACAGTGCAGCATGGACAGGCAGGCAGATTGATGGCTGTCTTTGTTGCTGACATCAGATATGGTCCAGCTGCTGCAGTCAGAGTTACAGCGTCCACCTCAGTGGACAGGACCACACAGTCTAATGATGTCCACCTTCTGTTGTGTGTTTGTGGACAAACAAAGGTTTGTGTGGGGCCAGGCTGGTCAGGGCAGATCAGCGTCAGTGACAGTTCGACCTGTTTTCACTTGTTCCAGGCTCCCCCAGTCCACCAACACCAGAGTGGCTGCATCCTCGGTGGCAGCAGAGGATGGAGGAGGGGTGGTTCACCTTCATCTTATCTTTTCCCATTGCCAACATTAAACAACGGCTATGCACCTGGGTCAGGAGTGTTGCAGATCTCGTATAACATAGCTCCTGGAAGAACCTGTTAGCTCTGGATCAGAGGTGAGGGGAAGTTCATCTGCAGCATGCACAGATCGTGCAACAGGTCCGTTTACATAAGGAGTCACTGCAATATAAAATCTCTGAGTCTATTAATAGCCCAGAGTCCCCCTGGAGTTCATGAGGCCCCCGCACTCACCCTCTGTTTGTGTTTTAACCCTTTAACACCTGGAACATCGTCAGTTTTCTTTTGCTGTGTTCAGATGCCCTGTCTAAAGCTTTGAAATCTAAGAACATTGGTTTGATTTATTTTGAAAAAATTTTGAAAAAATGCACTGAGCAACTTGGAAAGAAATTTCCTGCAACTTGCAACCCCCCCCCCCCCCAAAAAAACCCAAACAAACAACGTATAAGGTGATGTCAGAGAATCATCTGAAAAATAGCTGGGTGCATTATATGATATTATCATAAAAGTAGGGAAAAGTGTCCAGAGCACTTCATTTGTAAATCTAATCATTATATATTAAGAGTTTTTTTAATGATTCATTTATTTATTATTGTTTTCTTTTTTGTTGCTTACTTTTAGGTAATTTTCTTCTTGTAAATCTCCTGCTAATGTTTTGGACATTTTTTGATAAGTCACTCATTGCCCTCTCCCGCTTATGCTTTTGGAAAAAATCAAGGCAGTTTGCTCAGGTGTTAAAGGGTTAACCGACCACTAGAGAGATAGGAAGACAACATCAGGCACAGATCATCATTTGTCTGCTTATGGTCACCTCTGACACACACACACACACACACACACACACACACACACACACACACACACACACTTGGTATCTGACATGTGGATGGCTTGTTTTATCTCCCAGCTTCTATATTTAATTTGTTCATTTCCTCTGTGACGGTGAGGATGAGCACAGAGACAGCTCAGTAACCTCTCACAGGAGCTGGAGCTGCACGAGCGAAACCTCGTCCAGGAAAGAGTGAGCACGAGGACAGAGGAGCGGCTGTATTTAATTGGTTTAAGGACACCATTGTGGTGCCATGCCCCGAAAATCTGCTGGAAAAGAATGTAATCTGAGAGGAGATAGAAATAGAAATCCTTAAACAGTCTGAAGTGTTTGGCAGACGGCCTCTCGGCACTGCGCGCCATAAATGTATCACATATGTGCTGCTGCTTTGACGGAGTCGGGGAGGAACATATCTGGAGGGGAAACAGTTAAAACTGACTCTGGGTGGCAAAGAGTCTGTGGTCAGACTGAGATGTTTTAGCGTGCTGTGGACAATTCCTCCTTACAAAAAAAAAACAACTGAGAAAAGGACCAAGAATGCAATTAGCATTAGCTCCATGAGAGGACTTTGTATTTGAATTTATGCAAACATTATGCACAAGTCACCACAAACTGCTCTGATCTTAAACCAAAGCTGCATCAGAGCACAGTATTCTGAAATGACATTATGGCATTAGTCTCACCACTGTCTGAAGTCCCAACTTACCACTTTTGTACATTCTTCCTGAAGGTGAAAATTTTTAAAAACAGCTCACAAATATACAATTTAAGTTTAGGAAAAGGCTTAGTAATATCCCCCAAAAGATGGTCAATGTAATTGTTAACAAATGTCACTCAAACAGAAGGAAATAGTAAAATTGTTGGGGACTTTTTTCAGCGGTGGATTAATCCACATTTGTCTCTCCAATGTCACGTTTAGCTAAAAACAACTTACTAAAAACAGACGTCTTTTCTTTCTTTACTTCAAAAAAAGAAAAATCATTAAAGAAGTAGATGTTACCGTTATTTTGAGATTTTACAATGCAACATCAGAAATTTTTTTTTAAAAATCCTAAAATCTTACTTCCCACATCTTAGCATTTTTAAGACTTTTGAAAGATTGATTTCAGCCATTTGAATGCCAATTAATTAATTTGTAGATGGACAATTTCAATGCTTTGTGAGACTTTTTAAGGATCTGTGGTAACAATTTCATTACCCACAACAAAATGTCATGACTTTTCAAAAACATTCAATATGTTTTTTAAGATTCCATGACTTTTCCATGTTTTCCATGACCGTGGGACCCTGTATCGAGAACCAGTGTTTAATTTGTCCTTTCTGGGCTTCCGTAGAACACTATGGCTGACACCATAAAAGAGGACCTGCCGCTTATGTAGACAAAAACAGTTTATTTTGAGTTGACAAAAACAAAACTTATTTTCAGGTGATTATAGACTAAATAAAACAAAGTTAGGAATATTATATACCAATTCTGCAAACAGATGCCCCTACAGACTGGACCTTTAAGTGTACGCTATATTTAGAATATTTTCATGGCTTTCCCTTGTTAACAGACAGCCCTCTCTTTTGGGGAAGTGAAGCCATTATCTCAAAACAATCAGGCTCCATTCACAAAAGCAGTTTTATGAATGAAATAAAAACTATTTTACTGTGTAGAACTCAGGAGTTGCAGGTCAAATATAGTTATCAATTTTTTAGTTTGGATTTTTTTTTAAAGTGACTACAAGCAAGCATATTGAATATTGACAAAAACAGCTGCAAAAATATTACTAATTATTAAGTAGTTCTGATGCATTTAGATGCCGCAGAGGAGCACTTCAGCCAAACAAGGTGAAAGGTCACTGACTTAAGCAGACAGTCATGTGTGTGTTCCTGCTGCTTAAATCAATATGCACTCTGCCACAAACACACCCACCAACCCACACACACCCACTAACCCCCCCCCCCCCCCCCCCCCCACACACACACACACACACACAAACAAACACACTAAGCTGTCCATTTCACTGCAATAACACATTTATTTCCTCGTTCATTGTGCTCAAACAGAGCTGTGCGCCCGCTGCACAGACGTGTGCATGAAACCAGCCTTAGGTAATGGATCTGTGCAGCCATTGATTGTATTGGTTTGATGCTGACGCCGCTCTGTCTGAAGGGGAGGGGTCTGCACAGAAAGCCCTTCTTTGGGGGTCTGAGAGCTGTTTTTTTATGAATGAAGTGCAGCTACGAATTAACCACACATTCTCTCAATAAATCCACTGTTTCCCTAGAAGCTCTGCAGTTATGAAAATAAATGCTTTGGAACAAGAGCGTGCATTTTGCAGGTATTCCTGTTAAGTTTCACAAAGCTCAGAATGTTGCTTATATTCAGTGAGCATTAAGCTACTTTTGCTCGCAGTGGCCAGAGCGTGGAGAGCGGGCTGCAGGACCGTGGGAAAGGTCCTCCACGTAAGGCACTTTATTCTTTGTGTCTGTTGTTCTTGTGTAATTGATCTCACTCCACGTCCACGGCGGAGTGCTTCAAAGACACACACACTTTTTTTTATGGCTGCACCATTTCTCAAGTAAAGGTCTTTTACACATGCACAGACGTATAGCGTGCATTGTTTATTTTGTCTTTTTACATGTTTCCTAAAAATTTAACCTGAAATATTCGAACCTCAGATTTTTGTTATTGATTGGAACCAATTCATGGCTCAGGTTTAACCTACTTTAAAATCTGCACATTTATTTAATACACTGTAAACTCACATGCTGATCTTACTTTAAAAAAAAAAACAACAAAACAAACAACCCATTGCCTTATTAAAAGGTTAAATTAGGTCTAATTTTTGTATATTTCATACCTAATTTTTAGGTTTACAATTTTAGTTTCGCAACTTAAAAATTAACTTGTTCTTTAAAAGTGAGAGCAACTTAAGTTTTTAAGTGAACCAAGTTAGTCTGACTTAATTGAACAGTTTTATGTATATGTGTTTGCAAATTGGCTGAAATTCGATATTTGTGATAAAATTACATGGCATATTTCAATGTTGCAATCTTACATAAAGTCAAATAGAAAGATTTAGTATGAATATATATATATATATATATATATATATATATATATATATATATAGATATTTGTAAGGCTTTAAAGTGGATTCCTTTCGATTGTTTGATAGTGGAATTTTCTTTTCTTTCGTACAAAAACTGGTCTTGTCTCAAAATACACAGAAATCATAATAGTCCTGCAAATTAATCATTCTTTATTATGCCTACTTTTTTTTTCTTTTTTTCAAATGCAATCAGTTTTCTAAATAGGTCAGACTTACTTGGTTTGATTAAGTTGCGATCAATTAGAAAAAAAAGTTAATTTTACTTATCATTCATAAGTTTACTCCACAATATGAGGTAAATCTTAAAAATAAATACAAAGTAAACATAAAATAAGAAAAGTTTTTTATTTACCCTTTTCAAGGTTATATGTACATTTAAATAAAATAAGATCAACTTGTCATATTTTACAGTTACTGGACAATGTTTAATGCACACATGAAACTATTGTAGAAAAAGGCAACAATTTCTGTGAAAAATTTAGCTACACACTGAAAACTGTATTTTTCACTCTGGGAGTTTGCACATATACATGTTATTAAGACATTTCACATCCTGAACCATAGCTTTTTAATTTCACACAGGCCTGTGCAAAATCTAGGATCCATTTTTGTTTTAAAATGTTTTATTGATGTTAACAATAAACAACAATGAACTAAAGTTACTTATTATAACCATCAGAGAAGGCAATGAGCATCTTAACAAGACATGTCCCAAAAATTAGCAAGAAATTAGTACAAAAAAAGAAAGAAGATAGAAAATCACCTGCAAGTAAGCAAAAATAAAATAAAGTAAAATAAAATAAAAAATACATAAAAATACCCAAAAAGTGCAAAGAAAGGAAAGACAATTTTGGATTTTTATTATTATTATTATTATTATTATTATTATTCTGATTATTATTATTATCATTATTATTATGATTCCACCCTTTAAAAAAACGAATTCTCACAGCATTTTCTTGTCTCTGTCTTTAAAAAAATCGAAGTTGCTCATTGCCAATACCCCTCATTTTTGAGAGAAATCAAACTGCTCAGGTTTCAAAGGGTTGTTCAAGTCATCTGAGCACAGCACATGAACACTGATGTCAATCCAGGCTTCAAGGTTAACTTGTATGTTCCAAAGGGCTGTAAAATGACTAAATATTAAAAGAAATGTTTTATTAGTAGTAGTAGTGGTATATGTAGCAGTAGCCTACAAGTTTGTATCAGTTCTTATAGTGCGTGATACTGGGCCTATCTTCCCAACATTAGGCAAACAGGTCTTCATATTTCTCAGAGGTGAACTCTGAATGGCTGTTCAGTGTCCGGCTGCAGCGGATTCCATTGAAACGTGTGAAAATGTGAATTTAATTCATAAATGCGGCCTGCCATGTCTGGCCCGCCGCCAGGATTCCGTCTCCTCTCTGTTTTCTCTGGCTCCCATCCAGACCCCCTCCCCCGCCCCCGCCCGTGTTATCCACCCACGGGAGAGGTGATTTCTTTCTTTTTTTCCTTCCTTTTTTTTTAACCCATCCTCACTGAGTGGGTCCTGGTTTTCAGGAGTGGGCTGTGGATGCGGTTATTATGCCCACACTCCTCCGTCGCTCCGCGCCGAGCTGTCACGCCTCTCCGCTGCATGGTCCTGCCCGGTGCCGCGCTGACTTGTAGCCGAGTTTGAGTCGCAGCGGCCCGGCGTCTCAAACTCCACCGTCCCCGCCGGTGTGTCTCCTTCTGCTCGCTGAGCCAAAAATCCTCCAGCTGCTCTCTGGCTCTTTTTTACCCGCTTCAAAGCCGCCAGACCCGCCGTGTACAAGCGGACTACAGAGCTGCTAGAGTGCCGTTGAAGCTACACACGCCGGCTCTTTCTGCTTCTTTTGACGGTATTTGTGGAAGTCGTTTGTGTTTACCGGGAGAACGGAGGAACCGCAGCACCGGGAAGCATGAGCGGACGCGGGGACGAGGCTGGGGAGACTTCTGGCTCCCAGGAGCCCGCGGGGGCCGCGGAGCCCCAGAAGAGGAGGCCGGGGAGACCGAGGAAGCCCCCAAAAGTAAGTTTGTTTTCCCGCTGTTTTTAAATGAAGAGTCTGCGGACAGGCAGCCGTCCTGACCCTGCTGACGAGAGTCAAATTCAGGTTATATCTGCACGGTGTGTGACCACCGAAAACTGCTGCTTTTACACAACTTATTTTGCCCTTAGGTGCCTTTAGGCTCTTTACTTTGCTCGGAGGTTCCTTTAGACACTTTATTTTGCGCTAAGAGTTGGGGTAAACATTGAGGAGCGGGTGCAGCAAGGTGGTGATGCCGCTTTGATTTTAACATTGCACAAAAAGCGAGTATTCTGTCTTAAGATGAGCTGAATTTGTACTTAATTGTTCCATGTTCATAATGAAGTAGTGTGTGCAATCCACCATAACTTCTTTCTTCTTCTGGCTTGTGAAAGTTTCTGTTAAAAAATGCAATTAACAACTGCATATTTTGGTCAAATATAGCACACTGCAGTTTGATTTAGGCTTTCTGCATGCATTACTGAATATATACACCCATACACATGATAAGGAGTCTGACCAAAATATCATACTTTTATTTTGCTCGGAGGATTGAGGTAAACAGGAGCAGCTGCAACAAGGTGGTGAAGGCAGTTTCTTTATGAATGTGCACAAATAGCGCTGAATTTGTGTGTAATTGTTCCATGGTAACATTGAAGCAGTGTGTGCAGTTCAATGTATCTTTTTTTCCTATGGCTTGCAATTTTTCTGCCAAACAAATGTATTAAAACAACTGCACATTTTTGTCATTATACTGTGGTTTATAGGTCTACTTCAAAGAAACTCATCTTAAGGCCCTCTGGCCAGATCTGGTCCCCTATAGGGTGCCAGGTGCCCCCCCAACCATTTTCTAATTCACAATAAAAAAAAGTGATTCACATGGCGAATTGTACTTCTACTTTTAAGTGTTTTTAAGATGCCGGAGTGCATGAAACAACATCAAAACAGAGCTTGACCTAAAATCATTGAAATGTCCTAAAATATGAGAAATGTACTGAAATTCTAGAAATGTCAGAAAATCAGAAAAATGTCCAAAAATCCTACAAATGTCTTAAACTTCTGCAAAAGTCCTCAAATCCTAGAAACATCCACAAATCCTACAAGTGTCTTAAAATCCTACTAACGTTCAAAAATCCTACATATGTCCTAAAATTCTGCAGAAGTCCTAAAATCCTAGAAACATCCTAAAATCCTAGACTCGTCCTAAAATCCTAGACACGTCCTAAAATACTGCAACTGCCTAAAATCCCACAAATTCCTACAAACATTCTAAAATTCCAGAAGCATCCTAACATCCAAGAAAAGTCCTTAAAATCCTTCAAATGTCCTAAAATCCTACAAATGTCCTAAAATCTTAGAAACATGTATGGGGCTGCTGCAACTGTCCCCTGGCCACATGTAATTTTGCCCCCATGTCAAAATGCACCCCCTCCCCTCAAAAAAAGAGCAAGTTGGTCTACTCTGTGTATTTGTGTAGCCTGAATATAGCCTGGGTCTGTACACATGATGAAGAATGTGCCTGTTTCCAGTCTTGGCCCTGGCTGATCTTTAATTGACAACATGACTAAAAAGCATAGTATGGAGATGAATGTAACTGTGCAGAACTTTCGTGAGTTGAATCAGAGACGCCATGGCAACCGAGGGCTTTGAACGTGTTTCTGTGAATGTGTTTATGGATGTGATTCACTGTTGAGTCACATTCCCACCAAAACTTCACACCAAAATCACGTCCATTGACACCGCAGTGTGCAGTGTGACCGGAGGTGAGAGAAACTGGAGCCACAGCAGCCTGCAGCTGCTTTTATGTAAAGTTAGAGTTAAATATGAAACTTCTTGAAACATTATGGAATGCACTAACAAGTCCAGGTTTTTAGCATAATGAGATATTGAGGGTAAATGTGCAACATTCAGTGTGGAATTTAAAAGCGGAGAATCACTGGGTAATAAATCCCTCTCATTCATTCCCTCCATGGTGTGTGCCCACACACACACACACACACACACACACACGCACACACACACAACCTTTGTCCCTCTTTTGGTCTTGACCCATAAAGCAATGACCAAATGGGGGGGTTCAAAGCTTTGTTTCCTGTCCACAACACCCATGTCATGTCCCCCCTCCCCTACAGGAGCCCAGTGGAGAGCCTGTCCCCAAGCGACCGAGGGGCCGCCCCAAAGGAAGTAAGAACAAGGGCCCATCCAAGGCAGCTCAGAAGGTGAGGAGCCTCGACACCTAAATGCTACACATATGTCTGCTAGTGCTTCTTTAAGGGACATGTATGACTTACAATGCTGTTGCTTGTAGAAATAGTTGACATCACGTCCTGCAAACTGCAAAAATGTTTCACTATCATTTGACATTTCTAAAGTGACATATATGTGAGCTTATTTTATCATTGAAAAATGAAGGGGATGGTGAATGATGGGTCACAAAGCTGCAGATCACTGGAAACAAACAAACAACAAAATCAGTTTTTTGGTCATTTAAGTGTTTCCAGCTGCTTTGAAAGCACCAAACGTGGGTATTTTTTAGTGGCCGAGGCTGTTTTGGTAGCTGCTTTCAGCTCCCCATGGCGTGTTTTGTTAGGGACCTATTGCTTTGTTTCCAGCAAATTTTTAGGCACCTAACATCAATGTTTTTAGGGACCTGTTGCTGTGTTTCCAGAGGCATTTCACCCCCCCAAAATGTGGGTATTTTTTTAGGGAACTATCCCTGTGTTTCCAGAGGCTTTTTAGGCAACAAACATGGGTGTTTTTTTAGGGACCTATCACTGTATTTCCAGCGGATTTTTAGGTACCAAACATAGGTGCTTTTTAGGGACCCATTGCTGTGTTTCCAGCAGCTTTTTATGCACCAACTATGGGTGTTTTTTAGGGAACCACCACTATGTTTCCAGAGGCTTTTAGGCACCAAATGTTGGTGTTTTTTATGGAACTGTTGCTGTGTTACCAGTGGAATTTCACACCCCTAAACTTGGGTATTTTGAAGGGAAATATCGCTGTGTTTCCAGCATCTTTTTAGTTACTAAATGTGGGCGTTTTTTAGGAATCCAAGACTGTATTTCCAGCCGCTTTTTAGGCACCAATCATGGGTGTTTTTAGGGACCCATTGTTGTGTTTCCAGCGGCTTTTTTAGGCAAAAATGTTGGTGTTTTTATGGACCTGTAGCTGTGTTTCCAGTGGAATTTCACCCCCCAAGTGTGGGTATTTTTAAGGGACCTATCACTGTGTTTTCAGTAGCTTTTTAGTTAACAAATGTGGGTGCTTTCAGAGACCCATCACTGTTTCCAGCAGCTTTTTAGGCCCCCAACATGGGTGTTTTTTAGGGACCTGTTACCATTTTTGCAGTGGAGATAGTGCCACAAAAAGTGTTGTATTTTACTGAGACATTGCTGCTTTTCCAGTGGGGACTGTGCCCTCAAAATTGGGTATTTTAAGACGAAACATGATTTTCCAACAATAATGAAGTGGTTGTTGTGCCTGAACCGTACCACATGTTCACCATGCATTGTTGAAGTGTTAAGTTTCATTTTATTTGCCACACAATAACTTGCAAATAAGACCCGGGTTGTCAATAACCAATACATGGCTTTTGGAGTGGACATCACTAACACTATATTTCTAATTGCTAAGATCAAGTGACTGCCCAATTTTCTCATTAAGATTATTCTAAACATAATTAATTTGCTTTTTTAAAAATGTGAACAACCTACATCACATGTGAGAAAGAGAAATAAATATAAATGTACTAAAATGGTGAGCTAAAATTACTTAGTGCACCATGAGTAGGACTAATTAGTGTTTTGTCATGTAGATCATTCAGGTTTCAGTGCAGACCCATTCTTTTTGTCACTCAAATCTCACGTCATGCTTTCCCTTTTTTTTGTGCAAATTACAACATCTAAGTAAACTTTTTGATGGTTCTCAGGATTTGTGTGTTTACCTAATAATCATAATCTTCAGTCAATCAGTCAGTGAGATGAGTTTGAATTTGGAAGATGCACTACTTTTGACCTTATCTCAGCCTTACTGTAACCTCAGTTACATCAGAAAGTGTTTCAGCTGCTTCTTGCTTAACAGGTTGAAACCCCACTCCAAAACACACACACACACACACACACACACACACACACACACATTCACTAAATCACGCTGTTGGCGGTGTTAATGACGGAGACACTGTGAAACTGTGGTTTTCAGGTGCTGTCTGTCATGCTGGTGCCCTGCAAAATTGCCCCATCCTCCAACTTTATAGACATGCTTCAGTTTTGTAGATTCAGTTTTGAGGTCGTATTAGTGGTGGCCTTATGGTAAATGGCCCTATTGCCAGGTGTGTCTGTTTCCTCTGCTCCAGTCAGGTATATAAATTATGTAAATACAAGAAACACCTGCCACTGTGATGCAGTTCAACACTGACCAGAGCCATAAAAATAACCACCATAGATTTGACTGCAGGATTTATGTATTTACTATAGTTGCATTAAAATCTGAAGATTGTCTTAATAAATTGATTGCGCAGAATTAGGGATGGGCAATGTAAAAATATGAAATCGTATTGAGATGTGACAAGATATATAGGGTCTTAGATACTGGATATTGTTATATCCTCATATGGTTTAAATGGTATTTTTTCCCCCTGATTTTAAAGGTTGCATTACAGTAAAGTGATATACTTTTCTCAACTTATCAGACATTTCTACTTGTTTTAATATTTGCCCTTACCCATTAAGTCATTATATCTACATTTAGGGCTGCAGCTATCGAATATTTTAGTAATCGAGTATTCTACTGAAAATTCCATCGATTAATCGAGTAATCGGATAAAACATATTTTTGTTTAGTTAAAGAGCAATTATAAATATACATGAGACAATAAGACATTTCACCTAATAATGAACCATTGGTTTCCTTTTTTAACTACCCAGTTAGCTTTATTATGTTTTTATTTTCCACCCTCATCACTCTACAGCGCTGTGTTTTTACAGATTAAATAAAGCCTGTATGAAAGGCACGTTAGCCACGCATCGACAGTAGTCATAATTAATAGAAACCTAGCCCTCCGCAGGGCTAACGTTATGTTAGCAAGGTACAGTAACGTTAATCTCATTAATTAGCGCTACGTTAACTTAATTTTGCCTTGTCTCGGGTGACGGTCCTCCGCTCTCGGATTAAACAGGGGGCCTTCGGTGGAGATGCTGCAGCATTGAAGACGTACTGTTGTGGTATGCAAGTGCTGTCTTACAGTGAATACACACAGCAGTGTTCGCTTTGGTGTCCAGCTTGAAATGCTCCCACACTTTTGACATTTTCTGCCTTTTCTTTGTGCCTTTCTCTTCGCTTTCATCGCCTTCTTCGTCGTTACCTCTACATCCATGGTTAAAACCAAACATATCCGCCGCCTCTTTCGTTTTCCTTTACGCGCGTGACGTCAGCGCGTTGTGCCGCATTAAAAGTAGTCCGGGCGAAATACCATGCTTTGAGCTGGCAAAATTAAACGATTCCTCGAGGCAGAGAAAATTCCTCGATCATTTTTTGTAATCGAGTTACTCGAATTATTCGAGGAATCGTTTCAGCCCTATCTACATTACTAATGATTATTGATCAAAAATGTAATCCTGTTAATATTTTTTCAAAGTATCAATACAATATTGTAAACTCAAAGATAATTTTTTGATTGTGTCTCCCAGTTCTAGCATTAATGAAGTATTTTTTCATTAATGAATTTAAAAAAAAATCCCATATCGTCATTTCAGCCCATGTCGCCAAGCCCTACTCAGAATCATTCTCATAGGAGCAGTGATGGAAAGCCTATTTCAAGATTTTTCAACCAAACCAAATACTGAAAATGTTTAAAACAAAAGGAAAAACCAAAGGTTTTTTCCTCAATAGCTGAAGATATGACAGGTTTGATTATTTAAAAAAGAGCGAAGTGTTGACTGAAAAGAGTTCATGGCTGGATGGTCCAACTAGCTTTGGTTGAACCTAAATATTTTTCTGAACAGGCTGACTTCTGGTTTAACAGTTCCCTAGCTTGAATGCTGATCAAAGTTTCCAAATGTTATTGAACTTAATGGGTTAAATCTAGATAATAAAACAAATCATTTTGCTAAGTTTTTGATGCTCATAAAAATGTATCCACTAATTTACAGACGTCTCTTTCCCAATTGGCCAAACTGAAAACTCAATGTACTTGTCAAATAAATTTAATTTTAGGTGGTTCTTATCACGCTGGTGTTTGACAAGTATTGTTTTATCCTGTAAGTTTGATTTGAAGCAGTGATTTGATTGTATAAAAGGGAATTTGATGACATAGCACCGCTCACGTTTGGGTGGATGGGTGTATGTCAGGAGATTGATACCGCAGAGATTGCTACTGTGCAGACTCTGGCTCCAAATGACATCACTAGTGTAAGATGGCAGCGGCCTTATCCCAGATATTTAGCTTCATTTTTGTACAGAGGGAAGGGTGTTATGTGTAGCAGAAAAAAACTGGGGTCGACAGATAATCAGCCTGGCCGATATTGGGGCCGATATTTGGCATTTTACCGATGATCTGTATGATTGCCGATAAAATTAATTAAGTAAAAAGTGCAAAGAAAGTGTCAGCATGGGAGTAACTTTGACTTGTAAAACCTTAGGTAGCCATTTTTTGTTTATTATTTTTTTTAATTTAAATTTTCACTTGACTTTATTAAAAAAGTTAAGTTGCTTGCTGTATATGGTATGATATTGATTTATCATTGTTAAAGGCGTTTAAACAAAGTTTTTTGTTGGATTTTGTTATATTCCAAATTCTAAATATTGACAGAAGGATTTTCATTTTTATTGTTAATGCATATCGGTTCCAAATATCGGTTGTTGGTCCCATTAACTACAAATATTCAGTATCGACCCTGAAAAACCAATATTGGTCAACACATACTGCAGACTCTGGCTCCAAATGACATCACTAGCGCAAGATGGCAGCTGCTGCATTTGAGATATTTTGGCTTAATTTTTATACTGTGGGAAGGGTGTTATGGGTAGCAGAAAAGAAACTGTTAACGTTTTGGAAAGGTATAAAAGAAACAGCCATGGGAATGTCTCCAGTTGACTCCTCTGTGCGCTCATTTATGTACAGCTCACAGATGTGTGTTCCAGTCTTTAAGACCACACTGCAACATGAACACATTTGAAAACACAGGAACCTATTTGTGCATCTGTGCTGATAGAAACACATGGTCATAACTCAGCAGCACTCTTACCCACTTGTGTACACAGAGGGGAGACATGGGTGTGCGTGAGAGATAGAGTTGATGAATGAGAAAAGATTAAAGTTGCAAAAAAAGAGAGAAGCTTTGGGATTTCACAGCAATATCCCACCTAACTTCTGGGATGTGATACTGTACATGTCAGCGAGGCAAGGGTAAGTCCCCGTGTCTTCATTCGTTAGGTAGATGAAGCTGTGTTAGGTTCACGATGACAGCAGCCTTAGTGCTCCCTTGCCACCATGAACCACTGTAAACATTCCCAGCACTTTGAAAAGTGAACCACTCTGCACTCGCCATAATCCAGTCTCATCTCATCTGGTATTGTTATGATAAACACTGACGATATCAATCTTTCCAGATGAAAGAGTCGTGGGTCAGCCCACACCTTTAACTTATACTCTTTAAAAGTTCACTTCCACTCCCCGCATCAATCACTCCTGCAATCTCTGACACACATCACGGCAGCTTGTAAGTAGAAACTATTGCACTGCAAACCTTAACTGGACTATTACTACAAAATATAAACTAGATTTTATGCCATTCTGAAAAAACAAGACATTATAAATAGAAAATATATAGTCTAGGGGTGAATACAGGGAGATTTCGGAATTCTCTCCAAAATCTGAGGCCACCCTTACCAAGAAATCAGCAGAATTGGCTGTTTGTTCAAACACTTAATAGCCCTCTAAAAAGGTTTTGTAGATAATGACTGTTTTGTCATTACTTCCATTAGGATGTGGAGGTGGATAGACTGATAGAGTGAGTGAATACTTCATTATGCTTCAAACAAACAAGGCCTTATGAAGTGGTGTCTGACCTGTTCTCAAAGGCGGCCCATGAAGCCTGCAGTGTTGTAGCTTGTTGTGATGAATTGCACAAATTGGAATAACGGCTTTCAAAGACTGTCTTTGTAGACCTTCACACAGAAGTTGGACAATAAAAACTTCAAGAGAAATTCAAACCATGCCTTCCTTCTAGTGTTGGCAGGTGTAAACATTTTTGAAGTGGTTTGATATTAAACCAAACACTGGCCAGGACCAGTATACTGAATTTTACTACTAGGTCAAGCACTTGATCAGCAGTTGCTCCTGATGGGAACATAATGACACAGTATTCTAACAGTAAACAAGCTTACCATGTTCAACAATGAATTCATTAAATGACAACTTTATAGATGGGTGAGTTGCCTTTTTGCTGTCTTCCTATGTTTGTACTTAAAACAGAAATCACAGGTTTTGTATTGTGGTATTTACCAGAAATGACACAATATAGAAAACAGGTTGGTATTAGCAATGGTCATTTATGAGAAACTTTCAGATCCTTGTTGATCTCCAGCCAGCTGCCACCTTATTTGATTTTTATTTTATTTATAAGTTTCTGGAGTTAAAAGAGGAATTTTTTGGGAAGATTACTGAGGGGAATATCTCCTATTACTCTGTTTTTTTAGCCATGTTAGCAGCATGGCTCTAGTGATGGAAAGAGTGGGATGTTTGAAAAAGTCAAATTATTGTATTAGTTTGACTAAAACTGGACTTTTAAAATACAGTTTAACATGTTAGTCTAACTGAACTCGTACAGAGTTGAATTTATTGAATTTAGTTGAATTTGGACTAACACACATTTTTTAAATATACATAGAAGAAAGCTTGAAAAACAAAAGATCAAGGATAGAAAACAGGACAAAGATAAAAATTAAGGCATAGACTACGTAGGAAATGTACTTTAAAAGTTAATCCATGTTGTCACCATTCAACATGCACCCTGTTTGCCATTTTCTAACTTGTTTGGCATGTGTGTAATAGGTGAACAGGCAGAAGGTCCAATAGCAACGAGCTGAAAGGGGACATATCTTCACCATCTGAGGCAGAGTTGGACATACTTCTGTCAATAAATCGAATCTCCCGAATCACGGTAGCCCAATTTAATGTCCTAATTGAGCTATAACTGTGGCTTGACTCAACTGTGCATGTAAACGTACTGAGTCTCTCATTTGGTCAAATATTCATGGTCCCCAGAGCATGAAGTCTTCAAACTACAGTGATCCCATTACTTTTCCTGTTGTGCAATCAGCAAGTTTACACTTCTTCTGTTTGGCTTTTACTGAAATATCGTAACAACTATTGAATGGATTGCTGTGGCATTAGGTATGGATATCCATGGTACCCAGAGGTTGAACCTTAGTAACTCTGCGACTTCAGAGGGTCACATTTGTATTTTTCAGTAAAATCTTGCAGCTAATGGCTTGTTGTAAGATTGGATAAAGGTAGAATATAAAATCAGTCCAATACTTTGTTTTATGACTAAATACTTGAAAAACTAATGACATCTCCATCATCCTCAACTGTAGTTTGTCCTTTAGCAGATATTAGCTTGCTAATATCCTTAACAACTTTTTAGCATTTCACCCAGAGCAGTATAGATCTGTACTGAAACAGAGATGTCATCCCCAAAACTCATTGAATGATAACCCATTGTTATACATCCCCAAACTTTGTAGGAAGGAGGTGTTTGCTTCCTATTTCTTATTAACAGTCAACATTTGGTTTCTTTAACCATCCCTTAACCAAGTGGTCCTTATTTTAACCATGATGCAAATGGTTCCCAAACTTTCACAAAGTATTTTTCAAACTCAAACCGCAGTCCTTCCCTCACCCAGACCAATTAATTTTTCTGCCTAAACCCTAATCCAACTTTAACCACAGCAGTGACACATCAGAAAACGGTCACATTAATCTTATTGTAATGGTGATTTGTAATGGCTTTGAAAGGCGATCCTGCTGAAAGAGGCGTCAGATCTCTGGGTATTCAGGGCCGCCGCAGACATGCTGCATCTCTCTGCTCAGACATATAAAACACACTGATGATTAATTGAACAGGGTGTTGCCTTTCAGACGATTAAATCTCCACATTAAAAATGCAGCATCCTAAACAGAGAACTGGGATTACAGTACACAGATTGGCTAGCCGGCAATTTGATATGTCATTATGGAGACCTGCATGAGCAGAGCGTTAGAACATCCCATGACAAGACTTCATCATTGTGTCATAAATTACAAACAAAATGCTCTGTGGATAAACAAGATGGCAACAAGTATTACTGGAAGAACGTTTCCAGAAAAGTAGACTACCTGGCAATGGTATACACATATGTACTGCTTAACTTTGAGTTTGTATGCTATAATTAATACTGCCGCTTACCTTTGAGTCAAAATTATTTCATACCATTTTTTTCACACCAGGTCTCCACTCTTTACACAATGCAGCGTTTTAGCGATTACAGCGACCTTTCATGTTTGTCCAAAGCTTGCAGCAAAAACCTCCTCAATCCCAAGTCTGGTGGCTATTTCATTGTTGTTAGTTATTAGACATCATTACAGATGTCTGCTTCTTTTCCCTAAACTTAATTGTGTAAACCTAAAGATGCCCAACCATGTTTCTTTTTCCTTAACGTAACCACAGTAACTTGACTTGCTGAAACATATCCTCCAAAACTTTACGTTAATTACGTAACTTAAGGTTAAGGATGCAATAACATTCGTGGGGCACCAGTTTGTAGGATATCAGACCTCCTCGAGAGCATCTCTGTTGAACTGAAAGTTACAAAAATTCAGGGGTGGACAACCATTCACTGCAGCAACTTTCAGAGGCTTCACACTTGAGGCAGAAGGGCTGATTATGTCATTTTCTGGCATGCTAAGCTTAAGCTGCTGACACTATGGTGAGCATAAACCACGCATTACTGAGAAACATATACTGACCAACACTGGTGATCCCATGCTGTTGCCGACAATAGAAAGTTGGGTTGTAAATATTTCAGCTATGAGAAAGTACTTTACCATGCCTGTGAAAAGTTAACAGTTACATGTGATCCATTACTCTAGGTGGATGGCCAAAACAGAGACAACTATGCATTAGTGTGGACATGGTCTAAGACAGCAACACTGAACTTATCGCCCATTGGTCAAACCTGGCTGGTTGGCTGCCAAACATTTTCCAATTCACAAAGAATAGAAGCTGATTCAGACTGAGGATTTAAAAAAAAAGTAATCTAAATAAGTGCCAGGGTGCATGAAAAAGGCATAAAAATAGAGTTTGCAGCAGGTAAAATCCCCTGGACCCACTGACAGAGGCCCGGGCTAATGCTGCCTTCATGTGCTCCTCAGGAGTGTCATATTTACTGTATTTATGAATTATGAGCACACGAATGGCCCCCCAAAGTTGTAATTAAGAGTGGAAAATTGGGAAATTTCGATGATACCTGAGCTGCCGAGTTGTGAAGTTTGCGTGACGCTTCAGGGCAGGAGAAATGATGGAAAGCATGGAAAGTTTTAACAATTGACTGTAAAAAATCATATATTTGGTTATTTTTTTCCTAGTAGCTATCATTTGCTATTTGTAGTTGCACATTTTAGTATCTGCATCTATTAGCTGTAGCAAGCAAGCAAACTTTGAACTATAAAGCATGCTTGGCGAGTATACTAACATAGATAACAACTTTATTTTCTAACACGAGTTGACATGACATGACGTGATGTCAATAAATGCATACATGGCGGCAAAAGTCAATGGTCAATGGGAAGAAACGTATTTATTGACTCATGTATCAGATATCAGTTTTTGGCTACATGTAAAGTGTAATATCATATCAGTGTTAATTTGCCTGTGTATGTAGGTTGACTAGATTCAATAAGAAAATATATAAAAGCATAACATAAATTGTAAGAATATAAAATAATAAAATAATATATAAAAAAGTAAATAAACTGAAAACAGCTATGGACCTCTTGTTTACATGCTCTTAGAATTAAAATGCAACCCATCTTCTTTGTAGCTTCCATTTTGCTCTCACTTTATGACCTCAAAGCACATGAACACAACGAAGTCGGAAGAACAACTTCCCAACTCAGAAACTACGACCTTCAGACAGCACATTAATGCAGCATGAGTCCCAACTGTCGTGACATTTTCCGGAAATTTTGGGGCTACTGCAGCTGAATTTACCTTTAGGCAAAGATCAGTGAGGAAGCAAACATTGAAAGGTTGAAAACAGACAATTTGTGTATTATATTAAAAAATGGACCCTGAGCAAAGCAATTCTCTGGTCCAAGAGGTCTTGCTTTCTGTGTTTTTGGTGCTCTGGGACCCAGAAGGTGATGTGTTGAAACCCTCCACCTGCTGCCATGTGACCAGGCTGGGTGACTTGTACTCAGTGTCAGGATGAAAAAGGAGCTGGTGTTGTTTACTGAGCCAAATAGCTGCAGAAGGCCTCACACATGCCCCAACACCACCACCGATACCAGCTGGTCATTGTCTGCAAAATTCATCGCGGTGCAGAAATTTGACTAAGATTTCACCTGTCAGCCAAAGCCAGAGAGCGTGGATGTGTTAAAAGAATTATTGACTTGGGTCTGGGCTTGTTAACTGTGGATGACCGCACAGCTGGCTTTGTGACTGCAATGGACAGTCTGCACGGGCCAATATCTCCCAGTTCCCACAATTGTCAAATTATTTTGATATCTTTGTAAGAAAAGTAATTCTATCCCTCTTTAATCCAAACACACTGGGATATTCCAGGTATTCATTTAACAGTAAGGAAAGACTCTCAAAACCTAGTCACATTTCTAACTTAGGCCATGTAAGCCTAATGCTAATGTGGAATCATTTGATAAGTTTTGTTTAAAATCAAACAAATATCAATATCAATCAAATATTCATTAATTTTCAGAATTGTAATTGTCCTTAAATGCCAGGTTTTTGTCATGATGTCACTATGTTTGTAGATGAAAAAACACAAAAAATGAATTATTTCTAATAATAGTACATGCTAAGTAGATTTTTTTTTTAAATTATCACCGCGTGGGATATGTAAGAGATTTGCAAGTTTTATTTAAAAAAAAAAAAGCTTATTTCTTTAATGTGTTATTTTGTTTTTGCATAAAAAAAAGTATTTTTGCTTTGAAACTGTAAAATCAAAAATGATTGTCTAATTTTTAAATTTCCGACAGTCCTTGAACACATGGGCAAGTGGGGCAAAAATGATCTTTCTTTGGTTCCATGAAAAGTCATGAAAAAGTTTTGAAATTTTGTCCATGACAATATATGTGGGAACCTTGTGAAGTGATAGTCTGGTTAAAGACTGACTGTATTGCTCCCTATCTGTCTTCACAGAAAGCCGAGGCAACCGGGGAGAAAAGACCTAGGGGGCGACCCAGGAAATGGGTGAGTCTGTAGTTTGATTCTGAGTCTGAGCTTGATTCTGCTGCTGGATACTGAAACACATATTGTGAACAACATACAAAACCCTGTCGGAGAGAGAGAAACTCTTGCTACTCATCATTCAAAAGCATTTTGTTTCCCAGTGGATTTATCTCCTGGGTTTAAAACATAATTAGACGGACTGTTGAATTCTTCTGTATTTGTTATTAACTTTGATTATGTGGCCTGAATATGTCCAGAGGTTCCTCTCTGGTTGCTGCTGTATGTGTGTGTTCGGGGATATCTCCAAAATGTTTGCGTTATCAGTCAAAGAAAATGTTTACTCTCCACGCTGGCCGCAGGAATACTTAAATAATTCCACTGACAGCTTGAAGGCCTCACTGTTTATCAGCTCCAAAGTAACAGGCTTGATTGATAGCGCAGGGAAAGGCAGTCGGCGGTTAGAAGTGCCACCAGGAAGGGTGAGGAGAGAGGCAGGGAACATGAACTTTCTCCTGCATATATCACAGCTGCATTTTTATGTGTCAAAGGAGGAAAAAAAGAAGAAGTGAAAGCCAAAAGAACAGAGTGGAAGAGAAGTAAAGAGTGAATTTTAGATTTATTTTCATTTCCTGGATGGATTGGTGTGTTCCAAGAATCAACTCTTAGAATATTTAGTATGTTCTCCATTAACCAAACTCTCACTGGTGCAAGCTCTCATTGAGACTTATCAGCTTCATGCGGTAGCTTCAAAGGCTGCAGTGAGTACATGAGCTGCCTGGCTCACGTGCATGTGACTCTATTGGTCACGCTAACTTTGAATACATAATTTCTACATGAAGCATGTGTCCGAGTCTGACTGCATAGGGATCTACATCACTATACAGTCAGCGATCACTGCAAAAGGATATAACAGAGGTGCTGAGTGCAATGTTAGCGTGACCAAAACAGTCACAATGGGAACATATCTGGGAAATATGCAGGTTGAAATAAAGCAAAATTTTCCTTAAATCGTGAATCAACGGAAAACTTATGCAAGTTAAGATTAGTGGCTGACAATCAATTAGACAGACTGAACAAAACGTGCATGACTTAATTAATCAAATAGAATTATTATACAGTCGGTGGAAAAGAGCGTCAACAACACACACTGTAAAATCTGATTTGATGATGTTGATGTACTTGAAAAGTGTATGTAAATATAGCTATCCATTTTAATGTTAACTTTATATGTAATTGTTAAGTTCACTTAAAATTTAGTTATATTTATTGAATTTTGTGAAGTCTCCTGATGTCATCATTGGCAAAATCCTCTTTTTCATGATCAAGTTAAGTCAGACTAACTTGGTTTATTGAAGTTGCTAAAACTTCAAAGTAACAAGGTTATTTCAACTTCATCTTAAAATTAAATAAAGCAAATTTAGGTTAAGTTAACACTTAGATATAAAGTGAACATATATTAAGATTTATAGCTATATTTGCATATTGACTTTCAAGTTGCCTTGACACAATAATAATAATTAAAAAAAACCTTGTATATCGACTTTGACTTGAATACCAATGACTTGTAACTTCACTTGGACTTGAGCCTTTTAACTTGAAAAAACTTGATGCCTTCCCCTACACTTAGTTCAGAAGAGAACGTTACGAACATTTTTTTCCAATGTAACATGAGTTAAATACACCAAGACAGGACAGAAACATGTCAGTTTAATTCTGTTGTGGTAAATAATTCTATACGCTTTAAAGTGCAAAGTCAGCACTACTTTTTTATGATTAACTTCAGTTTCACTTGTTTTAAACAAACTTGTTTTAACAAATGAATACTAACTTTAAAAAAAAAAACCTTTATGATTTTATAAGATTTATATCAGGGTTTCCCTTACATTCTTGTATTTGTGGCGGCCGCCATGATCAAAACATCTGCCGCCCCGAATAGATTTTCTATTTTTGGAGCTGGACCATTTATTAGGAGCACTGTTGAATAGTTTATACTGTTTGGTTATGTATAGCACTACAGTATTGGAGGGTAGAGTGTAATCAGGGCACAGAGGGAGCAGCAGAATGTCAAGCGCAGTGAAAGGGAAAATTTCTGTTTGCAAACAGCCATTCATTTTGCTTGGTGTAAAAGTTTGCTTTTAGTTACATTAAGTGCTCTTTTTATCTATCGATCTGATCTGATCAGTTCTAAAGACATTGACAGATCAATTATCCACCACATAAGTCACGAACCGTTGCTGAAGAAAAAAAAGAACTCATGAAGAGCTCCACCTGTGGTGCGTTCATGGACCCACAAAAGATTTCCAGATTTAGAGAGTGGACATAGAATGATAAGAGGGGCACATACTCATGTAAAGGAAAAAAAAACAGCAACAACATAGTACTTCATAGTATGCATTGTAACTTTTTTGGCAAATAATTTGTGGTAAATGTAAAACCAGCTGTGTAAAGTCTTTGTGAGTTTCACTACTATTGAAAATATATGTATCAGCCAAGCACCATGTTCAGTCAGAGCAACAACACCAACAAGTCAGTTTTTTTTTCAGCCCAGCCGTGGGCAGCCTCTGAACCCTTGGACTGAGCTGATAAAACAGGGAGCTTTACTGCAGCGTTTCCTTTGTTGTGCAGCCTGCCGGTGCCTGCATGTCCCAGGTACACACACCAACATCCACCCACGCAGCGGCCTCGGTTGCTTTACGTCAACCGTCCTGGCAGAACTACAGTAAGGCCGCGCTGCAAACCAGTCAGTTTTGCATTGTAAATAGCGTACCTTTGTGACTGCTACAGGCCATATGCTGACGCCCATATGACAAAGTCTCTGCCTTCCGGCTGCTTTCTGCTCCATCTGAAAGAGAATGTTTAACCAGCACAGCTACCTGTCAGCACCATAATTAGTCTCTTTAGCTGCTTTTTTTCTTGTCTTCTTGTTTAGTTTACACATCTCAACGTTAAAGGATTCAGGAGCAATGCAGCAGCATAATGCACTTGCATGCCTCAACTTTTAGTTGATGCCTCATATATATACATGTGTGTGTGTATATATATGTGTGTGTGTCTGTGTGTGTGTGTATATATATGTCTGTATGTATACAAATACTATATCAAAAGATGTAGCAGGATTTAAGGACTAATTTCAATTTTATTTTTATCTTCTATCTTCTGTGTATATGTATATGTATATGTATATACATACTATGTATATGTTTAATGGCTTTTTTGTCAAATAATTGCTGAATTTCTATAGTTTAAAGCAATTAGTCACATTTTTATCTGGCATTATAAGGGAAAATGTTGGCACAGGTGTGGTTGATGTGGTGATGCTTTTTATGCTCCACCTTACTGGCTACAAAACATAATCAGTTGGTCTGGTCATGCATTTCGTTTCCTGTTTCCTTTATCAGTCAATGGCTGATATTTTGACATTCGTAACAAAATTGTCTGCTGTCTGAATGCCGAAAGGTTTAGGACTGTGATTAATTTCAGAGCGGATGGTTCCGGAGTCATCAAATACTGCTGCTTTTGTAGTGCTTTCGGTGTAAGATCCTGACGCCAAAAGCATGATACGCCGCTGGAGGGCATCAGTTGAGAACGTGGCCAGACAGAATTGTTTGTAAGGTTTTATACGGGGCCAGATGTTTGAACGGCACCTGATACAGGCAGTAGGATAATGCAGACCAGACAGCGTTAGTTGAGAATGCAGATGAACAAAACCTGTCGCATCCACATGACGCACTGCTGGAGTATACAGTATATGTCATCCTAAATTGTGATAATAAAATATCGCTCAGCTGTTGTAAGCTTGGATCGGCATGAACTGCCTACTCTTGATGGAATTAGTGGTTGTACATATATTGGCGTCAGGGTCAGTATTTGTAAATATTCTAATGCACAGAACATTTTTGCCACAGCATTGGTCCATTAATAAAAAAATAGAAATGTCCAAAAGCAGTAGGAGATTTATAAATTTCCAGTCAGCTGGTGGAGTTTCTCTTTATCACCACCACACAGCTGGCAGGAACTGATCCAGGGTCAGTCTCATCGGTATGTCACCTTGCTCCTCTGCCTTATGGCTGCAGGTCCTGTTCTCTGTGTGCAGGTGCTGAGATGGATGGGTAGACCTCTGCAGAGCTGACCAGCTTCCTCTGCTAGTAAAAGCTTGAAGGGGGAGTCTCTGCTCTCCAATAGATTGCATTCATCACAGCAGTCCCCCTTTTCTGCTGCCAAATGGCGACGGTCCAACGGATTTTATGTGTTGGTTCCTCTACAGGCAAACTAAACTCTTTGTCCCTGTTTGAAGGCGTGTTACAGTATAGCTTTGGCAACCTTAACATTTGGCTGCCTATAACACCCATTTCTGAACAAAATTAGTGCAACTATGCAGGTTTTTTTAAATGTTAAAATTAGGCAATAGACTCCCTTACCGGAAGATGACTATGCCTTTCTGTTTTTTTTTTCTTGTATGTTTCCAGCTGGCACTGGGCATCAATATTTAGTCAAAAAAACATTTGACTCTTACATTGGATGGACTGTAACATTTTGGTTGGAATGGAAATCAGATTGATGTTTTATTAAGTCCAAAATCATGAGAATTTCACGTTGTGTGGATGTTATCATGACATGGTTTTGGTCTACATACGACTAAATATTGTTATTCTACATTGAGACTTGCAACCAACAAAGTATCATTGTCATCTGTCATCAGTATTCCACACCAAATTGACATTGGCATCAGATGTTTTGACTGAAATTGAATTTTGGTCACCCAAAGTCACAACCTAAATTCATCCAAACACCAATGCTCAATGACAGCCAGCTGGGTTACGTTCCACCTCACAAATTTGTTGAAAAACACCAAAAACACAGGAGAATTTGAAATGATGTTTAAGTGCTGTTTGGACAGAGACGGATGAAATTTGTCCCTTAGATGACAAAGAGTCGCCAAAGTTCCTGATTTTGGAGTAAACTGTCCCTTTGAGCTCAGATGACTGCCAGTGACCTACCACAGTTTGCTATACTTTTGTCCAATGTGAAATGGCATCTCAATATTTTAGTATCTTTTATTTTGCAACGTTTCTAAGGAACAGTATTTCAATTGATTTCCTTCTGTCTTTACAATGTTTTGGTTGAAAACAGTGCGAGGGAATAAAGAGAAAATAACCAGCCTGTTCTCATTTCGAAGTTGTCATATACTGTGGCTTTGTTGGTGATTTTGGCGTAAGATACCGATGCCAAAAGCCACCTTTGATGGCACTATGATATCCCATGAGGCAGTGTCAGTTTGTTACGTAGCCAGATGGAAGCTTTGACTGTGTTATGATATGCCACCAGTTAGCTGGATAGAACCTGTTGTGGCAGTGTGATACGCTGCTGGTAACAACGTAGTATAAGGAAGGTATGGTATAAGGATCCCGTCCGAATATAGAGCAAAACCATCAGTTTTTTTTCCCCCTAAACTTAACCACATCAGTGTTTCCTCTACACTCATTTAGGAGTGGCGGCCCGCCACTCCTAAATCCTACCCGCCGCTCCTTCAAATGTCGTTTTTTTTTGGTTGTTTTTTTTTTTTTAAATTGCAAATACACCACCGCCACATCACAGCACAGTCCTGCACTGCGTTGGGTGTCGCGTCGGTAGCAGCATACCGGAACGTTGACAGCAGATGCAGCATAACATATAGACGCCAAAGTCCACTGACAAAGTGGTGGTATGTGACGGCTCTGTATGGAAACGTGTGGAAATAGCCAGTTTGTAGATGATTCCTGGCGTTTGGTTAATTAATTTATTGATCGTCATTTGATGGCCATCAAGAATACAGCAAAACTGCACAAACAATGTCTAAGGTGAACAAAGATGATTAGTCGAGCAATGTTCCAACAAATGCAAAGCACAAGTTGGTCCATTTGTATTTGTATAGAGAGGACAGGAAAGAGGAGAAAACATGATTCTGGATCGGTCTCTATTTGCTTCCCTGTCCTCTGGTCAGCCAGCTCCTCTCTGCCAGAGTTTGGAAGCCAAACTATTTCGCTACCCTTGGGCTGTCCTGCTGCCCTCCACACAGCTGCCTCTTTGTGTTTGACATCCGACGTAACTCACACCCAGGACACACTCATACCCATCTCCCCTTTCTGTGCCCACGCAAACCCTCGCTGCTGTTAAATGGAGTCTACTGTGAGACTAATGCCCTCTGCATTAAATGTGCGGAAATGACTAAGTGAATGGGTGAGGGAGCACAAGTGCTGTGGCATGAGAGTGTGTTCGGGGAGCTGATAGAGTGTGAATGGGAGAGGTCTACTCCCATCTCACACAAGGCTCTGCTGCTCTTGGCTTCGGGTCAGATGCTGAAGGCAGGTGCCAAGCGTTGGAATCAGAGCTCGGAGGAGAAGAAAAGTAAGAAAGTCTGGCAGAGGTGATGAGCAGCACGATTAGGAGTTTGTCCAGCAGCTTTGAAAGAGCGGCGAGGAGGCCTGGAAAGCCCTCCGAAACTAGCAGCATGTGAGAACCTTTGAATGTCTGCATGTGTAAGGCAGGAGTAATTGTACTATTGTGATCAGTGTCAGACATTAAAAGGCTTTTTATAGCCTTGGCATGCTTCGCAGAGAAAATATGGAACTTGGCTCCAGGGATCTGGGCAACAGATCCTCCGGCAGAGCTGGTCTCCAGAGTGAGTCAGGGGCTGAATCAGAGCAGTGGTGCACAAGCAAGACTAACACAAGTCTGAATTTTTGGTATGATATATTCTAGAGCATTATAAACCTTTCTTGACCTTTATGTTTGACAAGATGATCTTAACTCAAAGTCTACTTTCTTGATTGGACAATTTTCATCATCAAACGGAGTTTGCTTAGATGTTCAAAGTTCCATATTTACGTCATATGCTAACATCATGTGTTAACACATCCACTGCCTCTGTTTAGAGATGGGCCACCTTGATCTCCTGGTCGATGATCTTTGACCTCCTCCCAGTCGATGCTGGTGTTCGAGCACATTTTTTTCCCAAAAGTTTTTTTGTTAAGTCCCGCCCTGCTGCACTTTGATTTGCCAGTAACTGTTAAGTTGATTCATCAAGGTCGGATGCAGTTAGGGTTAGGGCGCTGAGCCATCAACATCTACTTTATCTAACAAGTCTTCATACCTATAAGACAGAAAAGATTGTTTTCAATGACCTCTAAACTGTTGGCTGTCTGACTGTTGGAGCGTAACAGTGACAGGTGCCATTGCTAAGTCCCACCCTGCTACGCTTTGATTGGCTAGTAATTGTCATGCTGACTTGTCAAGGTTGGACAGTTAAGTTTTGAGGAAAATTTTCAACCTTACCATCAAGATCTACTTTATCTAACATATCTTCATACTACAGACAGAATAGGTTGTTTCCAGTGACTCCCAAAATGACGTATATGACTGTTGTATCCGTAAAAGCTACAGGCGCTACTGCCAAATCCTACCCTACTGCACTGTGTCATGTTGAGTAGTCAAGGTTGGACAGGGTTAGGTTTTTAGCAAAAAATTCAGCTGACTCATCAAGATCTACTTTAACCAACATGTTTTTATACCTGTAAGACACAGTAGGTTGTTTCCACTGACTCTCAAAATGATGTTTGTGACCATTGGATCCGTAAATGCGACAGGCGCGACTGCCAAGTCCTACCCTACTGCACTGTGTCATGTTGACTAGTCAAGGTTAGACAGGGTTAGGTTTTTAGCAAAAAATTCAGCTGAATCATCAAGATCTACTTTATCCAATATGTCTTCATACCTGAAAGACACATAGCTTGTTTACACTGACTCCCAAAATTATGTTTATGACCGTTGGAGCATAACAGTGACACTTCTATATTTAATGTTTTGAAGCAATCGCAATTTGGTTACATTTAGGCAAACTACTTGTTTAGTTTTAGGCAAAGATCGTTTGGGTTAAAATATGTACGATTGTTATGTAACATAAGTAAGTAACATAATATAAATACATAACGCAAGGCAGTGCATAACTATGTCATGTGCATAATGTAAGTACGTCAAGTACTGTAAATCCGAGAAGTTGATCTTAGTTAAATTAATCTTGGAAATCCATATATTTCTGAACCTAAAAATGACAAGTGAAATCACCTTATTGTTTCTAAGTGTAAGCAACTTCAGTAAACCAAGTTAGTCTGACTTAACTAGATCATGACAAAGAGGATTTCACCAATGATGAAGTAAGGAGATTTGTGAGTTCTGTGTTAACATGTTTGAGAATATACAAATATGGTTGACTAGTTTGCTAAGAGCAGAATGCAGGTATTAACTTTACTATAGTAAATTTGATTTACAGAAGTTGGCAAAACTTGGAAACATTGATTTAAATGAAATTGTCATTTTAAGTTGCAAAACTTAAAACTAAAACTAAAACTGCAACTAGGATTGCATTTTGAGGAAACTTAACAATTAGATACAAAGTAAACAAATTAAGGGTAATAGTTATAATTACTTAAATTTTTCAAGTCAGTTGTTTCCCAGATTTTTTTAAAAAGTAAAATTAACTTGTCATATTTTACAGTTTAAGTTTACTTACCTGTGTAATTAAAAATAAGTCTACTCTGACTTTTGGACCAAAGTCCTGTGTATGTTTAATCCATCCATTCACACCGACCTACTCCCGTCCTCCTCCTTTGCTCCCGTCTTTAATTTTCACTTAAATATGGATCGCAATAATCTGTTTGCACAGATTCCATATAAGGCAGTTTTCTAGGGGGCGGATGGTGTGACTTCATCAATTCACGAGCCCAGTGTGTTACAATTTGATGGATGCACACACACCATGGAAAAACAATCTTAAAGCTGTTGACGTTCATTCATATACAGAGAATTAAACCTGTTGACTCAGATCTTCCATCAAGGGTTTTTCAGACTTATCTAAAAAAATCATGAGATTTGACTGTAACGTTGGACATTTTGGACAAAAATTACAGACTCAGGAATATAACGTCTTTTAATTTAGGAAACATCTGGGTAAGGAGTGTGTGTGTGTGTATGTGTGTGTGTGTGTGTGTGTGTGTGTGTGCGTGTGTGTGTCTGTCTGTGAAAGACGTATAAAATCTGAACTTGCTCCTTGCTTTACAACATTGCATTATGAATCATTTAAAGTAGTACATTTAATCATTTAATTCAAATGATTATAATTATGATTACTTTCATTTATTATTTTAAATTCTAATCATAACAGAACCATTATGTTAGATTCAGACACTGATTTTATTTATGCATAGGTAATGATGATTGACTAATGTCCGAAAACTGAATGCACCACATTTAAAAGCAGAATTTTCCTCTAATCTGATAGCGCAGATAAACACATTAAAGCTGTGGTTCAATCCTGTTTGATCATCAGAAAAACATCTAAAAGATTAGACTTCATCTCTTCATCAAAGACGTGTTATTTATATCACTCCCTCATCACCTTGACTATCTAACTCTGCTCTAGGGCATTTGCAAAAAAAAAAAAAAAAAAAAAAAAAAAAAAAAAAGTCATTAATTCAAAACTTTAAAGTGAAACAAAGAAACAAAACCATATTTCATCCCTCTGCAGACTATCTGCATTTTTGATTGATTACAAAATGTGATTACTTTAAAATATCTCACCCTAAACTAAATATGTGATCTTTTAGCGCCTTATGTTCCCCCTCGCTCCCCGAGACCCTCAGATTCTTCTCTTCTTGTTGTTCCAAGATCTAGAGGTGATAGAAGCTTTGCTCATGAGGCTCCTGGAATGATTTGCATGGTGAGTTCAGGGCAGCAAACTCTGTATCTTTTTTAACCCTTTGAAACCCAAGCAAATTAGCTTAATTTAAAAAAAAAACAAAAAACATGGGAAAAACACAAAAAGCATCGAAAGAAGAAATGACTCAAAAATGAGCAGGAACTTAGTACAGGAAAATTAGTTAAAAAAAGAAAAAGAAAAGAAAAGAAAAACGTTTTAAAATACAGCAAAAACAAGGCAGCAAGATTTGATGAAACGTGTTTAAAATATACATAATTCTATAGCAACATTTTAAATATAAAATTATTGTAATTGTATATGTACTTTTTTCTCCTAGATTTTTTCTTTTCTTTCCTTAGATATTTTTTTCCCTTTCTTTAAAAAAAAAAATCTAAATTGAATGATTTTGCAGTTTGTGGAACATTTCTTACCAAGTTGCTCATTCACTTTTTTGTTTTGAAAGAAATCGCCGCAATTTCTTGAGGGTTAAAGGTTATATAGCTGTGAAAGGCATCTGAAAGCAGCACAAGAAAAGTGATGTCTTTCCAGGTTTCAGAGGGTAAAATCACCTGAAGAGAAGAAAAAGAAAATAAAAAGAAAGAAATGAAAACAAGCAAACAAAAAAGCAAGGCAACAAGACTCAGTAAAAAGTGCAGAAACATGTTATGATTCTGTAGTATAATTTGAAATATGTAATTATGGTAATTATAAATATATTTTTTCCCTAGATTTTCTTTTTTGTCCTAGATTTATTTCCCCTAGCGTTTAAAAATAACTTTCTAATTCTACTAATGTCTTGCAATTTGTGGAATATTTCTTACCAAGTTGCTCATTGACTTTTCTCTCATGTTTTTGAAAGAAATCAAAGGTTTAAATAGTTGTGAGATGCATGTGAAAGCAGCTCAAGAAAAGTGATGTTGCTTCAGGTTTCAGAGGGTTAAATCACCTTAAAAAACACCTAAAAATTACTTTTTTATAAATCGTAGCAGCGCTGTTAACAAAGCGGACTGTTCAGGTGTACTGTTTTTCAGAGTGTTTTTCACCCTTGCCGCCATGGGATTTAAATCAATGTGACGGCGAGTTTTACAGAAATGTTGCGACGTCTAACCTTTTATGACTGCCCTCGCGACTGTATAAATATGACTTCATATTTACAAAAGTCATCCTGGTGGCATCATGGATCTCCCTTTTTTATGTTTGCAAAATGCATTCGTTCATAATTTACGGGAGATAAAGTTGCATGCTTTGTGGCTTTGCCTGTTTATGATAACTCTCCTGTAATTCCTCTGTCCATAATAAACAAACTGGTGATGCAAAACCTCATTTTCTTTGTGCTGCTCACAGAACATGCTGTTAGAATTCTTATGACTCAGTTCCATTTATTTATAAAAAAACAGGTTTTTTTGCATTAAGGTTGCAGTTAATTACACTTGTAGTGACATGTGTCTACTGAATGATTTAGTGCATTTAGTTATTTTTAGATTGGTTGTGCTGTACGGTACTGCTTCCCCAGGCTATTTGTAAGAGCGAGAGAAAGAAAGACCTCAGAGACCACAGAGACACTGAAAGGAGTTGGGGGTGGGCAGCAGCTTTGCCTCATTCCCCACATTCTCAACCCCCCACCTTTCTCCAGCCCTGGCTGCTGGCGGGCTGGATGGCTGGATTCCAGCCACTAGAGGCCTTTGTTCAGACAGGGACTCTACAAACATCAGGAGTTCTCTGGGACGTTAGCGGATTTCCACAGGTCACCTATGCCTCTCTCTACATACTCCCACCCCCCCTTTTTCCTGCTGCAGTCTCTGGAAGAGTTTAATCATTTCACTCTGAGTCTTCAGCGAGCTGTTACACAGATTAGTATGTAAAAAGCAGTGGCGTTTAAGACTGCTACTAACATTTTGGTCAACATGGCATGAATCAAACATCCTTTCACTCCATATCACTAAAACTTAAAAAAATAGTTTTGTTCTTTTGTTCTTCTGTTGATTAAGTACTTCCACAGAATAGTGCTTCATTATGAAAGCTTTCCTTGCAGAAATCCTCAGGCATACAGTACATTTATATCCCCAAAATGTTATTTTTTCCCCTTATTTAAAAAAATACAATATTTCTACTGTATTCCTGTAATATTCCTGTTTACATACAGCTATGCTTACTCCAATCAATAGAATAGAATATAAGATACTTTATTCATCCCTGATGAACGTGTCGGTGTCACCTCAAAATAGAAAAAAAAAAAAAAATGTAAAGGTTTTTGTGGGACCATGAACGCAGCAAAGGCAGAGCTCTCATGAGTCCATTTTATCCCCCAGAAGCAGTTTGTGACTCAGCAGGTGGATAACTCATCTACTGATTCATTCAGAGCTGATCAGATCAGATCAATGGATGAAAGAAGGAGCTGCTGTAAAAGAAGTGAAAGCAATCTTTTAGACCCAACACGATGAATGGCTAAGTTTCACTTTCACTGCACCTTACATTCTGCTGCTGAGAGTGTTGTGCAATCAACAGCCAAGCGCTATAGATATCTTCCAATAGTGTTTCTAATGAACAGTTCAGCTCCAAAAATATAAAATCAATATGTCATGGCAGGCTGCCATAAATAAATAAATGTGCGGGAAACCCTGTAAAACATACAGGAAATTTACATGAAAATTTATATTACACTAATATTCCCATTGACATGAAGCAATGTACACTGCGATTAACATGTCCTTACATGTTGTTTATCATGTCAAAATATAGAAAAGTTGAATGGTGTTCGCTTTTGGCATTTTTCTGCTTTGTGTCAAAATACTTTTTTTTTGCAAAGTTTTCCACTGGACTTGTTGGACCGTACTAACACAGCCTCTCTGTTTTGAGACTTCCAAGTATTTTATAATGCTTAAGAGTAGTTAAAAACCCTGGTTGAGACTTATAGTCCTGTAAATATGAATGACGAATGCTCCTAAAACCCAAATAATATCGGCATATCCTATGTCTACAACGTTTAGAATATCTAAACAGAATATGTTGTTTACATGACCTGTATCAAACTCAGAATATTGTTATAATTAGAATAATAGTGGAATATTGGCTTGCATGTAAACCTATCCAGTGATGCATCAGGAATTAACAGAGGAAACTGTTGGAGGTTGGCATGGGCAATGATAACCACAACTACAAACCTAACAAACTGAAGTGCCAGCAAGAGGATTTACACACTCAGATAATCTGGTGATGCATTACACCACACTATCGTAGCGCGGCGTGTACAGTCGGAGCCGCAGGATGCCAGACACAGTGAAAGTGAAACCTCACTTTTCATTTAGCTGGATCTAAAAGCTTGCTTTCACTCACCCTGTAGCAGCTGCTCCTCTCATCCATCGATCTAATCTGATCAGCTCAAACAATCAATCATCCACCCAGCAACTCAAACATCATAAACTGCTGCTGAGGAAAAAATCTCACGAAGAGTTCCACCTGCACTACGTTCAGGGTCCCGCAAAAGCATCCAAATTTAGAGAGGGGACAACAAAACAATAAAAAAAAAATAAAAAAAGGGGGGGCACACTACCCCAAGATAAAAAGAAGGATGTTTGCAACAGCAAACTTGGCAAATCATGAATCACCAGCGAGGGGATTTACATGCAGATATAATGTAACCTCGATTTTCTTAAAATTTAAACAAATAGATGAAATATGTATCTTTTGCAAAGTGTTGCTAACTTGAATATTTTATATATACTTTTTGCTGGAAAATATACCAAATAAATATACAAAAAAAATAGATAAACTGGCTTGTTGACTTGTTTCAGTGCTCCATAGGGAATTCCCATGTTGAAATTTTAGGCCATTACTAACATCAATTTCACACTTATGTGTAGGATACAAATCATTCTGGAAAAATCAAGTTAATTTTTAGTTCAAAACAGATTTTTTTTCTTTACTTTGCTCCTTAGGGGTTCTGTAGAAACCATTAAAAGCAGCAAAAAAAAAAAAAAAAAAAGAAAAACAAGCTGAGCTTCTGCTGGTATATTGTAATGAAACAAGCAAACCTGCCCACAAAATCTTAACATGCACATTAAGTGAGAGAAGCAGAGCACTTATTCAGAGTACCGCTCATTCACTGTTTGTTTTACACAGGAAGTTACATGGCTGTCCTGTGGTGTCCTGGCTGTTTGTGCAGCGATGGCTTGGATTTTTCCCTCTTCCTTTCACAATGCACTTCTTTCAAATTCCTTAAATAGATATGGACATTTATGTCATTAGAGTATTTCTGCTACCACTATTATGAGGCAGGAAGTGAGCTGTTCCAGGCCCGACAGGTTAATTCATAACATCTGCAAGGCTCTGTTAAAACAAGGCAGAGCTGAGTGCCATGCATACAGTCCTTCCTGTTTCAAAGCAGCCCCGCATGCACACTGGGAAACAGCCACATGCATTTGCATCAAATGGTTCCAAGACACCAAAGACTGCTGCATATAATACATGCTCAACAACAAAAAAAAGTTTGTGATGTTTTAAAATTCTGTAAATGCAAAATCCAATATACCAAACAAAAAGCAAAGAAATATTTGTAAAGTCTAAGCAGACATATTGCATTTCCTCTTTCCCTTTGAGATACTCTGGGAACAGATTTCACTTCAAACAGCAGAGGCTCCTAAATGGAGCCGATCCAATTTGTCTGCGCCTTTCTTTCCTTTCAGAGCACCCCCCAAAACCCTACCAACAAAAGCCTGCTTGTCTGCTAGGAATTTTCCACATTCCTTGCAACGACAGACATTTTTCTCCTGTACAAAGGGCCCTTCGGCAAATTCCCACTAATCGCCGGGTTTAGTTGGACCCTGATAGGTGCAATTCATAACTCTGGTGGGGCAATGGTTGGATTGGGGGGGGGGGCTTTAGCTGTGAGATCCCTGGTTTATTTCCATCACTTCATATGGCATCACAACATATGGCTTTTATCCAGGATAATGATGGCTGTTCAGGAGGGAAAGCTACTGGGTGGCACTGGTGTCCAGGTGTAATTTGCACTGGTCAGTTGACGGTTTGTTCTTTGGTCTTGTTTTCTTCTGTGTGCTTCCTGGGGTTAATCAGACAGAACGTTTACATGCACGGTTAAATTGAGCTACGGTTAGCTCATTTAGGTCATTTAATATGGTGTAAGATAGCTGTCAAAAAGATGTATCCATAATTAATCATTCTTATTTGTAATTTTAACAATTTCTATGTCAAAAAAGTTGATATACACAAAATTCTACTGTCATATACGTGAGTCTGTGAAATTGGGTTCAAGTTTGGATTGTTTTCCTCCAACTGCACATGCCCCAGAGGCAAACATGGAGGGCAACATGGTACCAAGTAGTAGCAGCTCCGGAGAAACATCACAGGTAATGTCAATCATAACGTGCATTGCATAGCCATTATTTCTTTCATAAAATCGAACCATTATGTAAAATATACATTTCTTGGAGTCACAAACTTATTGCTTTAACTTGCAAGCTAAAGACATTCACATGTTGATGATGCTATTGTAATGCTATCGTTACTGGGATTAGAAGTTGGCCAGTGCTATGTTATTTTAGTTAGTTAGCACTGAACTGCATGTTATGAAACATTTAACGTTACCCTAAACATAATGCACTGACCCTATATGTTCATCACCACAGCATTAACAATCATGCCACATTTGGGATGAGTTAATGTGAACCCATAACTTTGTGATAACATGGAAGGAGTGAGAAGGTTGATATGCATGCGCATGCACAGTTGGAGGAATCGCAGAACGATTACTCTCCCTGCGACCTGACTGTGACCTCAGTGACGTCATTTCAGCACTTTTCGATTCGTACACGTAAACTTGGATTCGTGCTCACAGTGAAGACTACGTAGTAGTAGAAATGTGAGTTATATTCACAAGACTTTGCACTCACAGATTTTACACTCATACTCATAAAAACAATGCAAACTCAAACCCAGTTTCACAGACTCACGTATATGACAGCAGAATTTTGTGTAAAACAATTTTTTTGACATAGAAATTGTTAAAATTACAAATAAGAATGATTAATTATGGATACATCTTTTTGACAGCTATCTTATGCCATAATTTAATAGGACTACTGTCCTTGTCCCAGTATGAAAGCACCAGAGGAGAATCAATTTATTGACAGAAGTATGTCCAACTGCACCACAGTTGGTGGTGATATGCCCTCTTTTAAGCCTTATTCCCATTGCACAAAAAAAACGCTATCACCTCCTTACATCTGCCTTTTTAATGCAATGGGAATGCATACATTCGGCATTCACATCCGGGTCAAATGACTCTGCAGTAGATACAGGTTTTTTGCCTCCAGCTCTGATCTGCATTGATGGGAACGCAACATGCTAATTTCAGCTCCTTAAACGCTGAGATGCAATGATGTGCCATCACTAATTACCCTCCCCACCCACCCAAATTAGTCTGCACTGAGTTTGAAAGAGGGACTTTAAAAGTAAGAGATAAATAAAGAGAAGACACCAAAATGTTTTCAAAGATCTCTGTTCCTGCTGTTGTCTGCTGTTTAACTGTTCTCCTGCCTGTCTGTGATGTCGCCCGGACACACAAACAAGACAACACAAACAGACACACATACATACACACATACATGCCAGCTGACAGAGAGGCCGACTCGTCCTCCAGAGGTGAGTTTAGTGGCAGTGGACATCAAATTTCAGGTCAAATTTAGGGGTGTATCTATGTTTAAAAAACCTGAGTGCACACGCTAACTTTTGTGAGAAAGGAGCACAAGTTTGGGGGATATTAGTTGCTACTGGACCCTCCTCTGGTTGACCTATTATGTCACATACCAAGCAAGTGAACAAGTAGCAAACGGGTTGCATGTCAAATGGTGAAAACATGGCGCTGTACATTTTATGTGTACTCTACACTTTTACCTTTGTCTCGTGTTGTTTTCTTCCCTCCTTCTTTTGTTTTTTGCAGCTTTCTGCTATGAATTTATCAACCCCCAATTGCATTATATAGGTATGTTAGTCTGACTTTGAGAAATTCGACTTAGTACAATTTCTGTCAGTCTAACATGTATTTGAAAGTCCAGTTTTTGTTGGACTAAAACAATAACTTACTTTTTCTTACATCATGTACACGTACTGAGAGGTCAAGTCAACAGAAGAACTTCCACATTTTTGATGGATTTTGAATTCAATCCTATAATCTTTAGAGGAAGACCTGCATGTTTGAACAAGTTAGAGTGCCTGATCTGGAGACAGACAGACAATAACAAGCTGTAATCAGACTCTTCCACAGAAGACAAGTGCTGATGAACACCAAGATTTATATTATTTGCTCTCTCTGAGACTACAAGCCTGAATCTGGTAGACTGCTCATGTAGGGAAATCTCACGGGGTCAAGTTCAAGGCAAAATTTTCGTTGAAATAAAAGAAACAAAGAACAAGAGAGGAAATAAAAAGCATGCACATGTGGGCGAGAAATTGGGGGAGTGTGTGCATGTACGGAAGGAAAGAGAAACTTTTTAATTGTATCATGAGCCGTGCAAAAAGGTTTTAGGTTTTGCTGAAGGCCAAGGTTGTTTCTTTTGGGAGGATGAATTTGCTCAGTGAATGCCATGGCTACCTGCCTGTATGAAATGAGATATCGTGTGTGAAAAGATGTCTGCTTGTCCTGAGATTGATGCTAGATGAAGGCTCATGAGGTCATCAGAATTCGAGGAGCATGAAAGTATTCAGTTCATGTCATCTGCTTTTCTGACCACAAGGCATGTACGATTTGAAATATTCGTCTGAACATGATGGAAAGGTCAACTGGTGACCAAAATCCAGACTGTGGATGTCTTTACAGCAGTAGACTGTAAAATTAATTAACGTAGCTACTGTAACATCACCCGCTGGTTTATGCACTGCTGTTCTGAAGCCTCAAGTTTGGCATTTTGGCTGTCGCCATCTTGTTTTCTTAGAGCCAGAAGTGACCATATTGGGACGAGAGGGAGGAGCTGTGGAGGAGGGGTTAGTTTGACTCAAAGACTGTAGTGACAGTCAAGCGGCCTTGCTTTTAAACATGTGTAACTATGGGCCTTAAAAAACATAAACGGAAAGTTCTAAAAATTATTTTTTAAAAAATCACCCCCTGTACATTTGTCATGCATGTGGAAATTTGTTATAGAGACCAAAACCATCTTTTTTGTATCAGTATATGTGTATATTTTTTCCATAAAGATGGAAAATTGAAAATGGGGCTCTATGGAGATTGACTCTGTTTTGGAGTAAGCCTTAAGTGAAAATTTAATGAACTTTAGTTTTTGGCACTTCTGCATTGGCTTCATTTTTCAGCCTTGGAGGTTGCAACTTGTTTCAAACATTTGATGGAAACAGGTTCATCAGGTTCATTCTGGGACCAATTTATGCCACTGATATAATGATAATATAAAAGCATAATAATGCAAGTACACTCCTTCAAAAAGCAACAAACTTTTATATTCTTAACAATACTATATTTTATATATTCTTAAAAAAATGAATCAACACTTGTTAATATATACATGAAAGTATATTCAGTCATGTACTATTATAGGAGTATTCCAAACTTTCAAGATTTTTGCTTCTGGTGACTGATAGAAAAGCTTAATGAAGCTCCCTGAACATTGCTGTTACCTTCATGGGTGGTTTGCTGTTGAATTTATGAAGTGGTGGATGAAATTGTTGGGAGGTAAAACTACAAATGATCATCTTTGTAGCTTGTTGCCAGGGGTAGGCAAGCTCATGACTATTAGGACTGTGCGTTTTCCATTAAAAGAAGTGCTTCTGCAGGCTACCGGTAAGTAAATTTGCGTTTCCAAGGATAACAAAGGCATGACTCGCCCTACTATGCTTGTCTCTGCTGTTGATTGGCTCACCATGATATTCTTACTCTCGGCTTAATTAAGGTACATCATGCCTTTGCTATCCAAGAAAACCCAAATTTGGTAGGGATAAGCCTCTCTGGGTCATTTATGTGCTTTTTTGTTTTCTTTGGATTTCTGCAATTAGGTGAGGATTGAGAGAAAAACACAACGGGTAATATTGAGGTCAGCAACAGCAACAATCGAGTTCATGTCATATATAATACGATATGTCAATAACGGAAAAAATGTGAAAGGCCTAGATGGTGATCAATCCACTGTTGAAAGGTTTTGGTCTGGACCAAATGTCAAATCATCAGAATGAGGATGGATAGACAGTTACCTAGAAACCCTTATTATTAATAATGATAGGAGGAAGAAGAATCAGTACCTGTAATAAGTGGTGTATTTGATTACCTTTACCAATAATAAATTCAAAATAACATCACTTAAATGTAAATTATGGTTTAAAGTCTACAATGATTGTAGTGGCACAATGTAGCCTCCATAGTTTCCCACACAGACAGTTAACCCCTGCAGTCTGTGAATTCCCAAGTGTTTTACAAACCTGCCAGATAAGACAAATGTTTACCTACCTAAGTGCTCTATTAGGCAAAGTTACATTTTAACAATTTAAATGGTGACCATTCCAGGCTTTAACAGGCTCTGCACAGCTTTTCATCCGAAGCATATCTCAGGACGGACTTTTCATCCATGCAGACTTGTGTTTGTGGAGGGAAGGTTGGTCAAATCATCCATTTGGCTTCAAAGGAGGTCCAAAGGTTAGCCGGCCCAGTAACGGTTAACCAGAGTAAACAGCAGCAGTGCCTATCTTATGGGATAATTAACACTCACACTGCAAGGACAGCAGAGCGGAAACACAATGCACTTTACATACACACATGCACACAGTACAATCAGATACACAAATACATGTTTTAATGCTATATATGCAGTCAGAAGAGGTGGGGCCCTGTCTCATAGAAACTACATTCATGTACAATAAATATGTCTTTGAGGGAAATGTAATGCAGAGAGCACATGATGTTTTTCTATTGGCAGTATCGGGAATTTTAAAAATAGAATAGAACTGAATTGCATTAAATTGAAATACTAGCTTGCATGTCAAAAAAATGTTGTTGCTAAACGTATTCAAATGTTCACAACATATTTCCCTTGTTTTCCACCAAAATGGCAAATATTGTGGTGACTATAGCATTATTTTGGGAAACTCAGAGCATTTTAGTCGTCTTTATGTGGATCTAAACATGGAGGTTGCTGAGCCAGTGACTAGCTGCTAAAGGTGCTAACTCCATAACTAGCACTTAACAAAGGCAACAGTGCTAACAGAACAAACAATGTTAACCCAGGGGGAAACTGGGGGTGTGGCTTCCACAACGACAACAAACCGACATCAGCAGAAACTGCCATATGAGCACAGTGGAAGGCGGCAGAAATTAGCTACCTACACACATGCACTAACATGACTGGCAGCAAGCTACAGAGAAGCTCAGATCACAACACACAGAAGTAGCATAAGTTAATTCCAGGTAAGTATGCTAACCAGTGCTAAATAACTGCAACAGTGCTGGCAGAGCTAACATGTTAACCATGGTGCTGCCCTGATATCAGCAGTATGCACCTTATGAGCCCAGTATACTTGCATGCATCAACTTGCACGCACGGTCAGAGGGTTAACTACAACAAGCTCAGATTCCGGAGCTTCTCTGTAGAGCATGACTTTATTCTCTGCTCAGGATGTCATTACTCCACCTTATCTTTACATGGCAAATAGTGGTTTGCTACTTCATTCATGCTCTGAATGTTGCATACAGAACCTTTAACCAAAATGATTTTTTATTTTGCCTAAACCTAAGAGCATACATGAGTCTGGACATGAACCCAAGGTTCTTGTGACAGACTTTGTATGTCTGCCATCCATCCCAGTCACCTCCTTGCAAATCCAGAGCGGTACAAAAATTAAGTGTTTCATTAACTCAAAGGAACTCTAGCAACACCACAACTTAATTATAATGCAATTTAGTAATATGCCAATGTAATTCCTAGAGACAGGGTTGATAGGGAAACAACAACATAAAAAACTGAAAAAGAAAATCCAGCGCTGTGGTAAATTTGAAGGTGTTGTTTGCAGTGTTTTACAGTAGGCTTGTATGCTGCATGCATGTGAATTTGTCTCTATTTTGTTTGCATGCAGCTGCACTGTGTCTCATCCCAAATTAGAATGGACTACAAAAAAGATATTCAAAAACAGCCAACAATGGATATCTCCTTTTAGTTACTTCAGATATTAAATGTGATTCCACTGAAAAGCTTGGATGTTTAAATGGGTTGAACACTTGAACACACAGTTGGGGCTTTTTTTACCCACTGACTTATAATGCAGCACATTAGCAGAGCAGCATCTGTGTCTGACATGATGCATTCAGGCACAGTACTGAGTGTAAGCCACCCAAGCGCTCAGAGTCCAACACACCATCACTATACGGAAAATGGGAAAAAAATAGACTTTAAGTGTGAAAATACGTTTAAGGTCACATTTACATACTTATAGCGAGTGAAATGTGAGCCACTACATGGCCTGGGTTGACAGCTGGATTGTTTAAAATAGAGGCAGATCTGTTCCATTAGATGGACAACTGAAAAAAGGAGCTGAAATGCCTCCTGTGTAGACGTAAAGTTAGAGCACTTAGTTATGTTTATTTGACAGTTTTGCCTTTTAGTTCTGCTTCGGTTCATGTTCACTCTAACTTTTTACAAACAAACCTCAAGAAGTAAACATGGAGTTAGAGAGACTGACAGCAAGTCATGCTGGGGTCCCTTTTTTGGTCTGTACCAGAGTTTACGGTTCAACCAATCCAAAAATGTTGGGTGTGAAAGGACCATTAAACCCGTTTCTAGATCTGGGTACAAAAAGAATGTGACTGGAGAAGTTTTAATGCTGCCAACATTTATATGTGGGGCCCATGTGGGTAGTACATGGGCTGAAAAATTGGGCCCTGAATGGTATTGTCCATGGGTTCCATAATGGCCCCATGCCAGTTTTTCACATGGACGAACTTACCCAAGTAGGCACAAGATAAGATGCTCATTTTGGCCCTATACCCACTTGATACCCAGGTAGCCCTAGCATAACCAGTGTGGGGCCCACTTGGGTAAACCCACCCATATGGGCATATGGCATGGAGCCATTGTGGAACTGGTGGACAATCACATACAAGGTCCATTTTTCAGTCCATTTTTGGGCCCACATTGGCCCCAGATACAACTGTTGGCTGCTTGATACTGGATTACTGTGGTTGATAAGTTAAAGACATTGAGTACTGATACCCAGAGTTAAAGCTTACTTTAGACTTGAAGTTGCTCTCTTTTATAAAAAAAAAGAGATTCTGGTCTGTATTCAGTCTGTTGAACCAGAAAAAGGCTAAACACCACATGGTCTACTAGCTCTCTTAAGAGCAGTCTATCATTTATAGTGCTTGTGCAAATCTACATTTATTTGAACACAGCGGAAGTGATGACATGACTGCGGCATTTCTATGGCTGGTTGGAGAACCAGTAAAGACACAGTGGAAAGTGATGAGGAAAACTGCTGTGGTGCTGGAGAGAGCGTGGGGCTGATAGGTTGGGCTTTTGTGAATGGTGGCCTGTACAAGGTGCTCAGCAGAGCTCTCTTTGATCTGTGATCAGAGGAAGACTTCTGGAAAGAGGCTGCTGGGTGGTTGTAGAGCGCAGAGCCTGGAGCGCCGCATTCCTGGAGCAGCAGAGGGATTGGGTTTCAGCTGAGATGGGGTCCCCCACCATAGGGCTCCTACTTTTAGGCATACTTACCTTGCATACCTTGGAATGGTTGAGGCTGCCCACACTGCCCTCACGCTAGCTGCTCCCCCAGAATCACTTGTAGGGGAGCAGCTGGGCCTACAAGTGATTCATCGTGTTCGGCCCAGGCGACATCAAAGAGCTGCCGGAGCCTGTGAAAGACAATGCTGCTGGTTCTCTTTTGTGGTACAGAGGGAGAGGGGTCTGCTTTGGGGCAGTGGGGGAGAAGCTCTACTAGCAGGAGTGCCTTCTGTACTTAAAGGGATTGGGTTTCACTGATGGTTATTTCGGAATACTTTGCTCCAGATGTACTGCGCTAAGTTTTATTGTCAGACAGTAAACATGGAGGACTCTTCATCCTTTGTCTTTGTAGTCCCTGTAACTCCATTCAGCTGTGTACCTGTAGCTACTTTAACCCCCTGGAACCTGGATCGACATCAGTTTTCTTGTGTTTGCGTTGGGACACCTTTCACAAGCCATTTGAACCTTTAAAACCCAAATATTTTGTTTTGTTTAGTTTTTTCTTCCAGAAAACATTGGGAACAAAAGCAGTGACCAACTTGGCAAAATAAAGAAGAAAATAAAAACAAAAAGAGGGGAGGATTATTAGAAGATGTTAAAAAAAGAAGTAAAAATGTCCTGAAAACTATATATTTATTATAAAATGAATAAACATTAAAACAACAAACACAAAAACGATGACAAAACAAACAAAAAAACAAATTAAAAAAAAAAAACAGAAAAATACAACAAAAGATAAACGACAAGAAAGAGCAAAGGAACAAACAAACAGGCCGTAAATACTGATCCCATTAACACCTATCCAGCGTTTTTTTTTTTTTTTGCATATTTTTAGGTAATTTTCTTGTAAATTGTAAACTTGTTTGGAGTATAAAACCAACATGGATATCATTAGAGGTGTAAAGACACATGAATTATGTTCAGTAAGTGACCCACAGACACATGATTGTCCAAAGTTTATTATTCAAGCGGCCACGTAGGAGGGGCTTCTAGGAGGTGATAGTCCATGAGTCTTGGTTCATTATTAAAAATTCTGACCTGCACTATTTATTTATTTGACCAAGAGGTATGGAAGGCCATTCCTGCAAGGAAAATAAGAACTTATTTTTAGCAATACCAAACAAAAAAAAATTGTTATATTACATTTCACCTTCTGAAACCAAAACTTTTTCACACAGAATGCAATAATTATATTCCTGGTTAGGTGAAGTAATACAAAAAAAAAAAAAGATTTAAAGACGTAAATGCAACAGTTCAGGTCAGAAACAGGACATTACAGTAGGTAGGTTACTGCAGGCGGAGTGTGAGGGGTTGGTGGAAGTTCTCAGCGGAAGTGGTCGAGCACCCACCTGCTCACTAACGAAGGAGGGAGAGTGCTCGAGGCGTTTTTCAGAGTCCTGGCAGTGTTCGGAGGGCCTGCATCCTCCGCTCTGTGAGCACCAACTTCCAAAATTCTTCCTTCACTGCTGCCTGCATTCCTCATGCAGGACCCATCCGGTGTTGACATGGACTCCATTACTGAGTTTGAGCCGACTGACATTCCAGCCAGAGCTGGCACAGAAAACACCAGCTGTTGAGCTGATCTTGTGTGTGTGTGTGTGTTTGGGAGTGTTAGGGACATGGTACTCTTTTTGGGGCCAGCAGCTGGTTGGGCTTATGAGCACCAGGGACTCTACATTTTCTTTTTGCATTCTCAGAGCTAATGGAGTGCTCAGCTGTTGAGCTCTGGTCCAGAGCTACTTCCTGTGCAGTTGTGAGCTTGTTTGGGATCTCCGTCACATGAAACCTCCGTCAAATGCAAACACGGATCGTTCTGCATGTTGTCCTAAGCCTAAAGATTTGAATATAAAGGCGTTTGTCTTCACATATACAGACTTTTTATCAGAAATAATCAATCACTCCTGATTTTACGTATCATGAAAGCAAGCACGCAAATGTGGTGGAGAACATTAGGGGTGGCTATTTAATGTCTGTATGTCCTGGAATTTTTTACATCAGTGACAACTGTGGCCAAAGGCATTGTGTTTTCTGGTTGACTGTGCATCTGTCCATCCCGTTCTCTAGAACTCGATATCTCAAAAATGTCTCAGAGAATATCTTTAAATTTCGCACAAATGTCCATTTGTCACTGTGACCTTATCTGTTGCATTTTAGTAAAAGCAATATCTCAAGAACACCCAGGAGGAATTCATCAGTTAATTGTTGAGTCTAAGTGGATGCTAGAGCCAAATTTTATCAGAATTTGATGGTTGTAGGTCAAGGTCCCTGTGACCTTGCATCAGTGTCATTCTCGTGAAAAGCTATATCTCAAGTAGCCTTTTCTCAAATTTGGCAAAAATGAGCATTTGGACTCAAGAATGAAGTGATAAGAATTTAATGGTGGTAGGTCAAGGTCACCGTGACCTCACAAAGCCTGTATTGGGCCATAATTCATAAATTCACATACTAAGTTTGACCAAATTTCAGACAAATGTTCAATAGGATAAAACGAAGTGCTGACATTTTATATTCAAAAGGTCAACATCAATGTGACATCATAATGTTCTGCAAAAACACTTTTCTGGCCATTTTTCAATGCAATAACTCAGGGACAGAAGGGGAGACATTTAGTCAGATACTGAATTGGTGACACTGGTCTTAAACTGTGCTAAATGTAGAGATCTTCTGTGTGTGAATCATTCACGTTTTCACAGACATGATGTAACCTGCGAGTGCAACTTGGCTCACAGATGCATAGAACCACAAGGACGTAATTCTAGTTTATCATCGGTCCCCATTTGTAATTTGGTGACTCCCAACTATGCCAAAATTTGGAGAGCTGTAGTAGAAGGTATGTATGCTTGATCAAGTGCGTGCCACTGCAGTTGTCCCTGCTATTTTCATATTGAGAGATGCAAACACAAGTCCTATTCAAAAATCTGCTGCACACTTTAGTGGATAATATGTCGGCTAATATAACTTCATTATGCATTCCCGACATTTTCCATTCATGGAGTTTCTGCATGTGGCTTTGTTGAGAATGATTGCCATCCAAATAAGATATCCACACGGCCATAATGTGGCATGAGAGGCAGCTGCATCCTTTATACAGTGTTGCAGCCAAAATGTCCCTGTGGTGTGCTGCTGCTTCTGTTTGGCTCTTTGCCTGCCATCATTAAAGTGTTTAAATGACTGTTACAGGCCAGGCTGAAGGCAGGTGTCTAATCTATTTCCTAAAATGATAACACTGTGTTATATTGAGGTAAAGTCCATGTGCAGTTGTAGAAGAGTTTTGCATGCACAAATCGCAGAGCGTTTTGTTACAATTATTTTTAGGACACCTATGATATGGTGGTGAAGTGGTTCACCTCACAGAGGATTTTAATGCAGTGACCTGCTGGGGCCTTTCAGGATTCAAAAAACGTTATTTTCTGTCACATAGTTACAGAAAATAGCCTTTGGTAGAGGGTTCCAAAATCATGAAAAAGCACTCACACCCATGACACTTACATAAAATCACACAACAGTTCCATAGATTAATAAAAACACATGTACAGGAACATTTAAAAAGGGATAACTATCTTGCCTTGTTTAAAAAAATGTATAAAAAATGTAATAAAAGAGTGGAGGAGCTTGAGGAGGAGCTTGGAGGAGCGTGATTGGGAGGAATGCCCCCCCCAATCTGAACCTGGGTGGTGTTTTGTTATTGGACAGATTGTCCATAACGAACACGATGTTCAGGCATAAGGGTGTCCATATGTGCACTTGGCATCAGGACACCCTAGGCTGCAGTTCAAAGATTGACTTTGTAGTCGTGTCATCGGACTTGCAACCGCATGTCTTGGACAGTCGGGTGAAGAGAGGTCACCACCTGGTGGTGAGTTGGCTCCGATGGTGGGGGAGGACACCGGTCAGACCTGGCAGACCCAAACGCATTGTGAGGGTCTACTGGGAACATCTGGCATAGTCTCCCGTCAGAAGTAGCTTCAACTCCCCCCTCTAGGAGAGCTTCGACCATGTCCCGGGGGAGACGGGGAACATTGTTCTGTTGCTGATTCGGCCGATCGGTGCTGTGGCCATAAGGTGGTCCCCCAGAGTTCCTTAAGGCCCTGGATGTTGTGGGGCTGTCATGGTTAACACGACTCTGCAGCATTGCATGGATATCGGGGGCAGTGCCTCTGGACTGGCAGGCGGGGTTGGTGGTCCCTCTTTTTAAGAAGGGGGACCGGAGGGTGTGTTCTAACTATAGGGGGATCACACTTTTCAGCCTCCCTGGTAAGGTCTATTCAGGGGTACTGGAGAGGAGTGTCTGCCGGATAGTCGAACCTCGGATCCAGGAGGAGCAATGCAGTTTTTCGTCCTGGTCGTGGATCTGTGGACCAGCTCTGGACCATTGGTAGGAAACCTGAGGGTGCATGGGAGTTTGCCCAACCAGTCCACATGTGCTTTGTGGACTTGGAGAAGGCATTCAACCCTTGTCCCTCGGGGAGTCCTTTGGGGGTTTCTCCGGGAGTATGGGGTATCGGACCTCGTGATACGGGCCGTCCGTTCCCTGTACGACTGGTGCTGGAGCTTGGTCCGCATTGCCGGCAGTAAGTCGGACTTGTTTCCAGTGAGGGTTGGACTCTGCCAGGGCTGCCCTTTGTCATCGATTCTGTTCATAACTTTTGTGGACAGAATTTCTAGGTGCAGCCAGGGTGTTGAAGGGGTCCAGTTTGGTGACCTCAGGATTGGGTTGCTGCTTTTTGCAGTTGATGTGGTCCTGTTGGCTTCATCAGGCCGTGACCTTCAGCTCTCACTGGATTGGTTCGCAGCTGAGTGTGAAGTGGCCGGTATGAGAATCAGTACCTCAAAATCGGAGGCCATGGTTCTCAGCCGGAAAAAGGATAGAGTGCCCTCTCCAGATTGGGGAAGAGATCCTGACCCAAGTTGAGGAGTTTAGGTACCTTGGAGTCTTGTTCATGAGTGAGGGAAGGATGGAGCAGGAGATTGACAGGCGGACTGGTGCGGCATCTGCAGTAATGCAGACTCTGCACCGATCTGTCGTGGTGAAGAGGGAGCTGAACCGAAAGGCAAAGCTCTCGATTTACCGGTCAATCCCCGTTCCTACCCTCACTGAGGGTACAAGTGGCCGAAATGAGCTCCCCCTGTAGGGTGGCTGGGCTCTCCCTTAGAGAAAGGGTAAGGAGCTCGGAGTAGAGCCACTGCTCCGCGTTGAGAAGAGCTAGATGAGGTGGCTTGGGCATCTAATTAGGATGCCTCCCAGACGCCTCCCTGGTGAGGTGTTCAGGGCACGTCCCACTGGTAGGAGACCCCGGGGAAGACCCAGGACACGCTTAAGAGACTATGTCTCCCAGCTGGCCTGGGAATGCCTCGGGAGCCCCCAGGAAAGAGCTGGATGAAGTGGCCGGGGAGAGGGGATTCTGGGCTTCCCAGCTTAGGCTGCTGCCCCTGCGACCCAACCCTGGATAAGCGGTAGAAAATGGATGGATGGATGGATGCAATTGAAATACTTTTTTTCCGTTTTTATAGGTCACATGATGCTATGGCTATGCGGTTTTCGGGAGGCGCTACAAGAGGTGTTATTGCATTACATAACTTGTTGAGCGGATCATCCGGATGTTTTAGATCCATAATTCCTCTGTGAAATCGTGGACTATCACCTCCCAGAAGCCCCTCCTACGTGGCTGCTCCCATGTATAAGGGGCTCACCTTTACATTGTCGCTCGCATAACATGGGCTTGGATTGGAAATAATGATGGCTAGTGCGGTTGCTGCCATAGAAATAAAGCTGCTAATGCTTTGAAAATCCATCACCATGCTTCTTGGAATGTTATTGCCAAAGGAGAAGTCGCTGAACATCACTCAGTGGAAACATAGTCATCATACAATTGTGAAAATATTGCTTAAGTTTTGGGCAAATCTCTAATGGAAACCCGCTTAGTCATGTTCACTTTTCATTGATGTACCTGATTGGCCAGGTGTGGTGTAAATGTAAATAGGGTTTGTGGTGTGCAGCTAGGAGGAGACTGTGACAACAACCTTTTAGCACAGTCTTTACATACCTTCATTTAGAAAAATTAGAAACACTTGGACTTTCGACTTAAGGGTGAGACAACACCACCATGACCTAGTTTGTTTCAAGTATAGTGAACCTTTAAATTGCCTGTTGGTGTTAATCCGAATGTAATTGGTTGTCTATATGGGTAAGTCCATCTAGATACTGTAATACATTATGGGCTGATCACACCGAGCTACATTGCACCAGGTTCAATGGCTCCAAAAACGCCTAGGTAGCACATCTGGAAAAACATCTAGGAGTGCCAGTGGAACTGGTGCAGGTGGCCAAAAGTGGCATTGATGAGCGGTGCGAATCCGCATTTTGAGCAGAAAAGCAGAAAATAATAACCTTGCAAAAAATGCGTTGTGTAGCAGCAAGAGAGGAGAAGTGTGCTGTACTTTAGGGAAACAATGGTTTTGCTGGCGACGCTTCTCGAAAAATACTACTCGGTGTGATCGGATCCTTGGGTTTGGGTGGTATATAATATGTCATACCCTAATACCATCCTGAAATTGCACCAGGGTATACAGTATATAATGGTGTACATGTACACTGCTCTCTTGAGTGTCAAGCAGATTTACTTACTGTACATCGTTTTAGACCGAACCAAGATACTCTGTACTTTCAGTTCTACCAGTTTCAGTCTGCTTTTATTTCATCTTGAATAATAAACCAGCTAGCAATCAATTTCTGCCTTGACCTTTTTGTTAAATGACAGCAAAGAACTGTTCTGCTTGTTGTTTATGATAGCAAGTGGAGGACTAACCTCTCCCTTCTGATCTCTTGCAGCCACAGCAAGTCGTCCAGAAAAAGCCTGCTCAGGTAAGACCATAAAGATTGAGCATTAACACACACACACACACACACACACACACACACACACACACACACACAAACACAAATGCAACACACAAACACAAATGCAACACACATGCTATTCAGTCCTTATTATACATTATATTACACTGTATTTCAACACATTGCGCTTTGTATGAATACTGTGTGCTACATTTTTAGGTTACATACTCAACTATTATTTTAAATTGCTCACTATGAGTTTTTAAGTTTAGGTAGATCCAGTTCAGAATTTAAAAGTCATAAATTACTGTGGTCCTGAATGGTTTCCATGGTAAAAAGCATCATTTGGTCTCCCAGTGGAGGATGTGGTTGTATGTTTTTTGCAGTCCTGGTAAGTGTAGTTGAAACTTTATGTGTAAACAATGCTGTGGTCAGCGTGTGGTTATGTTAAGGCACAAAACTGGAGTTTACCCCTTTGGTTCAGAAAAGACCATGTTTTGGCTTAAAAATACCCTTTCTTATTGGCCCAATCGTGACAGGAAATGCAAGGATGTCTTCGTAAAAAAAATACCACTTTTAGTGCCCCCACGACCTGGCTTGGTCGTAGGGATGCTCCATTTCTGAACACATTACCAGGTGACAATAAAAAACACCCATGTTTGGAGGTTAAAAGCCACTAGACAAGCAGTGATTACTTGCTATTGTTTGTACGTGTCAAACACTGGTTTCCAGCCTGGTAGGCATCTCGCCTAGCTGTCACGCCATCCACGATCCCCTCCACCTCCACATGACAGTCAGTTTATATACTACTTAACTTAAATCAATTTAGAAACACTGATATGATACATATGAAGCATACAAATGGAAGGCATTCGTGGTTTTCATAAATGTACAATACCAATAATTTCTTCGGGTAACCTTGGTTGTCCTGGATTAAAATCTTTTCCACAAAGTGAAATTGTGTACCGCCACATTTGACTGAAGGAGCAACATAACTGTCTCCTGTAAGCTTGGGTGGTATGTAATATTTCATACCTTCATATGTTTCTGAAATTTCAACAGGGTATATGCTATATGATGGAATTAGTGTGTGGCGTTAGTAAGCAAGTCCACAGTTCCAAAAACACCATCTCCTGTTTGGTCAAAACCAATCCTCAATTCTCAGAGTTAGATGTAAAAATTCCCCACACTGTTGTTGCTGGGCGCCGGCTGTTTATAGTCCTGTAACTTCTCCCGCCAACACTAAGTATCGCAGTGTATTTTCACTCACCCGCCTGTTTCACCAGAAGAGACCAGAGACTAAGCTCTGTCAGTGCGTGCTATGCACTACACATAATGAGTTTAACAGAAAGAGGAGCGCATGTATTTTTGATGGTATTGAAAAACATACCTTCAGGATTTTTAAATACCTTGGTGTGCCGTAATACAGTGATACCGTCCAAGCTTAATCTCCTATGTTAAAGTTGCATGCATAGTTGACCAATCCATTCACTCCAGGTCCTCCCAAAGAGGTTTTACTGTACCAATCACCTCTGAGGCTTGGTCCAAGCCTATAGTTGGTGCAACTTTAACTATGTCCCTATGTAAGGCTTACGCTAGTGCTGGCATTTTCACTTACAAAAGGTCGGGCCAGATTAGAACTGTGGACTAAGTCATATCTGTAAATACAGGGGTGCTTTTAGCAAGAAAAAGGTGAGATGAGCCATGAGTTATTCTTAGGGAGAAATTCCAAGATTAACAGCAGTTCCTCCATCTCTGACGGTTCATATGTAGCAGATAATTAGATGCTGTTTTGTATTGTTGGTGTGAGCACCTACATCAGAGGGAGAATGAAAGCAGAATGGTAATAAGTGAGTGCAACATGACACAGGACCCCCACCCCCAGCATTCCCTCACACTCCAGGAATCCACCAGCCTCCCTCTGTTCACTGATGCGGGCCACTTCTTGGTGTGAATGCATAACTCGGCTCTGATTTGTGGCTGTGTGGGAACAGGGCTGAGGTAGTTGGGAGGCGCTGTGAGGCCCTGGGAGCTGCAAGCCATAAAAATGTCATTTAGCTCTCCCACTTTGATAGGCTGCTTTATCTCAGCCCCACCACCACTAGCCTGTACAAAACCTCAAGTCCCTTTCATTCCAGTGCTTGGGATGGGGTGGGGTGGGAAGGATAAATGACCCAAAAGAAACCTTCAACTTTACACATGAACATGGCACCATTTCCCATTGAAGTTTCAGCTACTGCTACCTACCAGGTCTCCTATTTCTACATTCGGCTTGTTTTGCTTGAAAAATACAGTCTGAATATCTCCCCTGGCTGATTACTCAGAGAAACTGAGACTGTGCACTTAGTCCGAGAGTATAAGTAAGTAAGTATAAGTCAATAAAACCATAAATATAATTGGCCTATGCTAGTCTGCTAGTTAGCTGATTAGCCAAGATAACTAGAAGACTACTGGGGTAGTTGATAATAGATTGCTCCAGGAGTAACGTTAATCTGTAGCACCATGTGGCTTCGCCCTAGTTCCCTTATCCCAAATTCTGTGGGATTCTTCCATTAAAATTTGGATTACTGCAGAAAGTAAACTCTGTGGTAAACTAATGTTTATGTTACTTACATGTTTTGTTCAGCAAGATAATTTTCAGTAATGAACACTACTTTTGAATTTTTGAACCCTAAATGTAATTGCCAGAAGTAAAAAACTAACGTAAGATCTCATTAAGCTTGTTTTTTTAAGACGCATAAAAGCTTCAAAGTTCACTGTTTACAGTTTACTGTTGTATTTTATATCTAAGAACAAAATGTGGAAGTCTCCTGAGTTTGTGTTAACCACAGACCTTCTGACATCTAACCAAAAACCCACTCAAAAAACACATTGAGTTTGAGACGAGGGAACCATACATGCCGAGATGCTAACTTGTTTTTTAGGACTCATTCATTGGGCACTCTAAAAGCTCAACAGTTCCACATAAAAAAAGCTAATGCTAACTTTTTATAAGCACCACATTCTAGGAGGTATAGTAAAACAAACATCCTCCATCCTTGGCTTTGAAGAAACGTTGTAAATATGTTTGTGTCAGTTATATGTTATTTGAAAGAAAATCAGAACCGGTCAGAAACTCAGTTGTCATGTCAAGGACTGGAAATTGAGATCTTCTGAGAAAATTGCAATCGATGCATCTCTAACTGTTTACATTCTGCAACTGTTTCATGCAGTTGGATTCCTGTATTACAAGCAAACCACATAGTAATCAAAGTCTTCGGTATATGCATGATGGTACTAAACAGTTTTTACTTTTTCTGTACTCCTGACTGGCCTAAGGGGTTATTTATGCTCAAAGTTAGATACATATATGGACTCGAGTGAAGTCTTGTGTCCATACTCTGCATTGATTTTGTTCGTATTAATGCTTGTTATCTAAAAGCTTATCAATATGAACGAAACAGAGCAGTACCACTGGAGATTGTGTGGGCAGTGAAGCATAGTTTAAGGGGGATATGGTTGGAGGACATGACAAAGACATTGAAAAATGGCTCAACGAAATGAATTGAAATGGTTCTCTATCCACTTCTTGATGTATTTAATGGCCTCACAGGCTTCTGACTTCTACAATGTGTCCATCAAAGGCACATTATTACAACTTCTTCCACCGTTGCCTTGTTTGTTGTGTTGGAAACTTTTGACCCTGACCTCTAGTGCCACTTATTGGTTGTATCTATGCAATCATAAAGGAGTCATAGAATTATGAGGGCAGTGATGTTTACAATGTTTGAAACGGCATATGTATTTTCTTACGGAAATGGAGTACAAATTAGCCTTAAGACAGCTATCACATTTGAGGGTTGTGGGGAACACCACATCCGTGGAGTCACTGGTAAGATGTTAGCTATCTATTGAGAATTAGTGGACAACTGGAGAAGGATTCTGTCACAAAAAGATACAAGAAAGATGCAAAAAAAAGACTGGCACTAGATGTCACAAGTTGTGGTGAGCTGATTCAGAAATTGTATGACTGAATGTCCTGAGTTTATGGAGACTGGAGAAACGGAATATGAGAGAAACCAATAAGGTAGGGAGCAACGGTGATTCTTGCCAAGGTGGCCATGAAACTTTGTTTGGAGGAGATGGCAGTTGATGAAGCAGCAAGTGTGACTTGAACAGAATTGGGATATACTTTTTGTAGGTACAACTGAAACTATAAATGCCGGAGTAGTGATTGTCAGAAAGGGTATTATTATGCCAGTGTTTGAAGGATTATGGTGTGTCACATCTCTGTGATGACAAGTGTTCACCTTTTCACTTGAAGTGTGACTGGTTGGGACAGCTATGACCACACTTCAGATGTAGTCAGACGACTTGTCGCAAAAACTAGTCCAAACCAAGTTCCCAGAGGGTATGCTGGACTCTGAAACCAATTTTCGTGGTAGTAAAACCATGTAATTATACAGTCACGTGATGCCCTGCAGCTTAAAAAGACATTTTCCCATTGACTTACAATGTGAAAGAGGCACCTGTGAGTCAGTGGATACAATTTTTGGAGCCTCACAATCTCCACAAAGTGACTAATTTTACTATCAGGATTTGATCACTTTGGTCTGATAACATTTGGAAAGTCTAGAAGAGCTGCATGATTGAATCTTTTTATCCTCACATAAGTACACGGAGTGCTAAGCAGGAAGTACCAGGCTACCTACTCAAACCTTGACCATGGAGTGGCAGAAAATGCACATACAAATCTTTATGTAAAATTCATCATTAATTGATTGGGAATCTGTGCTTTGACATGTCAGTTTGGTTGTAGACACCATCACCAGGTTGATTAAATTGGAGGCAATAGTGATGGATACCTCCATCCTTTTAGAATGAAGGTGTGAATTGGTGTGGGTGGGAGTGGAGGGCCAATATGATTAAAGCTTCTTTTTTGTTCTCAACCCACACTACCACCATGACCACCACCTTTCTTCTCTACTGCTCTCATTTGCCCTCGTTACACATGGTAGCATTTAGCGGGCCTTTCAAGACCAAAGTGTGTGAGTGCTAATGAATGGAGTTTGAGCTGCATTGCTGCGGCCTGGGAAGGAAGAGGGTTATAAATTGTGTCAGTTAGCCTCCCTGAATAAAATGAAGCCATGTGGAAAATGAAATCCATTTCATCTGAGGAGGGAGGAGTTCTCTCTGTCCCCCCCCCCGCCCCCCAGTGTCGCAGTGGTCATCTTGCACTTTGAAAAAACAACTGCCACTTGTTCTGGGAATAGAGGGGAATTTAGGGTTAGGGAGCCATCATTAGCACTGCAGTCCATTTACATCCTCTGTTGTAGGGCACATTTTGATTTTGTAGAAGAAAAAAAACAATGTTGCTATTTTGTTAAGTGAAGTGAAGTGAGTGCTTGAGGTTATGCTTTGTTACTTCACCAGCAAAATTAATTAAAGAGCACCTGCTGCCGACAAGCAGAGCAATTACCAACAAAATCCAAACAGCTTCTTATTTCAGTCCAAACACATGGACGCTTCTGAAATCAGAGAACTTACTTTTACCACTGATAATGGAATCTTGGGTGTACATTTAGATAAAAATCTATTGTATTAATCCACTTGGAAATTATATAAAAAAGATGGAAAAGATGGAAGTTCTTGCCTCATAATTATAATGTTAGGACATCTTCACTATCAAAATTATTCAGGATGATAACTGTCTGTACATCCATGGTTACAGTGCTAACAGGAACTGCTGGTAGACTTTTTATCATGCAGATTTCCAAAATGCAGAAAAATGCTGAAAAATACTGGTTCAGCTAAAGCTAACAGCTAAAATTGTTTAGAGGTGTTGGTGTGGCTGTTTAGTTTATACTTGCACAGATTTTGAGTACAACATCTCCACATTTTTTATACCTCCACACCGGTGATAGCCGAGGCTAGAGGGATTTATGTTTTTGGATTGTCCGTCCGTCGGTCCATCCGACACATTGTTGTGAGAGCGATACTTCAAATTCCCAAATTTCCTTAAGGGAATTTCTTCAAAATTTTACATGAATAGTCACTTGGACTCGAGGATGAGCAGTTAGATTTTGGTGGTCACAGGTCACAGGTCAAAGGTCAAGGTCATCGTGACTTCATTCTTGTCGGCACAATATCTCAAGAACACTTTGAGGGAATTTCTTTAAATTTGGCACAAATGTTTGAGCAGACTCAAGGATGAGCAAATTAGATTTTGGTGGTCAAAGGTCACAGTGACCTTACATTCGTCTCATTCTTGTAAAAGAATTATGTCAAGGATGCCCTTAGGGAATTTCTTTAAATATGACACAAACATTCACTTTAACTTTACTGGAATTTAGCACAAGCGCCCACTTGGACTCCAGAATGAACTGATTAGAATTAGGTGCTCAATGGTCACTGTGAAGTCACAAAACATGTTTTTGACCATAAGTCAGAAATTTATACAGTTATGATGACAAAAAAGTCACACAAGTGTCTACTAGGATACAGTGAAGTGATAACATTGTATATCTAAAAGGTCAAAGGTAACTGTGACATCATAATGTTCTGCAAAAACACTTTTCTTTGTTTTTTTGAGGAGACATTTGGTCAAATACTGAGTCGTATGCTTGTGTCTTGTTTCATTACAGGAAGAAGAGGAAGAAGAAGAGGCTGGAGAGTCCCCAGAGGAGGACTAAGCTACCACATCATGAAAACTCTACCTCATTCAGCTGTCAGGTCTTTCAAAGGGAAAAGACTGCCTTGACCACTTATTTTTGACTTTTTCCACATGTTATCTTACTTGGTTTAGTTTCAGCTAGAGAGTTTCCATCTTAACTCTGTCACTGAACTGGCAGAAACGTTCAGTATATGTCTTTTATTTCCTTTGATACGCTTTTACATAGACCATACAGAATGCAGCAACATATAAAAAAAATCTAGTAATTGTAGTGCTGCCAGGTCTTATTGGCTGAACAGATACAAACAAGCAAAAAGTACAGCTTCAGACACTCTGCCTGCCAAAACAAACACAACTCAGGCAGAGACAGACACATCATCAACCCCCTTACAACACACTCACACTCAGTGAGAATCAACTCGAAAACAGACAGACACAATGAGTAAATGTTCGGTGGTTTCGATTCAGAATCCTCAGAGCATAATCATCTTCATATGAGTGAGAGCATCACTAGGGGGTGCATAATTCTGAAGATCACACCATTGTACTGAGGTGCACATTACATGCACTCATACTGCCACTGCATCTCTCTCATGGACAGAAACAAATCAGAAAACTTTCACACACCCTGTCGTTGTTGACTGATTCTCCAGACACCGATGGCAAAAAGAGACTGGGACAGTCTGCTTTTGTCATACAGACATGTAGAACAACAGTCTGCTATTCCAATATATCATTGTGTTGGCACTAAGACAAACCAACCCAACTACCCCTCACCAAAACTGGTTTCAAGCCACCAACAACAAGGAGACACTCAGGCCTTTCTCAGGGCACTGGTTGATCCATCATGTTGGCTCAAAGTTATTTAGAAAAAAAATTGCTGAGGTTGTTAGCATTGGCTAGTCCTCACACATCATCCTAAGGAAAAGCCATCCTGTACTTCTCTCTATGGGTTGCGCCCAATGCAAAGGTCCATCAAAGGATCAGTCCGCAAGTGAAGTCAGTTTTCTTGACTTAAAGAGCCTGTTTACATCTGCTATAAACATGCATTTTGATGATCTGAACCATTTCTATGTATACCTACAAAAAGTACCACAATTTGTATATGATTCACATAATCATAAGCCAGTAATTTGTGTACAGCCCAGGAAGGCTGTGGTTCTGTGGCCATTGTGCTGGTGGCATTGAGGAAGTAGCATAAAGACCAAAAGTGCGCCAAATAAGGGAAGGCTGGGTCACTGAATGGGTCAAAAAACACAGGACTTTCCTGTAGGAGACCAGTGTTTGGAACCATATGAAACCAAGTGATCTTTATTTTAAAACATGTTGTTGCCATGTTTCTTTTCCTTAATCTAACCTACATAAGTTGACTTAAGTACCTTGTGCTAAGTATTTTGAACACGCCATTTGTAGAGAGTTAATTTGTTAGATATCATACCAAACGTTGTATGAGGGTACGTTGTCAGTACAGAAGTAGATCAACTGCTGTTAAAGCTTATAATGTGTCATCAGTTGAATACTAGTGTTCAGATTTTATTATTGCGTACATCACTTAATCTAGAAAGTTAAAGTGCTCACTTGGACAGTCATTATGGTCACACGCAGTATTTGATGACCTCAGAATGAAACTCAACAATTGATTTATCTTTCTCCAGAAATATATAGTCTCTTCCTTTTGGTTATTTAAAAAACTCAACAGCCTTAAAATTTAACATTGGGTTGCAGCCAGTTCTCTTTATGGATCTGCCCATTTGAAAGATCTAGTCCAGCAATGCCTCCAGTATGCATTTAAAGCTTTAATTTTGTTGATGTCACCCAAGGTGGTGTCAGTTTTACTTGATAAAGAAGAACATCCGAGAACTACATGAACTCTCCTTTGCTCTCCCTGTTGTTGGTGGACTTCCACACCTCTTACTGCGCCAGAAAAACCATAGAACCTCTTCACATCCTGTTGGTACTCCACTACCAGACAGGTTGACATTGCATCAGACTACTGTATACCATTTGTTCAGAGTTACATTAACATAGCCTTGTTCAGTTTGTTCTTTGCGCAGCATAGCTTTAAAGCCTTGACTCCGTCATTGATGTCACACTACAAAGAAATCCACAGACTTGCAAAAAAACACTCAAGAACCCAAAACCTCAAGAACAAAAAACCACAAGAACAAACCACACATTACCTCATGACACACTTGATACCTGGATTTAGTGGCAGTGTGACATTGGATGACTCATCACGCACTGTAACTCCAGGGAGCCTTACATTTATAGAAACCTGTTGGTATGCCAGTGCTTTCTGCTCACTGATATGCAATATCCTCTCATGATTTCAAACTACCTCTGACTCAGAACAACCAGCTAATGAACGCTGTTGCTCAGTACACACTGAGTAATGCCAGGGAGGGCAGTGTGCGTTCAGATATTGTGTTGCAACTTTATACTGTACATTAAAGCGAGGTCATGCCGGTTGGTTGCTGTCTTGTCATGGGGGAACGGCAATTTGTCTGCAACTGTTTTGTTTGATTCAGTCAGGTAAACCCTACACAATCCAGAAAGAAGCAAATGTCAGATATGACAGAGCCAAGTGCATAAACATTGAAGGAAAATTCAGCTGTTTTACTACGGTGGCCTCATTTTTGTCACATATGATCATCTTTACTATTGGTGATGACTATAGACTGTATACAATAATGGTCGCTAATGTGGACTTCCATTTTGAAGCCTTGAGTTTTGTATTTTGGCAGTTACCATCTTGGATTTCTGGAACTACAAGTGACCGTATTTGGTCATGAGGGTGGAGGTAACCCTAATGCTAGCTGCTAGCTTGGTTAGCATGGTACATTTACAACTTTTCAACTGTGATAATGCTAATGCTAGTGCTAATTTTTGCTGGCAAAAAGCAGCCTAAAACCTATTAAAACAAAATGTAACATCACTGAAACTGAATATTTGACTCATTACAAGGACTTTTAGTTGAACCGAATACTGAGCAAGACTTTTTAGATGACCAAAATGGTAAAAGTTATTTTCATGAACTCAAAATACTCATAACATCATAGACACTACAGCTATGTCTTTACTCTGGGGGATACGCTTTAGTTATGTTATCCAAACATTGTTGTTGTGGTAGCTAATTGTCAGTGGACTGCACCCCAGTGGTCACTCAAAGTGGCCATGCCCTTAGCTACACATAACTTTCAGCCTAAATAACAATTAATCGTGAGAGTGATATAAAAATTCATCCCGTACTCTTGTTATGAATGCTGAAATTAGCGACTGTGACCAAAAGTATTTTAGTTTCAGGCTGTAAACATATTTATTTCTGCTGTAAATTTGGGCATTTAACATGGGGGTCTATGGGGATTGACTCACTTTTGGAGCAAGCCTCAAGTGGCCATTTGAGGAACTGCAGTTTTTATGCACTCCTGTGTTGGTTTCACTTAGTTATGACTAGGAATGATAACAATTAATTGACAATCGACTAATTGGTTGTTAAGAATTTTATCAAACATGAAATTCACTTGATTAATCAATAGGCTATGCAATGCTGTTAAAGTATATGCAAAATGTTACTGTGAAAAATAGCATTTGGTATTGCTTGAAATAAGCAACACTTCTACATCGTTTTTTTCAAATGATTTTAATTTTACCAATAATCATTTAAGGAAAGTGCTCATGATTTCCTAGACATGACACTACAATATTTGACCTAAAATTGTTGTTGCTTTCAGACTTAACTGCATTATCTGAACAACTTTTTACTTGAAACCGTAACACAACCAAAATATCATTTTTACCTACCCACACGTTAAGCCAAGAAGCATTTAAGAATTAATAATTTAGAATTAGCTAAAGGTACAAGAATCACAGAAGACATTTTAGGTAAAAACGCTGATGATACAACTGAGAACTATTCGTCACTGCTGCAAAGAAAATATGTTCTCTGCCCTGTAGATGTATATCTGTCTATGTTTTTAAGACAGCTTTACAGAAGTGAAACTGAGTATGTGTTTAATGGATCACTTGTGTCTTCTTTGTGGTAAAGACTTTCCAGATCTTTGCAATATGACTGAAATGTCGTCATAACCTTCGGTGATGATCCAACAATTATTGTTTCGATGCAGTCTTGAGAGTTCAATTTCATCACTCATGCACTTGGCACTGACTGGCCTGACATTTTCTTCTTTAGAGATTCCTGGAAAAAGCCTCGATTCAGTGGTCTGTTTTTTATACTTAAAACACAAAAGCAGCTAACATATTAAGTACTGTTTTTTCTTATTTACCTTAATGTTAATTTGTATCTAAACATTGTAATGAAACATATTTAGCATTATCTGCAAACTGGGACTTCTGTTTGACAAGCTGTTAACTTGAATTTATTTTTTTTTCTTCTGATTTACACAATGGTTTAATAAGGATCAAGTGTTTGTACGACACTACATATTACTACAAATGTTTTTTTTTGTTGTTTTTTTTTGGCTTTTAATAGTTAAACTTGTTTTTCCTGAGTTATGTACTACCTATATATGTACAGTACCTCAAACACACGTTAAAAATGGACTAATCAATTGACAAATACCTACCTCCAGTCTCGAAAAGGAATGATTTTGCTGGTTTACTTTCAGTATGAGTTACATTGATGTATGATATGATCTATGTCAGGACTGCAGAAGCTCCTTACTTAAAGTATTGTATCAGATCATTCAAGTTTCCGATCTCAGTACATTTGGATTCTCAACTTCAAAGTGACTTTCAGGTTTTGGAACAGATATGTTTGGATTTTTGTATATTGTATTCATGAATATGTTTTTCTTGTTTTTAATTAGTAGATATCGATATACTTGATTAGCTGTTTTGTGTACTTCACACAAATGTGATTTTTCTTTTCTTGTGATATGGTTAAACCAGATGTATATGGAATTGCTTTGTACTTAGTGATGGATTATACCATTTTTCACCTGTCACCATGGCAACCTTTGAAAAGTTAACATGGTATTTTAAACTGGGCCTGAGGTAGAGCCTCAGAGGGGCTACAGCCCATCAACCTGCTGCCAGCACCCATTTTGAATGTTACCACCCAATTTAGTGGTCATTGATATGGGTTAGAGGGGTTCTACACCAGTATAATCAGAATGCCATTATCAATAAATGCCCATTGGCATCTATTATACACATATGTCATGTGACATACCCTACTGGACATATGTTACATACCTATGCCTTTTAGTTTCACAAGGGACACAAATCCCGGTCTCTTGAGTGAAAGTCCAGTGCTTGAACCACCCATCGCCCCGATCACCCTCCCTACCTACCGGACTTTCTTGCTCTTTATACTAACGTTATGTCAACTGACTTCCTTCGTCCTTGCATATCAATAAACACTGACATTTAATACACTGATAACAGCATTCTGAACATACTACTTGGTTTAGCAAGACTCTTCTAACCCACATCTACCACCAAGAACGGCCATATAAACCTGTAGTTGGTAACATTTATAACAAGTTTTTGTTGTATTCGCTCTACTATTAGTAGATCCAGACAGTAGTAAATGAGACAGATCACATGTCTGTGAAAAAACATGTTCCTCTTGCTTCTCTTAGTGCCTCTAATGGCTTTTGTTAGAATCCCCTTCAGCGAAACCCAGCCGAAAACACTGGCTCACTGGCCAGACCAACAATCTTATGTTACAGCTAAACAGTGCACAAAAATATGTTTCTGAAAACATTTGAGGCAGGAAATGGGAAATGCAGTAACAAAATCTTGACTAATTGATCGGTGCTGCATAGTTTGATTTTACAAGCAGTGATTGACATGATTGACAGCTGCGTTATAGACTTCTCAGCACTGATGAATGGTTTTCCTTCAGCCAAGGTAGATTCTAGCAAATACCATTGGAAGAAATAGGAGGAGGCAGAGAACTTTTTTCTTAGAGATGATCTGTCTCATGTACTACTGTCAGGATATAGTGATGGTTTCTGCAGATATGTCAAAAAGTTATTTTCATAAAAGGTACCAACTGTAGCTTTACTCGAGTGATAACATTCAAACCAGGTCAGCAACACCAGTATGGAACAATGGCAAATTAACAGAGGCTGTGGTAAACTCTCGCTAAGCAACAACCTGCACAGTGTCTTCTACCATGAAACTGCCTTCAAGCTGCAAAATGTATTCCCACTTTACTGAGTGTCCAAGGACCAATATCTAGAACTTGAAAAAACACTGCATGTGATAGTTGCTCAATAAAGAAGTCTTACAGCAATGATACTGCCAGCATGTGAGGGTTCACAAAATACAATTGATGCAGGTGAAATTACAAGCCACTGTTGTGTCTTTGCCTCAAATGGCACCACCCAGGGCAACTTTGGGTTTGTTCGTGTTGACTTATTTATGTGCCTTTATCTGCAGGTGTGCCGGGTTTAAAATTCAGTACACATTCAGTGTGAACACACCATAGTAGCACCATCAGCTTACTGCTCCCACATTAGGCCTTTTTCACGCAAGATGGTTTCATATACAAGGAAAAGCACAGGTTTAAATGATAAATTAATGAATTCTATTTATCTGCTTCAGGTTCAGGGTCCTGGTATTGTGTATGCTGACTCACTGTCACACTGTGATGGTTTGCAAGGACACGTAAATTGAACTGAGTCATATACGAAGACGGCTGTTTTCGATTGTGTTTATCAGCAGAATTACGGAAAATCTTCTGGATTTTTTTTTCATGAAATTTGGTTAATGGGTGTCGTATGAGCCAAGGAAGAACATTTTACATTTTGAAGCAAATCCAAATCATTGAACAGATAAACAAATTTTCATTTTGGTGAAAGCTGCAGGATAGAGAATTTGGCCATGACCAAGGTTTGCACTCTCTGAGTGCCCCTCTAACGTTAGCAAGGTCAACAGGGCTAGGTGTGCTAGCAGACGCTGCACACTTCCCTCTGCGTGCTGATAGGTTTGGAAAATAGTTCCTACATGAAACTGCTATTTTTTATATTCCAGACACTGTGCAGGTAATGCTATTTCTAATAATCCAACCAATCCAGACAGAGAGAATCATAAGCTTCTGTTAAATGAGCTGGCTAAGAAAACACTGTGCACCTGTTGATGGCGGCTCATCAGTAGCTTTGAACGAATGGCTTTGAAACAGACAGGCTTCATCATTTAACACCACACCATCCATCAGTCACACAGACCCCATGTAGACCTGGTATTAACATGTGATCTGTATGTCCCGATAAGGAAAAAGGGTACTGGAGCATGCGATAATACCAGGTATAAATGTGGCCTACGTGACACCACCAAGCTCAACAAGCTCCAAATTTTGAGCTTTTGAAGTTTGTATTTCCTTCAGAAACTTGAGGTCAGTAGAATCTGAAACACCAGCTCATGTTGTGTGGAGGAGATGTTACCTCGCTGTTGGGCAGAATGATTGCAGAAGCCACTGTTGATGAGCTTTCAGCTCTGGGAGTCTTAATGAAGTTGATCTCTTCATGATATCATGTTCTAGTACAATCGAATACACATCACTACCTCCTGTAAGGCCTACTTTTACCTCATTTTCAAACTTAAATACTGTTTAAAATTCAGGTGTCCGAGAGCATATGGAGAACATTTTAAAATTTTATATATATATAGTTTATTTTTGTGGGGGATGAATTTTATAAGACTGTTTTTCTCTGCCTCTCAGTCACCATTAGGTAAGACTGGACATGTAACCTTTGGAAAGGATTTTTCTTACATTATGCAATGTTTTGTAGTTAGCTGTGAGGGAAGTGGAGAGATTTCCCAGCTCTCCTTCTGCCTTGCTCCTTCTGTGTCATTTCAAGTGTCTTCTACAGTATCTAACTTTTATTGCTTTCTCTATCCACGTAGTATTACCGTCTTTAATTTCACTACAAATTTTGCTTGCTTGCTAAACAAAGTCTTTATAGATATTCACTGCGTTTTATCCAGCACAATAAAAAGTATGGCATCCATAACATAGACGTGTTTGCGTCTTTTTGATTTCTGCTTTAATTTTTTTTACAGTGTTGATGAATACTGAATCTCTGCAGTTTGAGGAGGGATATACAATGATGTGGACGCTGTGCTGAACGTGGTGAAGAAGAAGCTGAGCAAGAAGGAAAAGTTTTCGATTTATTGTCAATCTATGACTTCCATATCTCACCTATGGTCATGAGCTTTGGGCAATGCCCGCTAGAATGAGATTGGAGCAGAACTGCTTCTCCTTCGCGTCAAAAGGGGCCAGTTGAGGTGGTTCGGGCATCTGATCAGAATACCTCCTGGGTGCCTCCTATGCAGGTGCTCCAGGCACATCCAACTGGTGGGAGGCCTGGGGGCAGACCCAGAACATGCTGGAGAGATCATATACCTCATCTAGCCTCAAAATGCCTCAGGACCCCCTGGAGAAGCTGGAAAACATTGCTGGAGAGAGGGATGTCTCAACTACTTTGCTCAGTCTGCTGCCCCTGTGACCGGGCCCCGGATAAGCGAATAGTGATGGATGAATGGACAGATGGATAGACAGATGGATGGAAGAATCACCGCAGTTCATTGCATACTCCATATGTTTGGGATACATAAGTGGTTAGGGTGCATGGATCAACCTGGTTTCACAGAAAAATAAGTAAAATAACCACAACCTCTTAAAACTGCATGCGTGATGACATATATTCTGTTGAGATTACATGTCTGACTTAACTCCCAAGTAAATATCGGCAAGTCCCAAGTCAAGTTACAAGTCAAGATGGACTAGTCCCAAGTCAAGTCCTAAGTGCTTTACTTTGAGATCCAAGTCCCAAACAAGTCATAATGCCCTCCTCACTAAGTGTACTGCCATTTCATCAACAGATTAATAAGGTTAGCTAAGCATTAGATCACAAGCTATGTTACTATTAGCCTAATTTACCTTTCTCAGTGCAACTTCAGATGTCAAAGTTGGAAATTGTTGCACCTCTGTAATTTCTAACCTGCATGTTATACATGCTGCAGTTCTTTCTTTATGGAAGGTTAGTGGTAATGTTAGTGTAGTATAAATAACAAAATGAGGTATGCCAACTATTTTTGCAATTTTTACTTGCTCCCGTAATTGAATTGCCAAAAAACCAAACAAAAAACCCCAAACATCGAAAAACATCTTAACATTCAAAGCAATGTTTTAGAAAAGCTACCGTGAAATCAGACATTTCAAGCTGTAACAATACCAAAAAACCCGTGAAATCCTAGAGGGACTGAGGTAGATGGAGATACAGCATGCTTACATTCATAATGACAGTGAATACATTTACATGATAAAAAACTGTAACTAAAAATATGCATAATTTACAGTTACAGTGAATGTAAATGTGAAGTATGGAGTGGATTTGCAGTATATATGTAGTTTGTGTAAGTGTAAAATACAGTAGTCACCATACCAGCCTATTCAGAGAGGAACAATAGCAGAGCATATGTTGGCCTTTTACATTGTCTTCACTGAATCTGAGGACAACACAGGTTTTGATAGGATTAAATAGACTTTTAAAGATCTGGGCCCCCCAGTGCCCCCTCTCCATCTGACCCACTCCCTCCTCTCAATAACATCTTTCTCCTTCCCTTCTTGGAGTATGTGACCACCTTGGAGCCCTGGACCTCTGACCTTAATGGGATTTCTGCGAAAAAAAGGGGGCTCCCTCCCTCACATCAAAGCTGGCTGACTCGCTGTTCCCTGACAGGCTCCGTCACTCAGCTGCCGCACCACCCCTTCACCCCACCTCCCGTTGTTAGTGTCAGCGCCCATCATAAAGCCTTGTACTAATTCCTCCCGATTGACCCATGAAGAGGAGGAGGTGTGTGTGTATGACGATGTAGAGCAGCTTAATAGGCCTTGCCCTTTTCTTAGGTCCATTATTCCATTTTATACAAGCATGATAATGGCAAATAATTTACCTCAGACAAGCATGATAATGGCTCATTTACACCACTGTGAAGTGAATCAGATTAAATTCTGTGTCCAACTACACATAATAAAAATTCTGACATGGCAACTTTAGTATTAACACACACACACATTAAAGGCTCAGGACATCAAAGATCTACTGGCAAAAAAAGCAGATGCATCACCTCATGTTGCCTGTTTATCAGCTAAAAAGTTGCACATGCAAACACCACAAAGACTACCACTTACGCAAACCAGCACATGCGTTCTGCATCTGCATGAGAGGAAATACCCCTCCATACTGTCAGACGGTTGATGATGGTTAGGATTAGGCAACGAAGTCACAGATGGCTAGATTTAGGCAAAAGAGGCACATGATAAGGTGAAGGGGGAAAAAAAATTACATGGGAAGTGAACTATGGACTCCTGCAAGAAAGTCGTTTTTTTATGGAACCCATCCACCTCCACACCCACCCACCCTATTAGCAAACTTGTGCACCTTATTTTGCTGCATTATTACATGACACTCCCCCTCATCATTTCATGTGTGCGCAACCGGTTCCCGTTCGGCTGCGTTCTCACCTGAAGCCATCCAGCCATGTTCTGGTTGGATGCAGAGGATGGCTTTTGGCGTCACACTCGTATGTTGAGAGTACTGACTGAGTGGATGTATTTGATGATTTTGGAGTGAGAACGAGTTGCTCCTTCACTTTGCCAAATCCTCTTTGTCATGATCAAGTTAAGTCAGGCTAATTTAGTGTATGTTAGTTAAATAAGACTTCAAAACAACTTTTAAGAAGCAAGTTTACAAAATGATGTAAATACAACTAAATCTTACATAAACAAAAATAAACAACTAAAGACTAATATTTACTTTCCTTAATCAAGGCAAGTGATTTTCTAGAAAAAAAGTAAGATCAACTTGTTCAATATTACTATAAGACCACTGATTCATTTTCTGACAGCACATTATGATAAAAGGCAACTGCAGGAGATCCTGTCGGCGGTGTTTGTTTCTCCAAAGAGAAGTCTGTAGTTCTGTCACAGTACAACTTTCTGTTTCTGGCAGACAAGCAGAACACTGAAAAGGATTTGCAGCAGCACCCCATGATAAACAAACTTTGTAAAAGTAGGATATATCCCACACCAACACCCCATGTGCCGCCCCTAACACACACACACCACACACACACTCCAGACAGGCACTTCCCCAGACCTCTTGAGTAAATAACCTAAATATCCCACTTCTTGTGTCAGGAAGTGCTACTTCCGGACATCTCCAGAGAAGAGGCAGTGAGACAAGCACTCCTCCAGCTTCTCTCGTCCTCTCATTCCCCACATTCACAACTAACCACTACTATTATTGACTATTGACTGATATTTTCTTTTTGTTTTATGGCTATACCTAATTGCATCAGGCAGTTATAGGCTCTATATTTGGCACCACCCGCAATTCTCCAATCATTTAAATTGATAAAGTATCAGCTGGTTTAATCAATATATAACTCTCTCTCTGATGGTGTTGTATGTCAGTTTAAGCAAGTTACATTCCAAACTCGAATAATAAAGCTGCTTTGCTTTTGCCATAAGTGGGCGCCACCAAAAGTGGTGGTCATGAAACTCCGCTGGACAGGTGAAAACATGGCCGGACAGAACCGGTCGCAGTGTTATTATATGCCTAAGGGTAGGCAGGGGGGGCAGTGTATTGGTCCAACAAACCCTGGACTTTCACACTGGACTCTGGTGTTCACTTCCTGTCTGAATATAATATTTTTTTATGTACCTTATCATGTGCCTTCTTCCCCTAATCCTAACCATCCATGTCCGTGTTGCCTAATCCTAACCATCTGTGCCAGCATGTGTGTTTGTTGACATTCCAGCATTGGTTGCCATGTTCTTGTGTTGTCTAAACATAATCACCTGCAGCGTCATCCCACCTGCTGATATCACAGTAGCAGCATCCCACAATGTAAACAGCAGGCACAGAAGGAAATGGAAAACATAATATGTAGGCACAGAAGTCCAATGGCAAAATGTTGCTTTGGATGAGAACATGTCAGTCAATTTGGTATTTGCAACACAGATAAGTTTGGTAGCCTGTATAAAGACTAAAAGGATCAACCCCTATGCACCTTGGATGTTCATTAACTGTCCTGGTGTCATCTGCAAATTGTCAACTTTAAACAACAAAGACATCCCAAACTTGCAAACCGGGACAAGATAAAATGCTGTTGTCATAAATCAATGAATCGCATGTATCAATTTTTGCTGTGGTCCAGTGTGGCTTAATGAGGCTGGCTGCTATATGTATACAGTATATATATATAAAATTTGTATATACTATTATTTGTTTAAGATTCAAAGTGTAAATGTTTGCTTGCTGGACGGTGATTAGTTTCCTTTCACTGTGAGAGGATATAACTGCTTCCTTCTTCATGTCCTGTCATCAGTCACAGACTGCCCATCTATGCACTCTTACATCCTGGAGGAAAAAGGATGTCTGAAAGCAAAAGGTACCAGAATGGGATATATTGTTTCTCCAGACTTACCAATGACCTGGAGGATGAAGAAGGTGGAAGGTGAGTGTGAATAGACAAAGGTTTATAGAATATTAAATTTGTTAAAATCAAATTATGCCCAAGAATCAATATTAGCACTTTTTCACACTTTTTCAACGCCAAGGAGTTTGGAGCAAGGTGGAGCTTATAAAACTGCTTCTGGAGATTAATAGTTTTAAACAAAGTTATTGTTACTTATTGTTAATTTTAGTGTTTACATATTCTCTACTCAATTACCTATACCTACCTACCTGCCTGCATTATTTCACATATCGTTTGTTGTTTGTTTGTTTATTGTTATGTATATATTTATTGTGACTGATACTGAACAATTGTGAACAGCTTTGGTCCATTTTGAACTTTATCCTAAACTGTAGCAGCTTCAGGCCACCTCTTGTTTTTGTAGAGTATCAAATTTAAATTTCTGTGTCTTGTTTTTCCAGTAGAATTTGGAGGTTAACCCAGAGATCTGAACCATGTAAGGGTGGGTTGAGTTGGACTGATTGAAAAAAAAAAAAGTTTTTCAATTATTCAACAGAGCAAACTGTTTTGTAGTGATGAGTGAGGGATTTGTGGGAACAGCAATATATCATCTGCATAGAGAGTTATGCGTGTTGGGAGTTTGGATTGTTTTTTTTGTAGATGTTATGACAAATTGCTGCTGTGTAGGGTTTAAAAAAGAGTTGGCGTGACTGCGTACTCCCCCCTTGCGCAATGTGAAGTTTGGTGATGTTTGTCTATTTGTGCAGTGGCGGATGGTGAATTTATGGAATCATGACCCAGTCAGTCAGTTTTTCTCCAAAGCCAAATCTTTCCAATGTGGTAAAGATACATTTTCTGAAACCAGTCTATGATGGTCATTACCTGTTGTAGTGATAAATAGTGCATTGAATTAATTAACTGTCTGTGTGTGATATCGGATGTTTCATCTGCTAACACCAGTTTGATTTGAATGGATTATTGATGTCGTGAGTCTGTTATCAGTTTGTTGTTGAGCAGTGCATGAATGGACTAGAAGTGCTCTCAGATTGCAGCAGGGAAGCCAAGGAACCTGTATAATTGGTTCTACTGTCTATTGAATCTGGTGCTATGGTTAATAATATAGTTTGCTCATGTAGCAGGAGGCCCATCAGACACCAGATATTTCTAATAAAACTCACTAAAGAACAATGCAACCTACTTGTCACACTAAACCAGGCCAAAGGATTATTAATATATAATATAATATAATACTCTTGTTCTGTATGGACAGCAATATTATGTCCTCTCATTTCAACTGCCCATCAATTTACAATGTGTCCAATGAAATGACTGCATCTTTTCATTCCCCCACCACCCATGCTTGAATTAGTGAAAGTTCTTTTGCATTTTTGTAGGATTTCATAGTTGAGTTCATCGTATGCTCCGTTAAGTTGTTTCTCATGTCTTTGAACTAGTCTCTATGCTTGCCGTTTGATTGGGAATGCTGATGAAAACTCTAATGCTGCATGCTTTTAAGTCCTAAATAGTCTCTTTCATGAGTAGTAAGTGTGTCAATTTGGTCCTGACTGAATGTTTCCAGGATTTGGAGCAGTGCCTGGAATTCCTCATGTAGTACTCCAATGAGTGTGATTCTGGAGTCAAGTCCAGTCCGTTTATTTTCAATGGAAAGTAGTATGTCGCTCACTTCTTTGCAGAAAAATTCCTAGTTCCTTCCAAGTCTTCAGAGTTTTCAGTTGAACTCAAAGCCATCAGTTTTTATTTGATCTACTTTCTATTGCAGAAATAGTCTGAATGAAGTCTGAGTATGAATGCAGATAACAAATGCACACTCGAATGGACATGGACTGCAACAGCAAGACGCCAAACGAAAAGTATCGTTAAGTGAACAAGATGGCGTGCCTTCTGCCAGTATGCCATTGTCCACTGTAGTAACTGGATCCAGTGTGATTGCCGGGAGTAGCTGTTTGAAGGTATGAGTCAGGTGTCATGAGAGAGTCTCCTGCCTGTTTCTTTCCTACACACCCTGAAACTGGGTGGATGTTCTCATCTCTGGTTTCCACAGTCAGAACTGACCATAGCAACCTTTCTCTGCTCAGTGTGGGTGGTTGCAAGGTGTGTGTGTGTGTATGTGTGTGTGTGTATGTGTGTGTGTAAGCACTGAGCCTACGCTGGTGGGAGGATTTGTGGTGTCTGAAGTATGCGCTGGTTTGAGCTTAAAATGTCTTCCCAGAGGTCTTTGTGTGAGAGTGAGTGGAAAGCCAGAGACAAACACACCAACCTTGTGTTTTAGCCCAATTGGTTTGTATTTTAGGTTATCCAATGGATTTTAAAACGCATGACATTAAAGGGTAAATTCACCCAAAGAATGCGCAAGCATATTTTCTGCATTCCTATTGTGATATCTCTCCATGCAGATAGACACAAAATGTGAACACATCTGGTTCTATTTCTAAAGTTGTTTATTAAGGGAGCTATCACTTGATTTCATTAACACCCTGCAGTTTCACTCTATCACAACCCCACTGCAAAATCCAATCGATACTAGTTCACTAACAGTTCTTTTGATTGTCTGGCATCTTGCTGGTCATCAGTTAAGGTCATTTTCAGTACAATGCACTCTGACATCATTTTTCACCTTAACCAGCAGGGCTGGATGTCGCTTGTCTGGCTTAGTAGTGCAGTAGAAGATATCGGGGGGCTTTTAGTTACAGCCAACTTGCTATCGTTTTTTGTGTTGTTTTTAACTTTCTTCCTTCGTAATTTTCTCTATGCATGTAGGAGTAACGCCATATTTGCCATTGTTAATTTCTTGTATGTCAGTACATATATGTAGATTTATGTAACTGCAATAGCAAGAATTTTTATGTCCTGGTAAAAATACTAATCCAACGTATAATTTTATTCAATGTGAGTTTGATTTATTTCTGCATTTTGACCATCGCTATGTTGGATTTTTTTGAAACTGAAAGTGATTATAAAAAAGAGAGAGAGATAACTGGTTGCTGTGTAGGTTACAATCAAATGTAGGTCAAAAACTTGTGTCCGGTGCTCATGTAAAACAGGAACCAACAGGATAAACAGGAAAGAAATCTAGGCACTCCAAAAAATGTGACTTTTTTTCTTTTTTTATAAAGGAAGCAGAATTACATTAAAAAGCCTTTATTATAGTGGTTAAATAATTTAAAAAGCCAACATATTACAACCACTACTGCTCTTTGTTAGGGCTTTAAAAGCATTCTCTTAAAGCCCTGGAGAAGAGCAGTAAAACTAGCCGAAAATGCTGTAGTATAGTGTACATGCTAGGCCAGTATTTGGCAGTTTAAATTTGTAATTACACACCATTGAAGAACACCATGCACATGCACACAAAGGCGTTTCTCTACAGAGCGATAAGTATAAACAAGAAAGAAGATGATGGTGAACACATGCACGAGAACCGACAGCGTCCATAACCTCAGTAGAGTCAGCAGCACAATCACTGCTCGGTTGTCTGCCATTGTTGTTATTGCTGTCCTCCTTATTTGTGCATGGCTATTTGTCTGAAACACACATGCGCAAAGTACGGCCGTGACATCACCGTTCTCACAGGATCTGCGCACTGGGTGGTGTTTGCAAAAAAATTATGCTCTGGAACCTGCTTTCAAAAGTTTGTGTTTTCAGGCATCCAAAATGGTGTTGTCATGAATGAAAGGCCAAACTGCGACAAAAGTGTCAAGCAAAAACTGCTATGTAAATGCCCCTTAAGGCAAGCCAAAGATGTTTTTCGGCACGGATGGCTAAGATATGCTCACAGAATGTAGTTTTTGTCCACATGAAATTTAGAATTACCCTGGAGTAACAGAGGAATCAAAGCTATGGTGTTTGTAATTCCACTGCAGGTGACATGGAGTTACAAGGCTCTGGATGAGTAACTGTTTATTTATAGTAGCAGGGCGACTGTCTGCAGTCTTGAAGCAGTGAATGGACTCTGTGCATGAAACAAGGATGGCATGCAGCTCAATGACAGGAGTGCTCTGACTCACTTCCAGTGGGCTCCGTCCCTAGGTGACTCAGTGCCCTGTCACTTTCACCAGAGCCCAGTCATCGAGGAACAATTTCCTCCATATCCTCCTCTCCTCTTTCCCTTTCTGTGATTCATTTGGGCCCCAGTTTGCCCCCTGCTTCACTTCTTATAGCAGGCCCTCCTCCTCCGCCTTGGCTTTGAGCATGATCTCAGTTTAATGAAGCACAGACTCGGAAGGCTGACCCAACCACAACGGCGAGGAGCCTCCCTTTTCCACTTGCCGCTCAAAACCGCTCCTAAGTGGCATAACTGTGCACCATTCACATTTCGGCTGGGGATCAAAGAGGCTCGCTGCTATTCAGAGATGCATGTGCGAATTCTTTGGCAGCTGAACAGTAAGATGAGTCAACAAGACTTGACTGGAGGGAAAACACATCCTTTGTGGATTCATGAAAAATGAGATCGCTATGCACCTAGAAGATGTTTCTAGGTGGCAGAGAAAGATTTCTGCTGGCGAAAAAGCTGCAGCGGTAACCTGAAGCCGGGTTTAGGGGAATTCCACCTCGTGTGTCTCATGACTAAACACACGGGACAGCAGAGCTGGAGAATGCTGCTCAGCCAGGAGCCAGGCACACTGAGGTGTTTACCATTTGGCACGCGGTGAACTCTCCATCTGCACCGCAAAACTGCTCATGTGCCATGCACAAGATCTTTTGATACTTATTTTTGATCAAATGCCAAAGAATTCTGAATTACGAATTAGAAGATTAACCCTTTCAAACTCGGACCAGCACCAGTTTTCTTGTGCTGCTTCTCAGATGCCTTTAACAAGTATTTAAACCTTTTGAACACTGAGCAAATTGATTTTATTTCTTAAAGAAAAAAAAGTAGGAAAAGGCAAAAAACAACTTGGTAATAAGTTTTAACTGCAAGATATTAATACATTTAAAAAATATATTTTTCAAAAGGGAAAATCTCTGTGGAAAAACTAGACGGTTTCAAGGGGTTAAACTTATTCCAAATGCTTTTTGCAAGGTTTTCTAGGAATCCTCATTATCTGGAAATATGACAGAATAGAGTACAAAAGTACCAAAAGTAGGAAACATGAATTCACAGTAAATGTATGTTTTAGTTTTACATAGCCCACTAAAATATGCAGAAATGGTCTCTGGCTTCATTTTGAACTCATTTTCCCAAGATTCAAACTCAAAACTTGCAATATTTAGAAATGTTTATATTTCCGCTGGAATTTGAAATATGGTTTTGAGGGTTTGGATGAAGTTTGTCTGGCTGCATGATTTAAATATGTAAAGACAAAAATATGATGTTTGTGTCTCCTTTGCTGGAGTTCCAACAGCAATGAAAGGTGCATTTTGCTGAAATTCAGCTCTGCACTGACATCTAGTGGGAGCTCAGGGACATCATGAATTTATCCACAGCTTTTTGTTTGTCTCCTTGCAGAGAAATCGGAATCATTACCAAGTCACCATCATTTGGTATAACAGAAAGCTATAGAAAATAAAGCAGTTGGGACTACTGACATCTATCACCTTGTGTCGAGGATCTTAAAAGAAAAGTCTGTGGTTTTTCACAAGCTCTATATATACTGTAACAATACAAGGCCTCACTAACATATGTTTCCATAATATTATGCAGCAGCTCCATGGTAACCACACAGGGTTTGGCTCAGGACGGTGCTCTCGTATATGTGCTTCTGCATACGTCTGGTATGCAACAATTACTCAAGCATGTAAAACTTGCAGGCTTGCTAACTGCTTGCAGGGTGAGAGCCAGTCTCGGCCCTTTCACTCGAATGTGCGACATCCCCTATATACGGTGGCCCTGAAGTGGAAAACACAACCACAAATAAGAAAACACAACCGCAAATCAGAAAACACAACCGCAAATCAGAAAACACAACCGCAAATCAGAAAACACAACTGTAAATAAGAAAACACAACTGTAAATAAGAAAACACAACAGCAAATAAGAAAACACAACCGCACATCAGAAAACACAACTGCAAATAAGAAAACACAACAGCAAATAAGAAAACACAACCGCAAATCAGAAAACACAACAGCAAATAAGAAAACACAACAGCAAATGAGAAAACACAACTGCAAATGAGAAAACACAACTGCAAATGAGAAAACACAACCGCAAATAAAAAACACAACCGCAAATAAAAAACACAACCCCAAATAAGAAAACACAACAGCAAATAAGAAAACACAACCGCAAATAAATAAATCACAACCACAAATAATACGCAACATTAAGTTCTAATGGAAAGGGTAGGTATCTGCGGTCGACAAGCGACAATCCTTGAGGACCGCAGATAGATGTTTTTTATTTGCAGTTGTGTTTTCTGATTTGCGGTTGTGATTTGTAGTTGTGTTTTGCACCTCAGGGACACCGTACCTATAGGACCATGGAAAGATTGAAAAATAAATGAAAAAATAATGATAAGATCCTCGATAAAACGTTTAGTGTCGGCAACAGTTACTTTTTCGAAGATTTTTAATTTCACATTATTCCTCTGAAACCTAATCAAATTGGTTTAAAGACAATGTATGTATGTATATATGTATATAAATATATGTATATATCCTGCAAGAAACTTGACTTGACCAAAAAAGACTAGAAAATAAGCCAGGGATGATTATTTGATATTATCCAAAAACAGGGAAAATGCTATATTTATACATGTTTTTTTTCTTGTAACTTTTAACTAATTTCTTGCAAATGATGTTTGGCTTCTTTTCAAATAATTTTTGGCTTATCACTTCTGGTTTTATTGTATGGAGCACTTTGTCTTACACTTTGTGTTTTGCTTGTATGAAAAGTGCTATACAAATAAAGTCTGACTGATTGATTGAGGGACTGATAGGTTCATACTTTGTTAATTTGAATGCTTTGTTAATTTGAATTTTATTTGTAGCTGAACAGTATTTCTACACTGTGGTTTGTTTTTACCCATTGAATGAGGACAGAATGCAGGTTTGTATGGATGGATTTTGTAGATGTATTTCTGTGTGTGTGTGTGTTCTGATATGCTTCTTCTTTCATCACTGGGAGTTTACTATATCTGACATTACGATAAAACCGCCGCTAATTTGTATTGTTTAAAAATGTGAATGACTCAGAGCAGCGAAAACCATCCCGGAAGTAGTAAGCTCAAGCAGTGTTTTGGTTGCGTTTAATTGTGGAGGGATTCCTCTTCCTTTACCCGCTCTGTAGACAGGAAGTGAAGTGTTGACAGGTCACTTCTGTTAACCGTGGCTACTACTGACACTTCCAGCACTTGCACGTGAAGAAATACCATCTGTGCTTCATCATGTCGGTCAGAAACCCGGGGACGAAGCTCGGTGAGTTTGAGCTGAAGCTAAAACTATATACTGCCGCCGTTAAACTGTAACGTTAACGTTAGTTAGCTGTTCCGTAAAAACACGTGAGGTCTCTTTCGCATTGCTATGGCTTTAACACAGCTCTTCTTCTTTGCTAGCATTATTTACGGTGTCATTATTAACGCTCATTAACAACATGAAGTAACAGACTGCGTGTTTAATTAAAAAACAGAGCAGTCAAGACTGATAGCTAATTTTACTTTAGCGTCAACTTCTGACAGCTTAATGAGTAACACCGCGGAGGTAACTGACCTGCTGAACACCCAAATGTTACCTTGCAACCCACTGTAAAACACACACTGTAACACACACACACACTGTAACGCAGACATATTGTCATAAAGTAACAACTTTCAAAACACTTGCCAATTTTCTTACTGTAACTGTACATTTAGGCAACACACAGCCATGTGTTGTTAACTTTATGCATATTCTGTCTGTCCTATGGGTAAAATAATGACCGGCCTTGACTTAACCCCTAAAATAAAGCAGCTTGGTTGAATTTTAAACCCCAAATCTATTTTGCATGAAGAAACAACCTGTCATTCATCACTAACTTTGTGTATATCGAGGTGTCCTCTTCACAGTGCAGAAAGACTGCATGTAATCAGTGGAGTCCACTCGATTTTAACACAGCTGTCATAATTGTTTTCAGTCACTAAAGTAAAGCTTCATTATCATTTTTATTGTTATTGTTGTTGTTGTTAAAGCTACTGTATAGGTAACATATTTGTTAGCATAATATATCACTAGCGTAGCCTAAGAAAGTAGAGGAAATGTGTAAAAGTAGTTTTGAATGCATTTTATTATAAGGAAACTATAACAGTCTTTAGCAACATAGTTTATTGTACTGTAAAATGCAAGTTTGTGTGCATGGACTTTGCAGATGTATTTCTGTGTGTGTGTGTGTGTGTGTGTGTGTGGTTTTTCTGGTACAAAAATGATATTATAACTACCGGGTCAAAAATTACCCCAACGACAAGATTTTTACCCTGTTGGTGTACAGCTTTCATGGAAATATGAACAAAGGCAATGTTTCGCTTTTTCTCATGTTGTTGTCAATCTAGGAAAAGTCATAGAATTTTAAGTTGAAAAATGATCATTTAGGGGGTTTTCTCTGCTGTTAAACATCGTGGTGGGTCATTTTTTACCCCTCAGATGATGTAAGGGTTAAATATGATGAGATATGGCTGCTGTGACTACGGTCAGTCATTGTCAGTGTAATCGAGAACTCATGACAGTCCTGCTCTCTCTGCTCAGCTGACTATAGACTCTGCTGTAACCTCAGAAATCTCCTGTTTTCCTCTGACTTCCTCAGAGTCACATGAGTAAGAGAGAGAGACATCAAGAGAACATATATAATGTGTTATAAGGACATTCATAGTGCATTACAGTGCATTCATAATGCTTTATGATCACACTCATAAACCCACATAATGCTTACTGATGCACTATATCAGTCAGTAAGTATTAATGATGTTTTAATGATCGCAGATAAAATTAATTAAAGTGCAAAGAAAGTGTCAGCAGGGGAGAAACTTTTACTTTGTGAAACCTCCTGGGAGCTATTTTTATTAACTCCTTTTCTCCTTTTTTAATTTAAATTTTCACTTTTCACTTTCAACTTTTTTTTTCCAAATTCTAAATATTGACAGAAAGATTTTCATTTTATTGTAAATGCATATCGGTTCCAAGCATCGGTTATTGCTCTCATTAACGACTAAAAATCGGTACAGGTATCGGCACTGAAACAACGATATCTGTCGACCCCTACTATAGACCCTGCTGTACCTCCGCTCAGCTCTTCTTTACACTGATTTCCCTTCAGAATCTCTTTTTTGCCTCTAAATTTCTCAGAGTCGCATGAGGAAATGTAAAACTTTCTATGAATACTGTTGGCAAGTGAATGTACATGGTATGATAACCTTCAGTTTTCAGTCATATCTTGAAACCGTTACACCGCTGCAACCATATTCAGTGTTCTAAATGTCATAAACGCTGATATTAGCAAATAAGTCAAATACTGGAAAAAGCGATGACTAAAATAATTAAATGTAAACACATTGACTTATTTTTTCCCGATATGTTTGCTGCTGATGGGCGTCAGACCTGGAGTGGGTATCCAAAGTGAGAGTGAACACTCACGCCGTCCTGAAGAGAGCTCAGCACATCCAGGGACTGAAGACCCCCAAGAAACAGTGGCAGGTAAGAAACTGCCAGGAAGGTCTGGGGGGTTTTTTTTGGCTAAAAATTTCAAATATTACCCACAATTGTGTATTACATATGACAGCTAAAAAAGTCTTAGCAGTGTGACAAAATCTCTCATGGCTGATGATGTGATATTAAAGCAAAGGTTCGCACACACATTCAATCCAAACCTGAAGCAGCTGCTGAAGCAAACATTAGTGAAAAGTAAAAAGGCAAAGAATGGCTCCCACATTGCAGGGCTCCAGTTATGACTTCTTTAATGCACCAAAGTGACGTTTTGAGCAAGACTGCTCTTCATCAGACTAGATATACGCTGTGAGACACCATCTGAAATACGAATGTGAACAGTCATGTGATCGATCACATGAAAAAGATACATGTCAATAAACACATACCAGTGAATACATAAATACATAATCACACACAAATAATGTGTTAATATGTGTATAAATATATAAATTGTACCTGTTTATTAGTTTTTTCTTTATCTGATGAAAGAATGTACAATGGAACATTCAATCAGTGTTCAACCCCCATGGTATCCTAAAAATAAATAAATGAGTAAATTAATATACACAATAAAAAAAATTGAAATGTATTTAAACGGAATAAAAATATATTTTAAAAACAAATAAACACTGAAAATATTTAAAAAGAGGAAGACACTCAATATAGTATTCCCAACCATCATCAGGCTCTAAGGCCGTCATTAACAATAGTGCTACACTAAACTAAAGAGGCGCCTCTATGTTGGTCCTGGGAAAGTGCAATGTGAGAAAAAAGTCAGAGATGATAATCTAAGAGACCACACATTATGTTAATACAGTTACCAGATTACACAGTACATACACACAAGGTACAAAGAAACAGATTACAAGAAAGGGTGAAAATCCATCTTCTCATTGGGGCTATTAGGTGCTAGAGTACCTAAATATAACATATATGCTGTTTTAGCACTTAACTACAGATAATATACAGTGTTACATGATTGTTGATGGTGAGATTGAGCTTAAAAGATGGAGACAAAGTAAGAATATTCGCTGTGATGTTTTGTTCCATCCCCGTGTGTTTGTCTTGCAGGCTGCCTGGCTGCTGAAGGCTGTCACATGTATCGACCTGACAACTCTTGCTGGAGACGATACACCATCCAACGTCCATCGGCTGTGTCTGAAAGCCATCCAGCCGGTCCGATACGACCTGCTCAAGAAGATGGAAATGCACGACAAAGGTCTGCTGCCACACACACCACACAGAGCGGGGTTCAGTCAGTGCCGCTGCACCCTGCTGGAAACACACTGATTAGACATGATGGTTTTCTTAATTAATCAGTAAGTGCTTTTGTGTATGAGATGTCAGAAAATGCTGACTCCAGTTCCTCAGAGACCAAATTCACATATTTAAATTCATTTATTCAACCAAGGTTTAGGGGTTAGGGTTATTTTTTATCTCTTCAAATGTATTCAGCTTACCATGATTTAAAACTGAGAAAAGCGTCAAATATTTTTTGCTTTGAGAAATGACTTGTAGTAGACAAAACTCAAAAGATAGCCATTTCAAGGGTTAGTTCAGATTCTTTTGAAGTGGGGTTGTATGAGATAATTATCCATATTAAGTGTATCACATACAATAGATGTATGATGAACAAAAAAAAGAAGTGGGAAGAATGCAATGAGCAACTTAACAAGACATGACCTAAAATTAGCAAAAAATTAGGAAGAAGTTACAAGAATATTACGCAAAATAAACACAAAAATTAGTTTTAAAAAAACCAACAAAAACAAGAAAATGGCTCAAAAACGTGCTGAAGAAAGAAGAGAAACTACACATATACATTTCTTTCTGAACACAGATTTAATATATAATCATGGTAAGTATGAACAGAGTTTTTTATTTATTTTTTTTTATTTTCCCCTTTTGGTAATTTTCTTGTCACGTTTTACTTATTTCTTGCAATTTGTGGAATATTTCTTGCCAAGTTGCTCACTTGAGTTTCTTCCCCATGTTTAAAAAAAAAATCAAAGTAATTTGCTTACATTGCAAAGACGCTTGTGAAAGGAGTCCGGAAGCAGCACAAGAAAACTGATGTTGATCCAGATCTCGAAGGGTTCATCAAACTTAAAATCTGGACAGATGAGGTGAACAGTGCACTTTGACCAGTTGGAGTCTGTTCAGCATGTCAGACTGTGTGGTCACAGCTGAGTTCAGCCTGCAGAGGGCGACACAGACCAGTTTATCACCATGTTTCTTCTTCCTGTGGCAGGAGTGACTACAGCAGCAGTGTGTGTGTATCCATCTCGTGTTGCTGACGCCGTCAGATCACTAAAAGCAGCCAACTCCAGCCTTCCTGTTGCCTCAGGTAGGTCATGTGACACCGAGTCACACCTATAGAAACCATTTCCAGCAGGATTAGCATGAACTGTCAGTGTGAAGTGAAAGAAAATGAAAAAGACGCGTGTTTTCCCTCCTCTCCCAGTGGCCACTGGTTTCCCAGCAGGCCAGACACCACTGGAGACCCGGCTACAGGAAGTCCGCCTGGCGGTGGCTGATGGTGCCACCGAGATAGACATCGTCATAAACAGGATGCTGGCCCTCACAGGACAATGGGAAGGTACGCTGAGACCACATGATGAGAAACACACGGAACTAAATTCTGTCTCACATCGCTCTGGCCAGAAGAGCCCAACTGCTTTAGATTCAAAATATTTTTCATTTTTCCAAACTTTAATTTTCACCATTTTATGGTCATTCACATACAGAGCACAATGAGGAAACAATTTTTCAGGTTCATCCAAGGTTCATTGACTACGTTTTTCTCGGGGCTTTTGACTGAATCACACAGTCCTCTTCAGCAGATGGCATTGCTTTGCGTCAGGGAACTTTAGATGTTCCACTGTTTTGCTATGCGGAGCGTGTTTAGGATTTTTTTTTCCTCAATGGTTTACAGTTTAAAGTTGAGTTTGACCATTTCTGTTCATTGTTAACTTTGGAAACAGCAGCTGACAAAATTATATCCACTCATGGCCCACTTATTTTCTAGTTCATGAGCTTTCAATTAGGGGTGGACAATATGGCCCTAAAATAATTTTTAGGCAGCATTTTTTTTGCCATAAAATATTTACTAATTAAACATAATAGTTTGCCTTCAAATTTTTAGCAACAACAAAACAAAGCAGAACTGATCTCATATTTCTTAGTGTACAAACAACAATAATAACTGAGTGAGATTCAGATTCTGGATAAATGTAGATAAAATAACAAAATAAAATAAACTACAAATTACACACTCAGAGAGTTGCCAAATACAAAAACATGCAGCCCCTAATTAAATAGTATTCAAAGGACACATTTTTATTACATATATTTCTTGTCCTTTTAACAAAAGATTGTTTAATCCCACTGGTTACTTTGTCCTGTAGCTCGAAGTGACATTGAAGAACAAATACTAATAACATCTTAAAAATGTTTAGTGTATTTCTCAACTGATGGCAACTGAAATTATTTATTTATTTCATTTCTTACTTTTGTTCGTGTATTGAAACAAAGGATTTATAGCAGGTTTAATTCTTTGCTTATTCTTTGCTTAGTAAGTGAATAAGTGAATTTTCAGGTTGACTCTTATTTTTAATAGCGTACATTAAAAATGACACGTTTTACTTTATCTGATTCCCTCTGTACTTCATCACCATCACATGTGCCTCTTTAAGAATTGCATACTAATTAGCAGACATTTTAACAATAAAAATTCTAACTTTAGTTCAACTATGTGAAGTTATCATTATTTTTTTTTCTAGATATCTTTTGGGGCTTATTAGATAGGACAGATGTAGCGTGAAAGCAGGAGAGAGAGAGGGGATGACATGCAGCAAAGGGCCGAGGCTAGAATCGAACCCGCGGCTGCTGTGGTGAGGACACAGCCTGTGTACAACAAAAGTACAACAAACATCATTTTCATAATAATAAATAGAATAAACAAAATGTATGAATACTCTCATAATAAGATGTCAAAAACTAGAAAAAAAAAATAGAAGCAGAACAATATAAAAAATATACTGAGGGGTAGAACCAGGAGGGTCATGGTGCCTCCCTAATGTAAGTGTTTCCTGTCTCCCCCCTTGCAGCCATGTACGATGAGATACGTCAGTTTCGGGAGGCTTGCGGCGACGCCCACATGAAGACCATCCTGGCTATCGGAGAGCTGGGCACCTTCACCAACGTCTACAAGGCCAGCCTGGTCGCCATGATGGCCGGTGAGTCAGCGAGCCGCTCTCACATGTGTCAGTGCGTCTGTCGTGGTCACAGTTTGTGTACCTGCTTAGAAAATGTTTATTTAACCCTTTAAAACCTAGTTCAACATCAGTATTCCTGTGCTGCATTCAGAGCTTCTCACAAGCTATTTAGACTTTGAAATCTGAGCAAATTGGTTTAATCTCTTTCAAAAAAATGGGGAAAAAAAGTGCCATGAGCAACTTGAAGAAATGCAAGAAATGTCCCACAAATTGCAAGAAATAGTTTGAAAGGTGATGAAGAAAATGACATGAAAATCAGCTTTAAAAAAGAGGGAATAATTGTTGGAAATTAGCAAAAACTAGGGAAAAATGTATATATTTATGTATTCAAACCTTTGAAAACTGGAGCAATGTCACTTCTCTTTTGCTGCTTTCAATGCTTAACCTTTCACCCCTGAACAAATTGGTGCAATGTCTTTGAAAAACATGGAGAAAAAAAAGGCAATGAGCAACTTTGTTTCACAAATTGCATGATCATAATTACATTTTTTAAATTATGTTATGAAATTATTAAAATATTTAAACACTTTCTCCCCCACACTTTCTTTTTTTTTTTTACTTTCTATTTTGTCTTTTTTGTTTTATTTAAGACAATTTTCAGCTGTTGTACGTTTTACTAATTTCTTGCACATTTTTCGGTCAATTCTTCCTCTATTGTTCATAGCCTTTTCCCCATGTTTTTGACAGAAATCACACCTTATTGCTCAGGTTTCAAAGAGTTAAAGTATGTTACAGAAAAAATACATATTTAGTTTCTAATTTTCTGCACTTTTCCACATTATTTTCTATTTTGTTTTTTTACTGTTCTTTTTTTTGGTTTATTTTAAGGTTTTACTTGTAAGTCTTTAACAGTTTCTTGCTATTTTTTGGGCACTGTGGTGTAACGCTGCTCATTACTTTCTTCCGATTTTTTTGAAAGACATCAAACCAATTTAATCAGGGTTCAAAGGGTTAAAGGAATCGCCTGTATTTTGCATTTGACATCTAGTTAACATTTTGGCAAAAAGGCTCAACCTTTCTGAGAGTGCGATGAGAAGCTCGCGATCAGTCTGTGTTTAACACAAATTTTGTTTTGCTGTATTGAGTACAGCTGCAACATAAAATAATACAGTTAAAACATCATAATAGAAATGACAGATGGGTCTGTGTGTGGCTGTGAGCATCATATGGTGACACCCTGCAGATGTGTGAGTAGCCCCTGATCGGGTGTGTCAACTTTAAGATGATGATGGAGAGGAGAGAGCAGAGAGAGGCTGGAGATCGCCTGCTGTGAGCGCTCCTCTGCGGAACTGCAGGGGGTCTGCAAGTCCTGGATGAGTCTTAATAGTTCTGAACTTATCTCACCAAAGTTCATGTCTTTAAATGAAGCCAAATGTTCTGGCTTTACCGGGCTCGGGTGCTGAGTGGTCTGCTGAAAGAGTTTGACGGTAGCAAACTGGCTGTAACAACATTCACCACGGCAGCTGCAGCTCCTACCAGACAAATGTCTAATAATACACAGGGTCCCCACTGACCCTTAAAAAGACTTAGAAGGCTGGAATCAAACTATCTAAAAGTAAGTCCTCAATTGGTCTTAAAATGTCTTAAATAATCTTAAAAAATCTTAAAAAGTCTTAAAAATGCTAAAAAGGCACAATTTTATGAATCACCTTTTTTTTACATTGCAGTGATGCATCTTAAAATAATAGTTAACTTAAAAAAAGAAGAAAAAATCACAGAATACACCTTCAACCAAAAGTCATGTTTTACATTACATTAAATATTTGGGGAAAATTTCTCCCTAGGCCTAAGTAATCAGGTCTCCCGCACAACTTTGGTTATAGTGAAATCAGTCTTAAATATCATTCTGAGTGGCATTGAAAAAGTCTTGGAAAGTCTTAAACACTACTTGCTATAAGCTGTAAGAACCCTGATGCAGGGTTCCGACGGTCATGGAAAACCTGGCAAAGTCGTGGTCATGGTCTCCTGTAGGTGTCGAGCGATGTTGGTTTTTCAGGGCTGATACAGATACTGGTAATTAGTACTTAATCAGACTGGTTACCGATATTTGGAACAGGTGTGCATTTAGAATAACAATGAAATTTGGAATATAACAATGTCCTGCACAAAACTTTGTTTAAATGCCTTCAGCAAATGTTTAAGCACAACTGAAATGTTCAACATCATATACAGCAAGTTTCCTGCATTTTTTTTTTAACTGAAGTTCAGTGAAAATTTAAATAATGGATAAAAATTGTTCCCTGACGTAAAAGTTCCTTTTCCTCCTGGCTGACACTTTCTTTGCATGTATTGCAGACTGCCTTCTCTGCTGTTGGCTAAATATAATTCACACACTTTTTCATTAATTCATTTTATTGGTGATCATTAAAATTAAACACAAATACAGATAATAGGCAAAATGCCAGATATTGGCTCCAGTAATCAGTCGGGCTGATAATCTGTTGACCCCTAGTCTCCTCTCATCAGCCCAAGAGGTTAACAAACAAAGCAGGCGTTGCTGTTCAAGCAGCTCGTACACCGGAGCAGCAAAACCATAAATCGACCCAGCTCTTGTAGGGATCCTTTCCATAATCCATTTTACATATGATCCTTATCATAATGTAAAAATTAGAAGGAAAAACAACAAAAGAACAAATGGGAAAATTAAAAACAAACAACTGCAACAAAAAACAAGGAAATTACATGAAAAAAAATGAAAAAAAACTTGCTTTTTAAAAATTATTTTCTAAATCTACTTATCTCTTACAATTTGTGGGACATTTCTTGCCAAGTTGGCTTTTTATTTCACCATGTTTTTTAAAAGAAATCCAATCAATTTGCTCCGGGTTCAAACGTTTAAATACTTGTGAAAAGGCCTCTGAATGCAGCACAAGAACAGTCCCAAGTTTCAAAGGGTTAACTGAAAGTCTTTTTCTCTTTATGTGAAGACATTGGTTTGATTTTTATGCGGCACTAAAGAGGTTTTAAAAAGTCTAAGTCAGTAAAAGTTGAAGGCCTGCTGTAATTCCTGCGGTCATGCGGTCTGTGGCGCTGCTGCTCAGCTTTTCTTTGGCCTTTTGGAAAGACGAGCCACACAAAAATGCGCCCACACACCCACACACACACACCCGCACACACAATATGCTTAACTAGCCATCACATAATAAGCCGATTACAGAACCAAATTGTCAGGGGCTCTGATAGAGATCATTATTAAAATGCATTGCTTTTGTCGCCACACTCGCTCCTTAATCTCCCCTTGTTCCTATGAATTGCGTATGAGATTCCTGAAATTGAATGATAATTTCACCTATTAATCTCTGATGCAGGCTATTTTACTCTGCTGTTCCCCGCCAGTATCCCCCTGCCCACGCAAATGAATAGAGCTTCATTACCGCCACCCGCATTTAATAACCGTTATCCATTATCTGGTAATTAAGACTCCCCATAACGAATCTTAAGGATTATGCCAGTTTGAGGAAGAGGGGAGAGAGGCTGAAAGAAAGACCTGACTGGAAAAATACATAGAACATGTCTTTAATGAACTGGAAAATGTTCATCTTGTTCTGTTCAGTAATGAACCGTCATTATACACCAGGGAGGCAGAAGGGATGATTTCTTTTTTTTTTCCTCTCCTGCAGCCCGCAGTTTGTGGGTAATCTATTAAAGAGTGTCATTTCATCTTCTATTTTTATCAGGAAAGCTGATAAAACATAATTGGCTGTGAAGGAAGGGAAGGAAAAATGAAGGCTTTTATTGATGAGCGTGCAGCTGCCCTCTGTTAGCCATCATCAGCAGCAGCATATGTTCTTGTCTGGCCAGGCCAGACTGTCAGAGTAATGCCCTGTCCGTCCTGCGTGTGCAGCCTCACACCTACGCCGAGTTGTTCACCTCTTCAGCAGCTCATCTCAGCTTCAATCTGCCTGTCCGGACTCAGTGTGGAGCAGCTAAATAGAAACATACCAGCAGATAAACCATGACAATAATAATCTCACCTGTTTAAACCCGACAGGTTCAGACTTCATCAAGACGTCCACGGGAAAGGAGTCCGTCAACGCCAATTACCCTGTCGCCATAGTGATGGTGAGGGCCATCCGGGACTACTTCTTGTGTACAGGCCACAAGGTACAGTATCCACTTCTGCCTTTCTCTTGGACTGGACTATTTCCTGGTGAAGGTACGCTGTAGGTCAGCTGCAGGTCTTGTCATTTAATTCCTGGAAAAGTTATTAAATTAAATTCAGACTTTTTCTAGTACATTTAATCCGTTAGGGACTGTTTGGTGTATTTTACGCAATTTTCATTCTTCATTTTTTGATAAATTTTGGCTATGTTCATGCATATGGCATCAATTTAGGCAAGATTGTGTATTTTGTTTAATATTTGAATTTCCAGCTCAGCTCCTACGAAGATTCTAAAATACACTGTGGAAACTAAATTGTTACACTCATACTGTTGAGTGCAAAAAATACTCCAGTGAAACCCATTTAAACTGTATTTTTTTTTTGCCCCACAGCCGTCAGAGCATAAAAATGCATTGCATTATTTCTGGCTGTCATTCTGGGCTTCTGCCTTGGATTTTGTCATTTTTACTATTTTCCACCTGATGATGTCATTTTTTAACATAATGGCATAAAGAGAAAAAACATTTCCACAGTCAGTGTTGTTGAAAATAATCAACATATCCCAGGCTATGATAATCCAAAAAATTCTACTCATCTTGTAGTGCGATAAAAAAAACCAACCTAATTTAAAATGAATTGGCACATGGTAGTAGCAATGTCATTCATTTTCTTCCTTTACAAGTACAGAGTCCATGAATTTTTTTTTTTTTAATTATGTTGGTACCCATAGATTTCTGGAATCTACGAATGATCTCTTAGTTTTGTTTGTCTCATAAGTAAGAGAACATTTTATGACTAGTCAAGAGCACTCTCACCAAATAAGAGAAAAACAAATGGTTTTTACAGGCCACAAATTGTTGTCTAAACACACCTTTTATATTTTAGGACAGTAAAAAATGCAAAAATATGATCAAATTCAGATTATGTTTTAGATTAAATATAATGATTGTATTATTTTATCTTTTGGCTAAAGAAATACTACTCTGCTTAATCCACTGACCCCAATGATTGTCTTTTCAGTTACTGTGCAGCCTTCTCCTGACAAGTGCAGGAATGTAACTAATACATTTACTCAAATACTGTTCTTGAGTGCAAATTTTAGGTACTTTTACTTTACTGGAGTATTTTAATCAACTGCCACTTTATACTATTATCTCACTACACTTAACACCACACTAAAAATATTTGATAACTTGTCACTTTACAAATAAGGATTTTTGCACACAAACTTTATGCAAATATATGGTGCAGCTGCAGCTACTTTGATAATAATTTTTCATCTTTCATATAAAAATACTTTATATAAGATTCTTAAATATGAGGATTTGCTGATTTTCCTTTTGATATTTTTTAAAATTTATTAGATTGATTTACATTTTTCTGCAGCGAGTACTTTAACTTTTAAATTTTACATTTATCGTATCGTATCGTATCATATCGTACCTCGTCTTGTCTACTGTTTCCTGATTGTACTTAAATACTTAAACTTAAGTAACTTTTTCATTGCAGGATGTTTTACTAGTATCAAGAGTATTTTTACTTTGTGGTTTTAAGTACTTTTTCTGTAGTAATGGATCTGAATCCTTTGCCAGGTCTGAATTGTTGATTTTCCAGTAACACTAGTGCTGACACTCTGGAAAAATCATTTATTTTGAAGTACGTTGATTTCACTTGTATTGAAGTTCTTCCTCTTACAGGCTTTTTTTGGGGAAATTTTTGCTTCTTTCCAGTTCCTGGGCATGTGTCACACAGCTTTGCACACAGCTGCCGTTATATCATGTTGATAGGGAGTTACCTGTGTTAATGGGTTATTCATGATGAAGTGGGATTCAGAATTCAGCAGATTGTGATGGTTAAGAACTTTTGCCATGTCTATAGTGCATAATGTTGGTGCATGTAGCCCGCTATTCCGGAAATGTGTGAAAATGCTTTTTAGCCATTGCTGGAGATGGACAGTATTCCATCTGACCACATACATCCAGATAAAACACAGGAGGGACTCCCCACACTACAGAAGGTAGCAGAAGGTGGATGAAAGCAGTGTTTTGTTGGCAGACACAGAAAGAGTCAACACTAGTTTTTCCTTCATCAAAGAGGAGCGTCTGAAAACATTGATAGTTTGGACTAGCAGCCAAATGCAAAGACGCATCAGTGTGACTATCACCACACGTTACACAATGAGGCCTTTTGGTAGCTTTTTTTATTCGTGCATGTGTTTTATTTTAGAAAAAAACGTTAATCATAAGTAGCCATTATAATTACTCGCCAATATGGACACGCCCTTATTTAACCTGGTTTGAACATATTACCAGTTAATCCCTAATTCTCTAAACTTGATTTAATGATTTTCTAATGTGTGCACACTGTTACACTTGATCATACTGCTTCTGTAAAACAAAGCAAGGCCTGCTGCATCCATGGAGGTGCATGTTAGGTTCCCTGTCAGTTAGTTTAGTTTAGTTTATGCATTTGGCAAAAACTTAGTTTAGTTTATGCATTTGGCAAAAACTTGTGTGTCCAAAACACAAATATGAAGGGACATGTGATTCATCCCTTTTTTTTAATTCACTAAGTAGTTAAAGTATTATAGCAACTAAACCCTTAAAGTTTGGAGTGTAATTGTGCTCTCAGTGAAGTGTGTGTCCAGTTGACAGAGGTGTGTGTGTGTGTGTTCCCTCAGGTGGGCTTCAAGCCAGCAGGGGGGATCCGCACGGCTCAGGAGTCTCTGGTGTGGCTCACTCTGATCAAAGAGGAGCTGGGCAACGACTGGCTCTGCCCGCTCCTGTTCCGCCTGGGAGCCAGCAGCCTGTTGGCTGACATCGAGAGGCAGGTGGGGACACACACACACACACACACACACACACACACACACACACAGAGTACTTTTTCCATGTTTTACTTTTCTGCATACAGGTTTTTGTTTTTGTCTGTACAGATCTACCATCACGTGACTGGACAGTATGCAGCCTATCATGAGCTTCCTATGGCCTGAGGCTGCGGACTTCCTGTTTTAATGACCGATCAGAACCTCAGACTCACCACACAAGCCTGTCAGTGCTCATCCAGGCAGCACTCATCTGCTCTTTTACCCACACTCGCATTCAGCGCTTTGACTAAAGACTGGGACCAATGACTGTTATTGCTCTGTATAATGTTACATTATTCAGACTGTGGACTTATGAAGAAACAGATGAACGAACCTTTTCAAAGTATTTAGTAACATATAATCAACAGTATATCATGTCTGGCAGTCATTGTGAAGGCTGTGCTGAGTTAAGATTAATTTGTTTCATGTTAAGAAGGAAAAAAATATTGATTTAGAGTTAGAAAATAATATTTATCAATTTGTCCTCAAGTTCTTAAATTCTAACTAGATTATTGCAAATCTTTTACAAAATAAAAAAAACTTACATGGAAAGATAATTTGTTTTTCTCTGTTCTCACCACTTCTACCCAGTGCTACAATCTTTAACAGAATTGTATTGCAGAGCAGGTATCACTCATATACTTATGATGACGATGGCACATGTAGATGCAGAAGCCAGTAGTCTTCAAATTCTTGCTACTTTTTTGCTATATTTTTCTATTTTTTTTTTCGACACCATGGCCCCTTCTACTGAAGAACGACTTTTCTGCGAGAGAGTGGCACTTATCAACATCGGAAAAGTTGTGTGGGGTTTGGACTAAATGCAGCAGGAGAGGAGGATCTGCACCAATGGCGTGCTTTGACGTCCGTCAGACCAGAGGGGAGAAACAAAACCGAAAGCGCCAGATGAACAGAGGGAGGAGAGCTGGCATCAGGGCGAGGCTGACCCAAGTTGGGCCGAGAGCGCAAGTCTTCTTCTGGCTAATGTCCGTGTTAACCCCTAACATCCTGGATCAAGCTGTTGCACTGGATGGACAGACCTTGTTCAGAGCCAACAGGATGCAAGACTGACTCTCCCCTGTCAGGTAAGCAGATAAGGCACAAGTGGCAAGGTAAAGCTGTAAAGATACTCTCAACAATGTTGAAATAAGAAATGTTTCACAAATTGCAAGAAATTAGTAGAAAATTATTTTTAAAAAAGCTGAGGAAAAATGTTTACTGAAAAAGTAAAAGGTAGTAGAAAAGCTTGTTATCTGAATAACATTTTTCAAATTATGTTACAAAATTAAATTTTTTGTTTGTTTTTTAGCCTTTAACTTTTAAAACTTTCTACAAATTTCTAGTTAATTTTCTTGTGTTTTTATTAATTTCTGCTTTTGTTTCATTGCCCTCATGTTTTTTGTGAGACATTAAGCCAATTCTCTCAGGTTACAAAGGATTAATTGGTGGATGTTGGCTCAAGTTTGCACACCTTTGTTTTTGAGAACAAGTATGAGAACAAATTGATAATTTGGGAGGGCATGAATGGTTTACTTTTCAGTTCATATTCAGCGTTGGTAAATGAGAAGAAAAAAAAGGTTGCATAGACAGACATCCTGAGAGCCGCTGAGCTTCCATCCCATCCATGAAGCCAGCGCTTCATGCTGCCGGTGTGATTCTTGTCAAGTCTGTCTCAGCGATGTGCGCTGAATGTGTTATGGAGGCTTCCTTTGCTCTTAATTTCATTAGCGGGAAGCTTGGCCAACTGAAGAGCGCTGGGGATTAATCAGGGGTTAAGTGAGTTTAAAAGATCTGATTGAACAGCTCACAAATTTGAGGCTTCATTTGAAGACAGAAAACTTTCTTCTTCCTTTTCTTCTTTAATTAAGATATCACAGGCATTGACCTTGACTGGAACAGAGGATAAATGAGTGAATTAATTGTGGAGGGAAGGGGATGTGGGCTTTTGGGGGAAAAATGTGGGATTTGATGGAAAACTCGTGGGAGAGGGTTGGCTTCAGGACACTGGTGGAAGTGCTGGGAATGAGGCCACGCTCTGTCAGGAATGGGAGGTTGTGGTTTGACAAGGTCAGATACACAACTTTGATATTCTGCGTGGTCAGTAGGCCTGTGATTTCTACACAGTTTATAAGAAAAATATCCAGAAAATGTAAATACATTTGTCAAAGAGTATAATTTCTCTTTGATGTTTTATTCAACTACTGCCATCAAATTTGCTGTGAATATTTCAAACACCCAAAGGATGATTTGGAATTTTTATAATGACACGTTTAGTGCTGTTGCCAGCTCATAAATGATCTCTTATCAACATTTATTCTGATAAAGTACGTCAGACTGGTTGGATTTTTGTTTGCTGTTGATTTTCAGGGTTATACTCTTACTTTTACAAGACATATTAACCATGGAATGTCATGGCCAGTGGCAGATCTTTGACCGCCTAGAATTGTCAGAATTAGAAAAGTTATCATTTTAATTTAAAAAATTAATTTTGGGTGAAATTAACGTGCCTCCCCAAATTATTATTATTTTTTTTACCTCACATGACACAAAGATCCAATAATAATGCTACCAAAATAGTTTTCTTGTTCTGATATGCTGCCTTCACAAATATCGTACTACGGTCGTAATTAAGACATACGTGCATTCAAGTGCTGTGGTCAGAAAAAAGCAACAAATATAAATGCTAGAAGTAAAAGTTTTTTTTTTTGTGGATGGTGTTTTAACAAAAGCAAGTAGCAGTTAATGTTGTTATCAATGTTAGTAAACTCGCCTGGCATACTTTATAGTTTAAAGTTTACTTGCTTGCTACAGCTAATAGATGCAGATATTAAAATGTGCAACTACAAAAAGTAAATGATAGCTACAAGGAACAATTTAACTAAATATATAATTTTTTAATGTCAATTGTTGACACTTTTCATGCTTGTCCAATTTCCCACTTGTAATTGCTACTTTGGAAAGCCGTTCATGTGCTTGTAACTCTTAAAAAAAGTCAATAAGATATTTTCGAGGAGCATGTGAAGGAAGCATAACCTATGTAACAGCAGCAACAGAAATTTTGCTGACCTGGTAGGGAGTCCGGTCTGGTCCTCCGTAGCTGGGGTTTACGCTGGCTAGATTGGGGTTGTTGCAGCTACTGACTGGGGGTCAGTCTCTGGAGCTGCTGCCTGCTCTCATCCCAGCAAGGTTGTCTGAAACTGGGGGGAAGTGAGTTGGAGGACAAGCTGTGATGAGGCTCTAACTAACGTTAGCCACATAAACTCAAAGTGGCAACAATAAGCCTTTGGCTCCAGTTAGCAACATTTTTGCTCTATCTTTGAACATTGCGCTGAACGTGATTATTGTGTTTATTGTTAAATTCTCTTTTAGATACTTGTTTCGATGAGTTTGGCTTCCTTTTTTGTGGAGAGATTTGCACTGTAGACAGTTGTAGACAGGACTCTTTGCCATTAAATCAGACTTTAACCAAAGCCCCCAGAAACAGTGCTCGGCTTTGAAGTCAGTTTTACATAGTGGCCAAAAGTGGAATTACACCACAAGGGTTCATCATGTGTTTCCCTGTGGCCCAAAAACACTTTTTTATAGCATCAAACCCCACGAAATGACAGGATTTGATTTGTTTGGTACAATAACATTTATAAATTCGAGAAGAGATGCAAGATTAAATTATTTTACCTCCATACACACTCGGTTGCGCTCGGCCGCCATGCATGCTCTATGGGCCCCGTAATGTGGAAGATCTGGGTACTTTAATACCATGGAAATAGAGTTTTTATTGGTCTATGTGTTACTGAGCAGCTTTCATATGAATGAATGGGTCACCAACTTCAATGCTATATCCAGGTCTTTAAATACATCCATGCTCTTTCTATAAAATGATCTGTGATTGGCCAAAGCCTCTCCTCACAGGCTACATCTTCTAAAGCCTGAAAACAGAGCCAAGAGGAGGTACAGAAGTCATATTTTCTCTCAGAATACTTGAATTGTAATATACTTAAAGTTTACAATGAGATTTTTACCCAGCGACGTAAAAGTAAAAAACTGCCTACCCCACCTTTAAAAAGCTTTCCATCACTGTTGCAACCTTTAGGAGCTAAAAGCAGAACTTCAGACTTATTGTTTTGTTTATTCTGGTTTTGATTTGCATTGCTGGAAATTTTCACTTTAAATGGCAGGTGTCGGATGTAATTCATATCTGTAAACTGCATGAATGTTTGGCCTACAGGTGCGTGATTTATTCAAAGTGAAACAGCTCATGATGCCGTCTATGATGTGTAAAAATGATGCAGACTGGTCGATGACTTGCAGCCAAATAGTTTTTGTTTCCACCTGGGAGATAAAAAAAACTCCCCCTCTGTGTGAGGTGTGTAAGCTGGGATGATGGAGTGAGCGTCGGTAGTCTGCGCTTGATGGATTAGCTCCACTTACGTAAAGGCATGTAGATCATCTCAAATCTGGACCATCGGTCAGCAGGCTGCCACTTGATAAGACGGAGGCACGGAGGCTGGAACTTGATTCTGCTTGATTGATTCCTGGGGCCATCCATAAAGATCCCTATCACGCACGCGGCACATACACACACACACACACGCGCATGCGCGCGCGTGCGCACACACACACACACACACACACACACAGCTAAGAAATAGACTGCTGTAGGATCATTAAACATCTCGTAGGTATGCGACTACCTGTTCTGAGTGTCCACACTCGAAGGCACGGTGAAAAGCCATCAGAATGTCCTCCTGGCTGCATCTTGCTGCGTCCCCTGCGTCTTTCTCCAACAACTCTGTGTCCATTTTATCCTTACAGTCTCAGTGTGATAATTCGTACAATGGTGATGCACCTTTTCAGACAGTCACTTGGAAGACATACATGGTGAAGTCAAGAAGTAGATTGAAAATATTTCTATAGAGACCCAAAGTGCGCAATATTCAACTTACTGATATAAAGAATGATCTTACAATTTCCCACACTAGTTATGTGGTGTTGTCTAACACATAACAAATTACTGCTTCGTTAGTAGACTTTAACATCTACATATTATGCTCTAGGTATCCACCTGCATCTGCTGTTGACATTCTGGGATACTGCAAACAATGCATGGATGTCAACAACAGCACATTTTTAGGTTTACGCAAGAAAGACATGGCGACTAACACCAGGACGTCAACAAAAGCAAGTGGTTAGGATTTTGCAACAAGAGCACGTTGTAAAAGGTGGTTTTTAATGTTGGTATCTTATGCTGAAACCACTGACAAAGCGGCTGTATTTGATGACTCCAGAATAAGAATGGGCTATAATGCCTGTCTGATCATCTGCTCAAAGTTTTGGTGCCAGTTTAGGGCTGCACAGGAAAATTGCACACATCTCACTTCCACCTAGAGCTTTTGTAGTCCTTCAACCACTCAAAGTGCTTTCACACTACGAGTCACATTCAGCCATCCACACACATATCCATACACTATTGGCTAAAGCTACTGTACAAGGTGCCACCAAATACTCCGTTTTTATACATTCATACACATCACGGCTCTTTTGGCTATCATCCATCAAAAATCTTATTACATTTTTACAGTCTGCCAAAAAAAGATTTTTTTTGATTTTTTTTTTTTGACCACTTTGACACTTGACCAGTGGTGGATCTGCCTGACATAGGCAGCCTCCTAGGGCGCCATCCAGAGGTGTGCACTAAAATTGCACTCCCCAATTGTGATTATTATTTTTGATATTCAACAACTTCACACATAAGGGTTAAAATGATCCAAATATTCTCTGTAGTTGCTCTGTAGTAGCGTCAATGCAGTTTACCATAATGTGTTCATCAGTGTGTGATCATCAGTCAGAACCAGGAGAAACTTGCCCATGGTGCTTCATGTGCTGCACTGATGCGCTGTTTCTGAACCCCTGATGGCCACACAGGTTAAGAGCGGCTGTAGTGGCTGCGGATGTTTGATACGGAATGGACAGTGTGTTATTCGACAGTGTACAGGTCTGTACTGCAAGTTTCCCATTGGTTTGGATAAACAGCCAGCAGCAGCAGGGGCTGCATTTGTCACCGGGCGGTGATCCAGTCGCTCACACCTGACAAATCGGCTCGCTCAGATTGATTGGTTTCCTGTTGTTTAATTCATCAGTGTTTCTTTAGCCTGTAGCAGGTGGGAAAAACAACACTTTCTGAGCCACCAACGGCCCAAATGTAGTTTATGATGAAGAAAAAATGGCCTGGTGGGGGCCAGTGTCAGTAATGGCTGGATTATCCATTATGAGTCACAGCTCTGATTTGTCATGCTGTTAGTGGCTGCAGAAGAAACACCATCTACATGCTTTTATTAATATCCCAAGATGCAGCTCTGCTATTGACTGACATTTATCATGTCCAGTGGGTGAAGTATCAAATTACATTTTGTCACGCAGTAAGAAAAATATATATATTATGAAATGAACATAATTTGAAGATGCAGCTGCAAGTGGAATCTACAAACAAGACAGTCGCAATGCAACATTATTGGAAACCTGCAAGCGGCATTTAAGCGGTTTTAAGCAAATTGCAAGCATTTAAATGCTTTTTACTATTTTAACGGACAAGAAGCAAAATTCTTGATGTTCTTTAAAATTATTCATCCTGTTTGAAAAAATGAAAATAGTCATAGATGAGCATGCTGATATAACTGAAGAAAATAAGTTATAGTATAGTATGACAAAAATCATTTTTTAAAAAACAATTACACTTACTTTTTTTCATGTTTGTTCATGTGTTTTACATACTATTCTCTAATTTTTTTTTGTCTTTTTTGAGAGATTAAACTTACTTTTTTAAAAATGTAATAGTATAGCATGTCAAAAACTGGCATAGCCTTTTTAGAAAAATGTCATAGTAAAGTAGGTCAAAAAAAGTCACAGTCATAGTATATTGTGTCACAATTAAAAAAAAAAAAAAATCATAGGAAGACATGTTGAAAATGAGTCATAGTACAGAATGTTTAGAAAAATGTCATGTATAGTATGTCAAAAAGTCATAGTGTTTACTGTGTCGAAAAAAAGTCATAGCATACCACGTCGAAAAAATTTTAAACATCATGGTATAGCAAAATGCATAAAAATGTCTTAATATATTATGTCATTCAAAAATGCATGAAAATGTCATAGTATACTGTCACTGAAAAATGCATGAAAACGTCATAGTATAGTATGTCGTCAAAAATGCATAAATAGTATAGTGTATCATTGAAAAACTGCAAAAAATGTCATCGGATAGTATGTTGTTAAAAAATGCATAAAAATGTCATTATAGTATGTGATCCAAAAATGCTTAAAAAAGTCATAGGATAGTATCTTGTCTAAAAATGCATTAAAAAAATCATAGTGTTAGTATGTCGTCCAAAAATGCATAAAGAAATCATAGTTTAGTATCTTGTCCAAAAATGCATAAAAAGGCATAGTATAGTACAGGGGTATTCAATTAAAATTCAAAGGGGTCCAGTTGCTGAAATTCCCTCCCAGCAAAGGTCCGAACGTCATACCTAAAATCAGAATCACGATTAATTGAACTTTTTTACCCCGATTACGATTAATGAATGATTATTTTGCTTTTTTGTGGTTTGTTTTTCACTGTATAGTTCACTGACACAGTTTCATGTGACTATGGTGTGTTGGAGTGTAAGAAACATATGATTTATTATTAATTGTTAAACTTTCCAGCATTATATGAAAATTAGAAGCTCCATCTTAAACAAACTTAAGGTAAATTTAAGCACATTGTGCTGATAATAGGTCAGCCTCTCCTGATTGCAGGACTTTGACTTCAACTTCTGTCAAACTTCTGTGCTATTAATCATTTTATTCAAGAATGAAAAACTTTTGAGTAGGCCTTCTTCTCCTATAGCTGCCAACAGCCTGCCAACATTCCCAGTCAGAGAAAGGGTGAAAATAAGTGTGTTTGTGGCCCCAGGCCCCAAAAACATTACATCTGCCCCTGGTAATAATAATGAGAGCTTAGTGCAAGCGGCTGGATGAGTCACGGAGCTATGCATCCTGCTGTTTCTAAATAATTCATCCAAAGTTTGATTAAACCTGAAACTAACACAAAGTAGTCTGCAGAAGTCTAAAGAAGTCACTTTCTACCTCTGCAAATGTCCAAAGTGTCTGTTTCAGACACTGGTGCTTTGAGGAGAAGCTGCGCTCTGTTTGTCTGTCTCACTGCGCTGCTGTCAGACCATCAGCTGTTTGATCCGCACTGATGAAATGCTGTGGCTGTCAAACACTTAGCTGTTCTAGAGTCAAAGTCGTTCACTTTTTTACATGATTGCTCAACACTTCTGCCCTCGCTGTGTTTTGGCGTGAGATTTTCGATTTCGTTTTTTTATTTTTCGATTAATTGCCCAGCACTGCTCCTATTAAAGTAAAAGTAAAATATTGTTCTCACTCTTACATTTTATTACAACCTGGCCACGGGTCCAGATCTGTACTGCGGTCCACCAATTTGTGATGCCTGGTATAGTATGTCGTCCAAAAATGCATGAGAATGTCATAGTATAATATGTCGTCAAAAATACATTAAAAAGCCACAGTATAGTATGCCATCCAAAAACACAAAGAAGTCATAGTGCTCCGTTTCTCTCGGATCTCTTGGTCCGCCCTCCCTTTCCCTTGTGTGTTTGTGCTCCTGCCTCGCCCATTCTTGTCTCCCCTTTCCTTAGTCTTGTTGTTCATTCCTCTGCACGCCTCTCATATGTCTCGTTCTAGGGACGTCTGGGGCTCGGAAATCAGATCAGATGGACACACACCAAGACGATACCCCCACTCTCGGTCTCCTGCTACCCGGCCATCGAGATCCTCCCAGACCAGCCTGACAGCAGACGTCCCTTTACCACCCTCACCCACCTTACCCCACTCACATCCACTAATGGGCTCATATAACCAAACCTTTAGATTACAATAAATCTTTGAACCGTACATTGTTGTGGCGTGGTCCTTGCTAGTGAAAGTATACTATGTTGTTTTTTGACAGGCTATATTATGATATTCATGATGTTGATGTTCAACATGCCATACTATGACATGTCTAGACATGCTATACTACGTGGTTTTCAGCCCTTTTTTCAGTCAGTCAGTTAGTCATTTTCTGTAACTGCTTGTCCTTGTAAGGGTCGTAGGGGGGCTGGAGCCAATCCAAGCTGTCATCGGGCGGAAGGCGGTGTACACCCTGGACAGGTCGCCAGACTATCGCAGACTATTTTTAGCCGTTTATTCAACATGCAATACTATGACGTGTCTCCATTTGCTGTACTGTGTGGTTTTCACCCCTTTTTTTGATATGTAACATTTTTAAAATTTTTCAACATACTGTTCTATTACATTTTTGGTTGGTTTTTCAACATGCTACATCATGACTTTTTTGGCTGTTTTTCCACATTCTACTACTACATATTCTACTATGATGTGCCACAGCATGCTATAATGTGTGGTTTTCAGCACTTCGTTTTTTTGACATGCTTTATTCAGAAGTTTTTGGCTGTTTTTACGACCTACAATACTATGATGTGTCTTGACATGTTATACAATGTGGTTTTCATGTTACATTTTTTCAATATGTAACATTTTGACATATTTTTGACATACTATACTGTTGGGAGACCACCCATGAATTGCACCCAGATCCTACCCCAAGTAGCTCATTACCCACAAGGGAGATGAACCCCTTCATGAAGATGCAAGGGGCCGCATCCTGGCTCTTGAGCATGATTAACATGTTTATGAATCAGCAGCAGCAGCTGTTTGAGCAACCGCTGACAGGAAACCACATGCAGAGGGGGGAAATTCCCCAGCAGGAGGAGGAAGTTTCTACTCCGAAACACCACCCCAAGCAGGAGGAGGAAGTTTGTACTTGAACATGCCACCCCAAGGCCAGCCAATGAGGAGATACGGAAAGTGGAGAGAGTGATGACATGACGGACCTCCAGATAAAAGAGGAACAAAAGACCACTGTGTGCTTTTTGTCTTGTCTTGCCTGGACTCTGTATGGTATATGTAGCTCCTGTGCAAGGGAGTGAGGTAACTGTTGCTTTTGATTTACGCTTCTGACATTTTTATCTTCAAATAAAGCCTGCCTCGAGCAGTTTTAACCTTTTTCTACCATCCTTGGGTATCCACATTTCATCCTCCTGAGAATCCGGTGAGTGGCCAAAAGACAAAACAAGACAAAAAAACAGGTTGTTGGACAAAGTGAACTTTCTGTTTGCTGCCTGGTTTTGACCACAAGTGAATAAAACTCACAAAAAACAAGGGAGGGTAGTACCAGAAGTACTCCCCGAATCGCCCTGGATCCCCAAAGAAGGGACGGACTAGAAACACTCCCTCAGCCCAAATGGTAGAGAGTTCTTCTCCTGAACTGGTCAACCGTAAAATAAACACTGTTGGGTATCCATCACTCAAAAAGAAAAGACACCTTACCTCTCTAATAAGCCACTCTCTCACTTGTCTGAGGTGGCATTTGATTATTTAGAGTTTCTGAGTAAAAGGGGCTCTTAGACTATTAAAGAGGAGAGCTGTGGCTCCTTGACAATACTATGACATTTTCAGTCATTTTTTCGACAGGCTATATTATGATGTTTTTCAGCCCTTTTTTTCGACACTTCACATTTTGACATTTTTTTGACATACTATACTATGACTATTTTGGCCGTTTCTTCAACATGCTATACTATGACGTGGCTCGAAATGCTACACTGTGTGGTTTTCAGCCCTGTTTTTTGTCATGTTTTGACATTTTTCGACATAGTAGTTTTTAGCCATTTTTTAGACAAGCTATGTTATGATGATATTGGCAGTTTTTTAAAAAATATGCCATACTATGACATGTTCCTACATGCTATACTACTATATTCTTTTCAGCCCTTTTTTTGACATATCATATTTAGGCATTTTTCGACATACTATACTACATTGTTATTGGTAGTTTTTTCAAAAGGCTATATTATGATGATTTTGGCATTTTTTTCAACATGCTATACTATGACATGTCTCAACATGCTGTACCTTTTTTCTGCCATGTAACATTTTGACATTTTTCGTCATGCTATACTATGTCATTTTCGGTTGATTTTTTGATATGCTATTGTATGATGTTTTTGGCAATTTTTTCAAAATGCTATGTCTTGACATGCTATACTATGTGCTTTGCAGCCCGTTTTTCACCATGTAACATTTTAACATTTTCCGACATACTATACTACGACATTTTCGGTCGTTTTTTTTATGCATGCTATATTTTGATGTTTTTGGCTGTTTTTTTGACATGCAATATTATGATGGCTCTCAACATGCTATACTATGTGGTTGTCAGCCCTTTTTTTGACATGTCATATTTTGACATTTTTTGACATACTGCGCTGTTGTTTTGGGCCATTTTTTAGACATGCTATATTATGATGATTTTAAAAAATATGCTATACAACAATGTGTTTGTACATGCTACACTACATGGTTTTCAGACCTTTTTTAGATGCTATATTATGATGTTATTGGCTGTTTTTACGACATACTATACTATGGCGTATCTTGACATGCTATGCTATGTGATTTTCAGCCCTTTTTTTGTCATGTCATATTTTTACATTTTTCAACATACTATACAATGTTGTTTTTGGTCGTTTTTTTTCAAAATGCTATATAATGACATTTTTGTCTCATGGTATAGTATACCCTCCAAAAATGAAAATGAAAACATCTTTGTATAGTATGTCGTCCAAACATGCATTAAAACATCATAGTATAATGTGTAAAAATGTTGTAGCATAAAATGTCGTTCAACAATGCATAAAGATGTCATAGTATAGTATGTTGTCCAAAAATGCATGAAAAGGACAAAATATAGTATGTCGTCCAAAAATGCAAAAAAAAGTCACAGTATAGTATTTTGTCAAAAAAAGCATGAAAAATGCATAAAAAAATTAATAGCACAGCATGTTAGTCAAAAATGCATAAAAAAAGTCATAGTATATCATATCGTCATAAACTGCATAAGTCATATTATATTATGTTGTCAAAATTTGCTTAAAAATGTTATAGTATGGTATGTCTTCCAAAAAAGGCATAAAAGTGTCATAGTATGGTATGTCATCCAAAAATGCTTAAAAAAATTAATAGCACAGCATGTTGGTCAAAAATGCATAAAAATGTCATAATGTGTGAAGAAAATGAACAACATCATAGCATCGCATTTTTTTTAAAAAAAGAAAAGCATCTCAAAACAGCAACAAAAACGGATAAAAAGTTGTACTACAGTGTGTCAAAAATAAGTCCTATCATTACATGTGGAAAAGTCATATGAATAGTCATAATAAAAAGTATAAAATAGTCATAATATAAAAGCAAAAATAATATAGTCATAGAACCGGATGTCTAAAACTTAGTTTAGTATGTCAAATAAACTGAAAAAAGTTATATTGAAATTCAATGTCAATGTCAAAATAAAGTCATAGAAGAAAAAAAACTGAATAAAAGTTATACATTTAAGATACTATAGCATGTTGAAAAAAAAGACAATATATATGTGGAAAAAAATCATAGACGGGTCTGTCGCAAAAACTGAAAGACCAAAGTACTGTATGCCGAAAAAACAAAACAAAACAAAAACCCCAAGTATGTCAAAAAAGAGGAAAAAAATATTATAGAATAGCATGCTGAAAAAAGTCATAGTGTAGTATGTTGAACATGCAAAAAAAAAGTCACAGTAATAATGTCAAAAGAGTCAATAAAATTTCAGTACGATACATAGATAAAGAATAATAGAATAATATATTGCAAAAAAAATTATAGTATAAGTTGAAAAAACAAGAGTTAAAGTATAGTCAGAAAAGTGGGGACAAAAGTCACAATATAGAATGTCAAAAAGGAATACAAAACAAAAAAGCCATAACACAGTATGTTGAAAGTGAAAATATTCATAGTATAGTATACCCCAAAAAGTGGAAAATATGTAACACTATAGCATGTGGAAAAAATAATGATAGTATAGTATGTTGAAAAAAACAGAAAAAGTCACATGATGTTGGAAAAAGTTTGAACTAAAATGAAGTATATGGAATGATACTGCGAACCAAAAATGTAATGTTGTCAAGTCCAGTCCAGTCAAGTCATCTCAGCTTCAACTGTATTATCCTGAGGGAAATTTGATGTACGAAGCACATAAATCAATGCCTGAACCGTGTACAAAACCAAAATCACAAACAATGCAACAACTGTTCAATAATTTGTACCTCTATGGGTCAGCGGTTTAAGTCTGAAAATGTTCAAAACTGTTCATTTTAATGCCTGAACTTGGCCGTAGGAAAGCAAAACTGAAAATGATGCAATATATCTAAAAGCCTTGTGATTTGTTTGTTTTGAAACCCTGTATAGACCTCTTGCTCTATATTTCAAGTTAGGAATCTCTTTTGGCTGTGTGGGAACAGTCTGTCACACCTTTCTTAAATGTTGCTGTAATACAACAATTAAGTCCAAATGTCCTCAAATGAGTACTTTCTTACAGTGTCTTAGCTTGTGATTGTTGCTAAAGTTGGTCAATTTGTATATCATATCAAACTAGAGATGTTAGTAAGCTTGACAACATATTGTCATAAAATGGTCATGTGATATTCTATGACAATGAAAGCACAAGAGCACCTTTATTGTAGCAGTAACATGGCAAGAACTTACCTTAAAATGATTCAAGTTCACACAATTCCGGAAAACGGACCTCCGGGGTAAAAGTCCTCAGGCAAAGTCCACATTTTTGACCGCTCAGGACTGCTTCCTTGTTCATTCCCATCAGTGCATTGGTCACTTGATTGCAGCCTTTCGAAATACATGAGATGTGTACGAATTTGGGTGCATTACTTTTAGTCTCAACCAGCCCTTGCTGACTGCTGTGGGTCTGCGTGAATCACTTTTGTGTGTTTAGAGCATGCATGTTGTGTTTTGGTTTTGTCTCTTCTTTGTTCACCCCCAACTCTTCTTTGCACTTCCTCACTCTTTACACCTGGTACTAATTATTCTGCACATCTGGTGGCACTCATCATCATCATCAGACCTGCTCTGCTATTGATTCCGGAAATTCCCTTCGGGACTGATGCCCTATGCCAGGCTTCACCAACTGGCGGACTGCGGTCCGGATCTGGACAAAAATGTTTTCCAAGACGGACTGTGGCCAAGTTGTAATAAAATGGAAGAACGAGTCTTAGGATGAATTATTTAGAAACATCAGGACACATCGCTCCCTGTCTCATCCAGCTGCTCGCGCTAAGCTCTCATTATTATTACCAGGGGCAGATGTAATGTTTTTGGGGCCTGGGGCCACAGACTCATTACCTTATTTTCACCCTTTCTTTAACTGGGAATGTTGGCAAGCTGTTGGCAGCTATAGGAGAAATAGAACTACTCAAAAGTTTTTCTTTTTTTTCCTGAGTAAAATGATGAATAGCACAGATGTTTCACAGAAGTTTGACAGAAGTTGAAGTCAGAGTCCTGCAGTCAGGAGAGGTTGGCTGATTATCAGCACAATGTGCTTACATTTACCTGAAATTTGATTAAGATGGAGCTTTGAATTTTTATATAATGCTGGAAAGTTTAATAAATAATAATAGATGATGAACACACCATGGTCAAATGAAACTGTGTCAGTGAACTATGAGGGCAAAAAACAAACCACAAAAAAATAATCATTCATTAATCATAATCGAATGTAATGGTAAAATGTTCAATAAATCGATAAGGATATTGATTTTAGGTATGAGGTTCAGACCTGTGCTGGGAGAAAATTTTAGCAACTGGACCTCTTTGAATTTTAACTGAATACCCCTGCCCTACATGGTTTGTTCCAAGCCAAGTCAAGCTCTGTTTCTTACCTCTACAGTTTTTGGGTGCTCAGTCCCAAGCAGGGATGGCTGTGGCTAAGAGGTAAAGCGGGTTGTCCTTCCCTGAGACACATTAAATATAGAAGCAATGAAGTCCTGCATAAACTTCTGCCAGTCACCGTAATTTAAATTCCCCACATGGATCCTGAGAATGCCGGATGACAATCGCCAAAACTCAGTGAGTTACCTGCCAGTCTGTAAAACTTCACAGTTCCTCGTCATGGTTCATTTGTGAAAATCAGTGTGAACACACCAGAGCTAAATACAACAATGAATCATTTATTCCCCCTTTGGTCTGTGGTTCAGAGGTAGAGTAGGTCCTCCTCTAATGGTTTCCTCTTTTGAAACCTGGATCATCATCACTTTTCTTGAGCTGCATTCACTCACCTTTAACAAATTTTCAAACCATTAAACCTTGAGAAAATTGTTTTAATTGCTTTCAGAAACATGAGGAAAAACAGGCAATTAAAAGGCAACAAACATCCCGCAAATTGCAAGAGATTTTTTTAGGATTTCATAAATTATTATGTTTTTATATGCTAGGCTCAAAAGCCAACAGAACTTTATTTAGAATTATCACAATTAAACATTTAAAATTATTTTCAGTTAATTTCCTTACTTTTTTCATGTTGTTTTTTTAACTTTCATGTGTTTTTTGTTTGTGTGTTTTTTTGTGTTTTATTGAGTAATTTTCTTGTACTTTTTTCACTTATTTCTTACTTTTTTTCTGGGTCATTTCTTCTTAAGTTGCCCTCTGCCCATGTTTTTGAAGGAAATCAAGCCAATTAACCCAGGTTTTAAAAGCTTAAAAATGAAACAAAGTTGAGGAATGTAAAGTGAACCAATGTTGTATGCTGAAAAACATGGTGCATGGGGGCCGACGGTTGCAGGCGGAGTTCAACATGTGCATGTACATCATTACTGTACATCACACTGCACTGATTCTGTATTAAAAGCAATTTGAGGCATGTTTTGTGTCAAACTTGGCTTCGTCTTCAGGCCTATATCCGCTCAGCTTTGATCACAGATGACTGGAAAGCTCCTCTCTCGCTAACACAGCCAGTCTGCGCTCAAACATCCGAGCAGAGCCCGATTCAAGGTTGGGGCAGGTGAAACTCAAAGAGAGAATAATTGGCCCTCAGACTGCAATGATATTAATGATACAATTAGAGCAGGCCTTTGGTTTCCTCTGTGGCAGAAACAGGTAGTGATAGGTGATACCGGGAGACTTCACTAGTGTCAGTCCGATCCTTCTGATGCGGCGCTGATCCCACAAAAGCAGGAAGGCTGGCACACACTCGCTCAGGCTCATTTCCCATGGTGCACCCTGCCTTTGAGCGCTGACCTTGGATGGAGGCTCCCTTGTGGTGAGAGAAGAGATGGAATACATGTTTGAAAGATCAAAACGGTCCAGGCTCACCTGTCTCCACAAACACTGGCACGCGGTTTTCACAGCCCACGTTCATTATAGATGTTGATCAGCATTGATTCAGCTCCGAGACGCAGCTGCGCTCTGTGGAGAAATGACACCGTTTACCAGCAGCTGATGGCTACTGTACACACACTGACTCCCGCCCCCAACCCCAGAAGAGCAAATTCAATTTACTGTAAAATTAAAAATCATTAGGATATGAGTTTAAAGAAATGCATAAACCAACACACTATTGGGAGACATAAATGATCAGAGTAGCAAATTTTGTTGTAGCACAAAAATGATTTTTTTTCAAAAGGGCTCTAGCATTGATTCTAGATCTTTGCTACATTTATTGCACGTCTGTCTGTCCTCCTGTTACACAGGGTTTTTTGGGGAGTTTTTCCTTAGTCGATGTGAGGCTCTAAGGACAGAGGTATGTCGTATACTGTAAAGCACGCTAAGGAAAACTGTGATTTGTGATAATGGGCTTTATATATAAAATTGACTTGATTTGACTTCACTAGATCGTTAGCAATGCTAATGATTGCCAATAGCTAATACCACAAGTATAGAAATCTGTTGACATAGCTGCAGAGGTGAAGTGAAACAGGGATGGAGGATGAAGGAACTGGAGGCTGCACTCTTTCGAATTCTCAAAGTCTATCTCTCCTCTGTGTTACCAACTGCAGCTTTAATACACTCACCAAAGCACCATCGCTCATGTTTGTTGACAAAGCTGCAACATGAGCTGCAATAATGAGCTGATATCCTTCTGGCATCGGTGTCACGTCACAATGGAACATAATTTCATTCGCTGGATGTTGGTTTGACTTGATCTTGAATCGATTGCTTTTCCTTGGGTTCCATGGATGGATAGATCCATGGATGTTTGCGTTGAATTTTAAAGCTTGTATTTTGGCCTCTGAATTTGGCCTATTGAATTTGAGCAACTCAAATCAATCAAATCAATCAAATCTTTATTTGTATGGCACTTTTCATACAAAGAGTAACACAAAGTGCCTCACAGAGATTAAAAACAATAACAGAAATGAAAAACATCAAAGACAATCAAGAAAAATACAGACATCCTGACTTTCCCACCCCCACATATACGTACGCAACAAAACACACACATTCATGTAGATATTCCCACAACTATTCGCAAAGGCACCCGAACACCCCCCCTCACCACCCACACACACGCACACATACACCAACACACACCAGCTGTTACTAAAGAGACATGGCTAGAGAGACATGGCTAGGCACTGAGACCTGAGGCGAGGGAGAAGCTACCTTTGGGGGCCAACCTCACTGAGAGAGGTCACGGTCCAGCACTGCCGGGGCGCCGCCACAGAGACCATCCCAACCCGGGCGGACAGGAGTGCCCGCACCAAGATGCCGAGCCCTCTAGCCACCCGGGCCGAAACAGTCCACGGTACAGCACCCCCAATGGTGGACCAGAGACAACTCCCAGTCCGGTAGGCCCCGATGACACTGGAGCTAAAAACTAATACAATAAAATAAGGTATAGAACATAAAAGCTAAGAACATAAGGGACTAAAACAGTAAAATAAGACAAAGAATACAAGTGCACAGTAAAATAGTTTAAAGATTATAACCGCTAATAAATAAATAAATAAATAAATAAATGGGAGACTAAAACAGTGGAATAAGATAAAATAAAAAAGTAGAATAAATAAATAAATAAATAAATAAATAGTCAGTTAGTTAGTTAGTTAGTTAGTTAAAAGCCTGATTGAAAAGATGGGTCTTGAGCCTCTTTTTAAAAACCTCAACACTGTCTGTGATCCTGAGGTTCTCCGGCAGGCTGTTCCAATACATATTATTTGAATTTTTTAAAATGTGAATGAGGCAAAAATTTTATATAAATAAATAATTCCAATGCATGAATAGTGAGTGCTATAAATTCAATGGCTTTTTTGATTTTGAAATGAGATGACCTGTCCCGGGCTGTGATATTAAAAAAAAAAAAATCTACTTAGCATCTAGTGCAGTGAAAATAATCTCTTTTTTTCATCAAAAGTGGCATCAACAAAAACCTGGCATTTAAAGAGTAATTTTTTGGAAAATAGATATATATTTGATATTTATAATTAGGACTGATGTTGGTATAAAAAAAAACACTTGTTAAAGCAGAATATAATATCAATGTATAATATTTTTTAAAGCTTGATTTTGAAAAGTGCATGTAATGTACAGAGTGATACCAGTGTATGTCATATTAAAGCGGGATTTAAAGAGTTAAAGGAGCAGTGTTTCTGCATGCTTTAGTTCAATTATTACAAATCTTGTAAAAATCATTCAATGCTTTCACCTCATGTAAGTGGACTTTAAAAATTAACCTGCACAGAAACTTGAGTTTGCTAATAAATCACAGCGAACATCATGTCCGCCTGCCGTCAGGATGCTGTTATGACTGTGTGGCAACGTGATACAGATTTTATACATCAATCCAGCAGCATTATGAAAATGATGTGTGTGTGACAACAATAAAAGCAGATATGATGCTCAGAGTGATGGATCACTGATGTCGGGAAAGTTTCAAATCTCTGCCAGTTGATTTTCATTGTGCACTAAAAGGAAAGCATTGGCTGGAGGGTATAAAAACACACCTCAGATATTTAAAACAATACAGCATCCTTTGAAAAATGTTCAGCAGTTAAAACAATCATAACAATATGATATAATGTTGGAATAAGCTTTACTTCACTAATACAGAAACAAGCAGCAGTATTTGGATTTATGAGCCTGTCCAACAGTTGCCTGTAATGCAGCATATCTCAGGTGGGCCCGCTTTGGTTTCAAACTTCACCCGAGTCCCGCAGCAATAATCTGAAATTCAGAATAAAGAAAGTTGATGCATTTATTTATTCAGCTGTGTTTACTAGGATTCATTTTTCCTCGCGGACATGGCTGCGTCTGTGAGTCTCCTCAGTGTGGGTGGTTACCTGAGGGAGGTGTGCCGTGTTGGAGTGGAGCCTCTTTTAAGGCTCCAGCTCTTGTTCTCATCGGCAGCTTTGCTGGGACCACTGCTGGGGAGACTTCACAACGCCTTCCTGTGGCAACACAGAGGCTTTCTTATCTATTTTGGATGATCCAGCCGCACACCATGAAAGACCCCCCCCAGCCCAGGTGGATATTGCAGGTACACAGGCCAGAGAGGTTGGAGGAGTTGAGGGAAAGAGGGGAGAGGTGCACTGTAAACTCACAGGCTGTTCTTATTTTGACAAGTCTAGGATTGCCTTGATAAAGGTAAGTAAATTTAACTATTAGTTTTAATGAACCCTTTAAAAATTAAACAAATTGGTTTGCTTTCCATCAAAAAGCAGGGGAAAAAGAGACAACCAACTTATCAATAGATGGGCCCAAAAATTGCAATAAGTTAATAAAAGTTACAAGACAATTAACTGAAAATAAGCCAACAACATTTGTAAGACATGAATTAAAAGTTACAAGGAAATTTAAAAAAAAAGAATATAAAAATAGTTTTCTGGGCATTTTCCCTTTTTTGGATACACAAAAATTTTTATTTTCTGGTCTTTTTTTTCACCTTTTACTAATTTCTTGCCAAATTATTTGCCAGTCACTTCTTGCCAAGTTGCTTATTATAAACAAATTCAAATACATTTTCTCAGGTTGAACACAATCTGAACACAATACAAGAAAACTGATGTTGATCCAGGTGTTAAAGGGTGAATGGGTATTTCATAATTAATTGTTAAATTTACTAATTATTTTTTGAAATACAGCTATTTTCCTAAATACTACAGAGTAAACACAACTGTTCAGTTAAATCAGAATAACTTAATTTATTTTACTTATTTACCTAATAATGCTAGTGTAAGGGAGGAATTATGTCACTTAAGTCACTTGTTTAGGTCCGCCCAAAAAACCCTAAAATATAGGGTAATATATAATATAGAGTATGAAACAATTTAGCAGTCTACCTCTAAAATTAAGTGCTTTATAGAAATGACTCTTTTTACATGTTTTCAGCTTTTAATTTCCAACATTTATGAGGTGTTCTGAAAGAAATTCAAAAAGAATATCCTTTTCACTGACTATAAATTGCTGTCATTTAGAAAGATAATTTCAGCTGTCATTTTAAACTTGATTGTTAGATTTACTTAAAGTGTTGTTCTACTTACTTCATTTCTTACAATCAGATATGAAGAAACATGAGAATTTCTATATTTACCTGCTGTTTTCAAGGCAGTCGGTCTCCAAGATTTTTTTTTTTTTAAAGTAGGATCAACTTGTCAGATTTTACAGTGTGGGAGGACCAGAAATACTGAGTTACAAGTTGAACTTCAACAACCCCAAAACCTCCAAATCTAAACTCTCCCTAAATCTGCTCTCCAAATCTCACTCCTGACTGAGCTGTTTTTGAATTAAATCAGCTCCTAGATCCCTCCGCAGAGAATAATCTACATTCAGCTCAAGGTTTTGGTCAATAGCATAACCGCTGTGAAGCGCGAGGCACCACTGAGACAGAGAGATATTTGATTCATGGCCTAGTAATATAAATCTAAAGAAATCTCTGTCAAAGCACCATGGACAGAATAATTGTTTGCAATGGGAAATCTCAATGGAGTCCTCAGAACTCATTCTGAGGCTTTTGAAGTGAGCGCTGACATTGGAGAAACTCAAGGGCGGGGAGGGGATGAGGGGCCTCTCAAATGAAGAAAGATGGAGGTGCATTCACCTCAGAAATTATAAGCAGTGCTTTCAAGATGCCGTCAAGTTTGTGAGAATAAACTGATGTCTGTGTGTGTGTGTGTGTGTCTGTGTGTGTGTGTGTGTGTGTGTGCGCACGCGTGTGTGTGCGTGTGCATGCATGTGTGTGTATGGAGGTCTTTAAGCAAAGGAAGACCTGAATATCTGCACTTGAGGAGATCATTAAAAATGAAACGAGTTGTGTTTGCAAAGCAGGAGAGTGAGGTGGTCTGAACTGCACGGATTCAGCAGAGAACCTTGTCATTCCCTTCAATGCGGCGCAGTGGCATAACAAAACAGAGCCGGGAGCTGAAGAGAGAAACATTCCTCCATTAGAAACCACAATACAGAAAAAATAACAGAAAGAAAAAGATTCTGGAAGACATTAAAAACCTTGAATTTGTTATCAAATGCTTTGATGCCCGGGGTCGCCCCCCCAACAGCATGCAACACATAATGTGTGATGCTGATTGCCTTGTTGTGGTCAGGAGCCTGCTCGGGCTCCTTGTGCATGCTGGGAGAAACAGTTGGGAGGCTGATTAGGACCGGACTGGCCTTAAGCAGCACGCACAGCAGCTCTCTCCTGTTTCTCTCTATTATTTAGCCATGGCGCAGGATTCAACCAGGCCTTGATGCAGCGACAAAATTCTCTCTATTCATCCTGTGAAATACCATCAAACCTTTTAGAAATGCTGTATGTACTACAAGGACCTGGTTCTTACATGAAGTGGCACACTGCATAATACAATATTTACCAGCCTGTCTATAATTGAGTCTCAAAAAGTCCCTGGTTCTGATACAAATCTGCCTTTAAAAAAGTGGTAATTTAAGATGTATTAATGTCCACCTTATGACCCGAAACTAGGAACCGAGCAACAAATGTGCCTCATGAGTTATAACGTATTTTAATATGTCTTCCTTTAAGATACTGACACTTGTTTTTCTGATAAATTAGAATACAAAAGAGTTTAATTTTTTTTCAGAAAAATCTGAGTTTACATAGACTTTACAAATATTAGACATAGCTGCAGTAGGCAGGTTTCCAGTAACCCTCAAATCAGACAAATTGAAATTGTGAATATAAAATACGCCTAATGGAAACAATTTCTAAAATGACAGAACCTGTCACGATTGCATTAACTGTAGCAGTATGGCATCAGGTTGAAATGCTGGCCTTGAAAATGTCATAAAAGGAGCATGAGGGTGTCTCTAAGGCTAAAGGGAGTTGCAGTGGATGGATCAAACAAACCCCAGGCTTTCATGCGGGAGTCTGGTGTTCTCTTCCCATCTGAGTGTCATTTTTTTTCCCTACACCTTACACCTTACATATGCCTCTAATGCCTAATCCAAATTATTCATGCCAGCATGTGCATTTGTTGACTCCCCAGCGTGGGTTGCCATGTGCTTTTGTTGCTTAAACATAACCACCTGCTGCATCATCCCACCATGTGCTGGTGTTGACATAACAGTTGCAGCTTCCCGGAACTTAAAGTGCAGACACAGAAGAATACAGACTTCCACATGGAAGTCCACTGAAAAGCGGCACATCTGATGACTTGAGATTAGAACTTGTTGTCTTTACATATGCCAGTGTCCTAAATAATTTATTTGGAATGTGATGAAATGCAAAAAAACACAAAAAAAACCCAAAACCACTTCTATCATGGCCTTTCAGGACTCTTCAGAAACTGCACCATTGTAGCGAAATTAACACTTTGAAACTTGGATGGACATCACTTTTCTTGTGCTGCGTTCAGATGCATTTCTAAGTATTTCAACCTTTTTTTTCTTTTGAAAACGTGGAAAAGGCAATGAGCAACTGGACAAGAATTGTTTCACATACTGCAAGAAATTAGTAAATTTGGAAAATTTTTTGAAAAGCTATAGGGAAAAAAAACTTTGTTTTTTGCTCTGTTTTTAGGTAATTTTGTTATACTTTTTACTTTTGACAAGACCGAACTTGGAGCTGAACCCAAATGCACGACACACAAGGTCAAAGTATCAAAAAATAAGTTTATTAAAAGGCAACAAGTCTTTCACAGAGAAAGGCAAAATCAAATCACTCTAAAGAGGCAGGAAAAAGTAACAGCAAAAATTCGCTCAGATGAGACAGCAAAAACTCACAGCAAAAAATCACTCTGACGAGGAATAAACTGCTAGCGAAGGGAACAAAAGACCAGCAATGTAACAAACAAAACAAGGTACTTGACCTGAGCAAGAAGCAGGAGCGAGGAACAAACAAAACGTGACTTGACATAAATTCTGAGCATGGAAATGGCACTGGTTCTCTGACTGACAAGACAAGATGAACTGGCACAGGACAAAGGGAGACACTGACTATATATACACAAGGTAAGGGGGAACAGGTGGAGACAATCAGGGCGGACCGACAATCACACTGGCGGGAAAACACACAAAGGGAGGAGTAAGTGACCTGAAACAAGAGGAGAGTTAAAATTTCAAAATAAAACAGGAAATCATGAGACAACGTAGACACAAGACAAAAAGCAAATCAACATAACTTCCTAGACATGACAACTTTTTTTTGACAATTTTTGGATATTTTTTCTTAAGTTGCTCATGACCCTCTCCCAGTGTTTTTGAGAAAAATCAAGCCAATTTGCCCACGTCTCAAAGGGTTAATCTCAAGTTTCAGGAAAATTAATCTTCTAAATTCTAAATATAAAATGTAAAAATAATGTCTATGCATGCAGGCATTTCAGAAGCCGCAACAGCAATGTGTTTATCATAACACTGTTTTCTGTGGTACTTTTATTGGAATGTAGCCTATAAATGCTATGATATGAAGTATTACTTTGTGAACGTTTTATGTATAAAGACATAAACAACTGACAAAAGAATAAATATGCGAAAAGGAAATGCTATTAAAATGAATAATGTTTCTGTAGCTGTGTGAAGACTAGAGAACAGAACATATTAAAAAGAGACAATGCAGAGACGAAAGAAACGAAGGACAAAGAAAAAACAAGTCTTTCTTTCAGAGATTTATTAACAAAAAGCAAACACGATTAAAAAAAATCCACGCTGGAGAATGAATGTGTGAGGCAAACATGAGGGTAAGTTCTCCTGTCAATCACAGCCATGACAGAATTGTCACAGTGTGTTTGAAGTCTGCAGCAGGAGTCAACAAGGGACCCCGAACGAGTAAATAAAACATGCTGCTTTACTTTGCCTCCGCCGGTTAATAGGGCGGCAGCGCTGATCAAAAGAACATTAGCTTTGATTAATCAATCAATACCCCGGTGGCCTCCGTCCTGTCCATTGATCTGCCGGCTGGATGGAGGTCAGCGTTGGGCTCGGCAGCATGTGAAATGCTCGGCTGTATTTTTCACACTGGCCCGCTCAGACAAAAATCCTCCCTCATTGATTTTTCTTTCATTTCCCTTCTTTAAAATGTTCTTGTGTTCAGAGGTTATCCATGCTGAGGAAAGTTGTGCAGCTCTGACACAGCTGTGTAATTTTTTGGCACATAACAATGGACATAGAGAGGAAACCAAGATGGACAATAAATAACAGCTGGATACCTTTAATCTCCTCTCTGAGCAAAAAAACAATGCATGCAAGCAATAATGGAAAAAACAGAAGAAAAAAAATCAAAATTAGAAATCATGTATTGTTACAATGCCTTTAATATGTTAGTATACCAGCATATATTAATGTATGACCACTGAATTAGTACTATTACCACTACTAATATTATTTCCACATATGTATTCTGGATGTACTATTTGCTACTCTGAAAACATCTCAGAAATTGTAAAATAAAATACAATAAAATAAATCATACTGATATATTTCTTTTCAACAAATATCTAATATAGTTATATTATATATGTGGTATCAACAACAAGGTAATATACCACATGCTTTTAACTCATATAAATGTTCATTTATTATCTAAGCATCACAACTTAAACTGTGAAAGGCCAATTCAACCATTAAAGCATGGCTTTAGACAGTAGAAAGTAGTATTACTAGTACTTGCAATATTTCCACGTATGGCTTCTAGATATTTATCATTACACTACTATGAAAACACTTCAGATATAATGGAAAAAATCACACTAATATAGTGTGATAAAAACATTAAATATATGGTATTAATGACAGTGAGTATTCTATCTGTTTTTAAGTCTTAAGAAAATACAAATTTATTATCTCAGCATCACTACTTTTACCATAAAAGGCTATTTCAACTATAACAGTAAAACATCATAGTTACGGAATTATTTCAGCACACACACACTATGTAGAGCATGGTTTTAAAATTTATCTGACTCTTTTTATATTTTCTATATTTTTGTACAAAGTAAAATAAACCTGTTCAATAAGACCTTTGAAACTACAACATGTTGAATAAATATGCCTACCTCTGAAAATCCCATCACACAGAGCCATCATGTTTGGTTCGATTTTTCTTGGTACTAACCCTCTGTAGGAGGAGAACTGAAAAGGCAGTGGCTAAAAAGGCAGTGCCTAAAGACACAGCAACATCTAGTGGAATTTTTTAGCATAACAAACCTAAACAGGAAAGTAGAGATGGCTCAGTCGGGTTATGTTCAACACGTTTCATTTAGAAATAGTGAATCGAAATGTTCTCAATCAGCTGAGCAGGATGTTAAAGGACTTCACATCCAAACTGTCTCGGTTTCTTATTTTACAGATAATGATGCTGTCTGATGTGAATTGATTAATATCGGTACAGTTAACATTTTGATTTCCAAACAATACTGTCACAACACTATGTTATGTATCTGAATGTTAGCTGATTTATGGTTATTTATCAGGTGTCCTTTTCCTTAGAAAGAAACATATAGAGTTTTAATTTGAAGGGGTACATTGATTGTAAGGAACAAAACATTAACTGGGTACATTCTCAAGTTTTAAAACACCACACAGAGGCGTCCAATTATTTTTTGTTATTTTTGCAAGCAGGAAGGGCAGTGGCAGGGCCAAGGATTGTGTCATGGAGGTCGTGGCCCCTCCCTTGGCACCGACACTGAGGTTATATACTACTAATTTGCAGCAGCAAAAATGTTTTGTAATTCTGCCTTGATGACATTTTAAAAAAATACTAATAAGGAAACATTTTTAATGAATGTACGTGAACCATAAAATGACCAACATTTTCTTTTGTTTTAATTTGTTTGATTTTCCTTTTTTCCCTCTTCCTGCTTTAAAAAACTGATGTTTAATTTGCTTTCTTAGAAAGGACATTATGTTTTTTCCATGGCTGTGCTTTCCGTTAGAGGATTTGACCAACATTCCTGGAAAAATACAGCCAAATACTAACATTAATGTACTGTTTTTTTCAAAATACAGTGCTTTTTGGAGCCAAAAGTTAACATTAACAGTAAGCTGCTATATGATTTTAAAGCATTATGCAGGTTTTTTTGTATAAGCAGAAATCACATGCAATACAAGTTAGCTACAATATTAACCTGTAAACCTCACACAGTCCATACATATCAGTGTGTAAATGATGCAGCGTACGAGCTGTCAGCGAATAATTTTTGCGCTGACATTGCTGCATTAACTGCTGGAATAGTGCCATGAAAAGTGAATGTTTTTTACATAGCCATCACCGCATTTCTTGTTGGAAGTGCCATGAAAGTGTTAGCATTTTAATATGATTAGCACATTTTCTGCGCGGACAGTGCCATGAAAAGCAGTTATCTTCACAAACACATGGCGTGTTTACTGCTGGGACAGTGCCACAAAAAGCATTTGTGCCTTAACCAACTGCACCTTAGCCTCAGTGTTTGTTGTGGGTATTGGAAGGTGGATTGGTCACAAAATCAATTGACTTTTGTGCCGAAGTTTGGAGTTCACTTACTCACTCCTACACCTTACCATGTGCCTCTTTTGCCTTAACTTAACCATCCATGACTTTTCTGCCTAATCCTAACCATCGAGACAGTCCCTGTCATGTGCTGCGTCATCCCATCATATGCATTTGTTGACATCCTGGTTCGGACATCCCGCAAACAGCTGATGCAGAAGGATACCAAAAAAGTAATCAAGAGACATGGAAGATCACCGATCAAGCGGCACCATGTGACAAGTTGGGATGACAGTGTATTGGTATGTATGTATTGTATGGTGACTGGGTCGTGACAGCATCCTGGAACTGTGCACCTTTAGTTTTGATCTGCAGTTTGCCAGTAAATAGATCCAACACATAAGCTGGGTGTTGCTAGGTGTGTGTTTGAACTTTGGACAGAGTTACGCTAGCTGTTCCCCCTGCTCACATGGTCACGGCAATGACCATTCATGTCAAGCTATGACATTATCCCTGCATTGTCAAGCTTTGACGGAGGGGAGGTGGATGGGCCAACTTTCATGTGGGAGCCTGGAGTTTGCGTCCCATTTGGATGTGTGTGTGTGTTTTGTGTCCACATATATTTACGTCACGTGTGTTTTCAACACCTTACCATGTGCCTTTTTTGCCTAAACCTAACCATCTGTGACATTGGTGCCTAATCCCAGCAATTGTAACAGTCTACGATGTGTGACTATATGGACCCCACCACACGTGCATTGTTGACGTCACGGTAACAGGTTGTGTCATCCCACCACATGCATTTCTGTAGCGGCATACCGGCATGTCATAGGTTGACAAGGAACCGAACGTCAATATGTGAATATGTGACGAGTTCAAAGTGAGAATGTGTTTCTGCTTCCAGACATATCCAGCTGATCTCAGACAGAAAAGGTCTATGTTTCCCAAAATGCTGCAGCACATGGCGTGTATCTAGAAGCTGACGGTGGATGGTGAGAACATTATCCCATGGTCATACTCTAATACTCATACTCATGGTCATGCACTAATGTAAGTGAAGCAGCGGAGGAAGGCAGAAATCTAGACGCCATCTGGAGAAGTTTCTCCTTCTCCTGAATTACAGATTCTTTAAAACCCTGCAGGGGTGATCACCAGACAGCTCATCCCATTGAAGTGCTCCGAGGTTCCATTTCAAAGATGCGCTGCATCTCTTCATGCCCCGCTTGGTGGCATCGTTGTTTTTCATGTGGCCCCATTCTCCCGGAAAATGCAAATGAGCGTAATTTCAAATGACAACGAAAGTAAACTTCTTTTGTGAGTTGTGTGAGCCAGGTTCCCTGTGGGGGACAGGGAGCCGAGAAAAACCCTGCTCTAATTCTGTCATTGTCAAACTTTGACATAAGCGATTGTTCAGTCGTCTTTGTTGAGTGATACAACGGGTAACAGGGTCCCAATTCCTCCACGTTAATTTTTTAAAAGAAAGCACAAGACATGTATTCCTTGAAGAAATGTTTGGCGCTGCTTATGCTAAATATTATAACATCCAGGCAGTGATGTCTTTTGTTTTTCCCTTTTATCTCCTCTTATCCACAGGAGGCCTTTACCTTTGCCACCGAGCCTCATAACAGCAGCTCAGAAATAATTTAAGTAGCCCTTTTTTTAAAAAAAACACTAAGACAAGTCGGAAGAATTCAGATACAAGATCAAGGTGTGCCGTTTCTCCTCAGCGAGGGCGAGGGCTGACTTCCTCTCCGACAGAACACGATGATCAAGTACGCTGTTTTGTTAAAAGGCCCGTCCTGGATTCCCAAGATCTGCCCGCAACACACATGTCTGCATATTTACCAGCATGTGTGTGAACAGCAAATTAAGTGTCAAGTTGAATGATGTTCTCTGATGACAGGAGCCACACAATGAGTACATTATGTTCTGCCACGGCACTGCAGCTGGTTTGTCATTGTGAATAATGTAAATACCACAATGACCGTTTGCTCGCCCGCAACCTTTGTTTCAAATGGATGTGAGCTTGACTTCTGGCTCGGGGCCAGGTGAGGAATGTACACGCCGCTCACACCGCGGGGATTTATGGAGTCAGCCTATTATAGACGAAAAAAAGTTTCTCAGACTTTCTCTTTTTCCTTTTTCTTCTTCCCCTGACACATAAATCTGGGGATAAATCTGGGGGAGAAATTTCACAGAGAAGAAGTTCTTTAATTTCATCAGCACTCCTGACTGACAAGCATCATTATGGATAAAATTATCTTGGTAATTATCCTGCTCAAAGGAGATTTATATCCCTTTGTGAGGGCTGAGAGGGGAAAGCATGGGATGTCGAGGCGCGGTTACACGCCTCTCTGCGGCAGCCAGAGAGAAAGTGCTTTGTTAAAATAGCGCCCTAATGAGGCGCAGCCGCCCCTCCCGCTGCGCAGGATCTTGCCTGGCCTGATCACCCAGAGTGCATCGCTTTTATTCCACCAAACACCGGCGAGGAAAGGAGAGCGGCTGCCGAGCGAACACACCCTGACCGCTCAGTGTGGCACACTATCCGCTATTATCTCTGTTTGTCAAGGAAACGTGGTCGCACTGATATCAGATATCGACATCACTGTTAGATCGCTTCCTATTAGGAGGAATTTGAAGCTGATTAAAGGATGATTTGAGGTCACTGACAATGTTGTATTGTGGTTTCTGAGGTGTGATCTAAACTCCTTTGACTTCATCTAGACTCCAAACAAAGAAAAACTGTTTTTTACAACAGACTTATATTCGCCCTTTGAGGAAAGTCATTCAAACCAGTTTTCCTGCATGTTTTATCTATACAAATGACACATTTCTTACATACCCCTTTTCCACTGAAAGCAGAGCGTACAAGCGGTGCTTTGTACACACTTTAAATTCTTCTTTTAAATATATATATATATATATATATATATATATATATATATATTTTTTTGGCAAGACAATAAGTCTAAAATACACTGTGGAGAAAAGAACACTGTAATGTTCAAACTTCAAACTTTCAAAAAAAAAAAAAAAAAAGCTCCACTGAAACCCATTTTAACAGCAATTTTTGGTTGAAAAAATAATTATTTTCTGTGTTATTTTAGGGAGGATTAAGGATTAAAATTCTGAAAATGTATGAATATCTGATATTTGTTATTTGGACTGATGTTGTTTATACTGCACAAAAAATAAAAATGTATAAAATACAATGTTGCTGCTAATAACTGACATATCCTAGGCTGTGAAAGTAAAAAAAAACTACTTAAGCCTGTAGTATATTGAAAATAATACATTTTTATTTTGTTTTTTTCATGTAGCATTATTTTAAAGGGTAAAAATTCCGAAAATTAATGGACGTATCGATTCATGATCAGTACTGATGTTGGCTAAAAATTGTAGCAATTAAAGTTGAAAACAATTTGAATTTACAATAAAGCCTGATTTTGAACAGCCCATTTTGTGCGCAGAGCTTTGTCAGTGCTTTCGGCTCAAGTATCTAACACCAAAAGGAACTTTACGCATCCACCTGGACCACCGCAAAGAACAAGGCCAGACAGAACTGGTGACGTCCATGTGACATTTACACAGGGGTGTCAGCTGAGAACACGGTTGGACAGAACCAGTTGCCTGCGCATGAAAACGGAAAGATGGCACTGCTTCTGTCTTGCTTTTACTGATTTTGTTTTTATTTATTCTGCATGTTTTACTGACTTAAATTTACTTTGTTTTCTGTTTCTGTTAAGTGTCTTTGAGTATTGTGAAAAGCGCTCTATGAATAAAATTTATTATTATCATTAATATATAAAGAATGCATTCTGCACCTGACCACATGCATCCTTCCCCTAATCTTTACCATCTGTGCCAGCATGTGTGTTTGTTAACATCCCAAGTGTTGGTTGCCATTATCGTAACACACCAGTAAAATTAAAAAAAAATATATATATAGAGAGAAAGGCATGCTTGCCTGCAGCAGGGCCTCGTACACAACTCTAGGCTATTTGCAGTGGGAGAGGAGTCTGTTGACTATTTTTAGTGGGTTTCCTTCTGTTTAAAAAAACTTGCATTCAGTGGATAAGGGGTAGATATGAAAGAATGATTTGTAAAGATAACACATGCAATAAAAGAGGTTTGAATGACTTGCCATTATTACACGGTTCTCCTGAGTGGGGAAATTAGCAATAGAGACCATGTTAAATGTTCAAAATAAAGTCTATTCAATTCATTTCATACATAAACCTTCACATTAAAACATAGAAATATAGAAAAATCGATGCCGAACTTGTATGTTCCTGCCTGCTAATTAAAGTGGCACCATTGTCAACTCAGCTGATCAAAAGTAAATTAACTGCAGGTCAGATTGGAAAGGAGTTTCTGCAGAATGACAGTTACAACTCTGAAGTTTTTAAAGGCTTTGAGTGTAAAGATCGTCAGTCCGTGATGTTATAAATAAGGAGGTCTTAGATAAAAAGGATCACTCAATGGGAATGCTGTCTGCCAGGCATTAGCATTTGCCTGACCACAGTGACAGTGTGCTAATCAGCTCTGAAACACGATCACTTAACAGATTCATCCATAGGCATGTCCTTCTGCTCACAGCAGACACATTCCCCCAGCATGCAGCAGAGCTATTAATGGCGAGTGAGATCTCCTTATTATTCACTAAACTCAGCTGGCTGGCCAGATGAAGTGAACAAAGTGAACGAGAGATAAGGAAGGCTTGATGACAAACCCCGAATCACTTAGTATCCAAAGCAGGCGTGACCCTTTTAGATTCTTTATCCACGTCTGCTGTCAACCTTTTTTAAAAGACCTGTTGGGCAAAAAGTATGCATCTTTCATTATGTCTTCATCATAATAACATCTAACTGTTGTCTTTTTAGACTGATGAAAGCAGCTGTGGACTCTGCTAACACTTTCACAGGAGCCAAATAACCTGTATGTAGGCTGTGAGTGACTTTCTTTGGTATCATAGGCAACCTGGTCTCAGAAAAACATGTGAAATGACCACACCCTCTAAACCATATTGTGTTGTGGTGGCACATATTGTGTTAAAGCTTGACACAGTACCAATGGAAAGTCAGTTTTGTTTTGGTGGACACAAAAATTCCCTGGTTCAGCAATGTCACACAATGGGTTGTAGTAAATGTTACAACCCCATAGGTAATATGAAAAGTAAGAAAGTCCCAGTAGGGAGGAGGTTAATGGGTCAACAAACACTGGACTTTCATCCAGAAGACAGCTGTATGTGTCCCATGTAAACATAGACATCTTAACTGAAAACCCAATCTTTTTCTAAACCTAACCAAGTGGTTATAGTGCCTCAATCCATATGTAAAAAATGTAGTTTGTAATGTACTTTTCCTTTATTTATTTATTTATTTATTTATGTTTTATTTATGTTTTATTTTTGCTTATTTTCATGTAATTTTCTGGTAATTATTTTTTTCCTCGGGCCATGTCTTCATGTCTTCATTTCCTTCTCCCTGTGTTTCTGCACGAAATCAAACTAATGTGCTCAGGTTTCAAAGGGTTAACATTGTGTCACTCTGGATGTATTTGCAATTGATATTCAGTAGCAACACTTGAGTTTCATGTATCGAATTCATATTATGGAGTGTACTGAACATCGCAGGCGCAGCAGGCGGAGCGTTTTCGGGCTGTTTGACCTACATATACTCTTTTTAAACATGTCTGAACCTTTAACAGCCAGTGACAAGGATTTTAAATGCTGCCAGATGTGCTAACCTGCTTGGTCACCCACCGCGACAGAATAGCTTTCTAAAAAAGGTGGATATGAAGAAGGTGCTGAGCTGCTATCAATGAAAAGACAAAGCCTCAAGGCCTGAGCCTAATGAGCAGCTGTGTGGCCCTCATTAAGCAACCGCTGATCCTTAATGAGCTTCTTCATTAGGAGCCATTTGGAAGGGAAAAGGTCTGCGAGGCAGCTAGGCTCAGCACCCGGAGCACCAGGGCAGGCTACCCCCATCAGGGAAAACCATTACAAATACACTAAGTCACTGGATGACAAGGTGTATGTTGGGTGGATGTGTGTGCATGTGTTAGACTCAACAGATTAACCACTAATTCAAGGGTTACTCCTCACTTATATTACTAATGTCAAATATCAGATAGCATTTTTTTGGATGGATCATGACAGTTTGTATTCTTTTTAATTTGTTTTGAATGCTGCAATATATTCCAAAAAAGAATGCCTTACAGAGCTGATTACTTGAAACACATGGGTTTGGTTCAGTGAAGTTTTATGATTCATGCCGGAGTAAACACTCAATATGAAATATGATGGCATTGACTTTTAAAAGCACACACCAGCAGAGCAGATATTATTAATATCATGTACAAATCAATAATAAACAAACATTTGATAACATTAAATATTAACTGTAAGTGGCGAGGCAGTGGAGTAACTCTTGGTTGTTGGTTAGCCACTGAAAAATTTTGGAAATTAGAATTTGGAAATGTCAATAATAATTCTGCATAAGAAGCTTCAAATGAAGCGTTTCTGAATAGTTTAAATGTCCTTGAACTTGAACCATGGATGTCCTTAACAGTGGATGAGACGTCCAATTATACAGGCCAGTTCACTTGATGAAGGCCGCTCACCCTGCTCATTCTCATTCTGAATTCATAAAACACCACCATTTTGACAGTGCTTTTAGTGGAAGATCGTGACACTAAAAGCCAACTTTTGTGTCTGCGTGACATGTTGCTAGATTGTGTCAGATGAGAACGTGACCAGACAGAACTCGTCGCGGTGTCATAATATGTCAGCAGATGACTGAATGGCAGGACAGCACCTGCTGCTTCTGTACCAAATGCAGCAGAATGGTGTCAGGTTGACCAGCTGCCAATAATTATGTAATATAAGGTCCAGGAGGGTGCCTGTAGATTAGATTAGATTAGATTAGATTAGATTAGATTAGTTTAGTTTAGATTAGATTTCTATTTGTCCAGAATGTGAAAAATTGTCTGTGGCTTCACAAAAACACAATGACATGGATTACAAACCAAACAACATTAAAAAACAAAGAAATTAAGAGAGCGCTTGAAGAAAATAAAGGCATCACCACCATTAACATTGTTCATTAATAGAGAACTTTTTTTTAAAAGAGAAAAAAGTTTAAAAAAATTTAGTTAATTTAACATCAACAGCAGACACAAAAGGATACTGATAGCATATTCTATAGACGTCGAAGTCCACTGCAAAGCGGCAACATGTGACGACTTCAGATGAGAATGTGTTGGATCGAAATAGATGTACAGTTTTGAAGGGACAGTTCACTCCCAAATCAACAGAATTTTAAAAAATCCTCTTACCTGTAGTGTTATTTATCAGTCTAGATAGTTTTGGTGTGAGTTGCAGAATATTGGAGATATTGGCCAATATAATGGAACGAGATGGCACAGCTCGGAGCACAAAAAATACATTTGAAAAACTCAACAGCAATGTCTCTCTCCAAATATGGATTTTTGATGTGGATACATAGTTCCACTATATTTAAAAAAAATGTTTTAATTCATGAGAGCAGGGCAAGCACAACTTTTACATATGTTTACATGAGACGTTTTTATTTTATCATAACTAACATTCCAACTCAAGAGATTGAAAAAAGGCCTATTCCAATTAAAGTTTCTCATTTGATCCATTTATTCGAGTTTTTCAGGCCTTTTTTCTCTGTCGGAGCTGGCTGACATCCTGCTGACTCCCTGCACACATGAATGGCATGTTACTATTCTCTGATTTGGCTCTATGAAAGATTTTAAGTTTTATTGGAAGCATTTATGCCTCTCTACTGCTTAGACGGCCTATTTTTACAAAAAGACCAACTTTCAAATATAAAATAACCAAGGTGAGTAAGATTAAATATTCATGGTGGAGTTAGTGAAGTATAAATCACAATTGTAGAGAAAAAAAATCAAAACCTTAGTTGCAATTTTCAATTGCTTTTAGAATTTTATTGTTAATGGGAAAAAAAAATCCCACCTGAAATCATGTTTTAAAAAGCTGAGATCAGGTATTTACAGCCACATCAATCCCCTCCAAAAAAGGCCCACAGAATCTTGAAGGGTATACTGGCTGTATTGGCATCTATGGAGCACATTTACTAAAAAGGTATTACTGAAGTCCAAACATCTTAAACACAATTGCAGATACCTAATATGCACTTCTGCTATTTTACAAGGAGTTTGGTGTGATCTAATAGTTGAAGAGGTCTGTTTGTGTTCATCTTGGAACCATAAACCATAAACTAACCTCTCCTCCTGTGTACCCCTTGGAGCCCACTAAAATTGACTGGTTGTGACTGTCATCATGTCCCAGTTCAACAAAAAAATCAACCAATTACTGCTATTGTGGCTTCAACCATTATTTTGCTGTCTGTCTAGCCAGTTGATATGATTCCTCTATTTTGTGGTTAAGGCTGAACAAATTACTCCCAACCCATCATCAATACAGTCTTATCTGAGCGGTTTCTCCTGCCGGGGTGTTGGTCTGATTTCTTATTTTCTTGCTGCCCTTGGGCCACAGACTTGTGAATAGGGTCAAATGAAACCCAATTGGACAAGTTAATCACACGATATCTGCGGTTTATCCCACAGGTTGCGGTGAAAATGCTCACACTTATCAACCCTGTCAGTCGGGGTCACCTTCCAAACCCTGATTATATGCTGCCAAATTCATTGCGCCCCACTGTACCTATGCAATTCCATGCGCTCAGCATTCTGCTGTCATTGATTGGCCGCATGTGACAGTGCTGAAAGTAATGTGGACATTGCTGCTGATCAATAAAAAAATGTATGTGCCTAGAAGCTCGGAGGCATTCTGTAATGAAATCAATAGCAGTGCTTGGCTTGTGGCATTAAGATCATTGGCCAGGCTGTTATTTAGTCATTGTTGTCCTACACCAGCAGCATAACCTGGCTACCATAAGAAATCAATGGCAGCATATCGCAGCCAGCATCCCAATTACTGGCAGGGATGGCGACCAATCAATGCAGCTTTTTGCCATTACCACTCCTTGTGGGAAATCACAGGACATTATTTTTCTTGGGCAACCTGCTGAACAAAGGATGACGCCCTGGCTGCTGATATTTAAGATCTATCCGAGGCGCTTAGCTCCCATTTCATTTGGGCGGGGAGCAGGTTGGCGTCCTGCAGCAGAGTGTGAGCAAAGTGGGGAGAAAAACTCATGTTTAGTTGCCGGCCATCGACATGATATGTGATCATAATGTATTGATCACTGGCTGCCCCTGACAAGAAAAAAGAATCAATTTCAAATAGTAAACTGCAGAGAAATTAAATGTTACTGCCAAAAAAATCTTTGCATCTCTTCGGCTGGCTCCTACAAACACATGCTCTGCAGGCAGATACTGCTAAAACCTATAGAATCACAATAAGATTCAAATATGTCAAGGATAACGTTTGTGGGAATGTGTTTAAAATGATGCATATAATGCCATTCGAGACATTCTTAAATTAATAATATTAAGAATGATTATAGTAAAAAAGATTTGCTATTAGTTTTGGAAGAAGTATGCCGTTTTTTTACTTAACCTTTTGAAACCTGAGTAAACTGGCTCGATTTTTTTCAAAAACATGGGGAGAAGGCGATGAGCAACGGAAGAAATTACACAAAAAATTGCAAGAAATTAAGAAAGTTATCTTAAAATTAGTAAGTGTATAAAAAAGAGAAGAAAGAGAAAAAAAAAGGAAAACAGAACAAGCAAGGAAATTACCTGAAAAAGTGATTGAAAATTCTAATAATTCTGCAACATCATTTTAAATATGTATTTATGATCATTAGAAATAGAAATATAGATATGTGGAATCTGTAGATATAATCTATAGATATTTCTGTTGTCACTTTCAGTCGTAACTATAACATTTAAAGATATACGGTTAAACAGGATGCTGTGACTGATCTGGTGTTTCTGTTGTGACTAATTTATGAACTGTGTTGATTTGCTAGCATCTTCAATAAACTAGATCTACCAGAATGGAAGCTAAACAATGTACTACTGTGGATGGGATCTCACCAAAAGGCATTGGAGCCACCTAAAAAAAAGCAGCATTCTAAGTCGCAACTGTATTTTGGATATATTCTATGTTACATGCAAACTGATGATGCAGCAGTAGACCAGCAACTTCAGTGTTCTGAGAAGTAAAATGATGTTTTTGTTAGTGGTGTTCAGTGGCTTTGATATAACAGCTTCAGATCTTTAAAAATAACTGTCTAACTGTCTGTCAGACTCAGAGGGAACAGACCCAGACACACACAACTCTGAGGCACCTCAGGTAAGAGATAATCAAGGTCTTTATTCACAGCAATAAAGTCTGGTGCATAAGAGGCCAGTCAATGAGGCAAACAAATCCAAAAAGGGCAAGGCAGGGTCAAAAAAACAGCCCCAAACTAACAGGCACGTAAACGCTCACTGGAAAATAAGGGTGCTAGGAAGACAAAAAAATTAAATGGCAAAGAGGGAAAGGAAAACACAGCTTATATACACAAGGGGAGGGTAACTTAACAAGACACAAGTGTGATAATCAGACACAGGCGAAACTAATTATAGGCAGGTAATCACACAAGAGGGAAACCTGATAGGACGTGAGGATCTGAAACAATAAGGAACAGAGATTAACAAAAAAAAAAAACAACACAGGAAATGGACAAAATGAAGAAATAAACAAAAACATGGCTTGACAGAACCAGGGCAGGCAATGTAAAGCAGTTAAAATATCTTAGATAAAGTGTATTCTTGATATTGACTTTTAGTTGACAAAAAACTAACCAGTTAAGGCAGGGTTTGCTCAGCACCATTTGATTTCAAGTACTTGATGCAGGTTTTTTTTTAACCTGGAAGATATTGTAAACAAACACTGTGATTGGTTAGGGTTAGGCTTTTATTTTATAAATCCTCTAAAAGGGTCAGATAAGCTTTTGTGTTTATTGGAATTTCTCCTGGGGGGAATGTACCCCAGACCCCAATGGGAGGTTGGGTTACAATACATTCTCATCTCTACTCGTCACATGGTGCCACTCTGTCAGTTACCTCCTACTCTACTTACTACTTACTACTACTACCTCTACTTATCATGTTTTAGGTATCTCCCTGCATCAGCTGTTTACACTCAGGGATGCTGTTAATGTGATGACAACAAATGACCATGGTGGGATGATGCAGCGCGGTCCGTATGTTTACACAACAGCACATGGCAGCGTGGACCATCACAATGATTGGGATTAGGCAACAAAGTCAAGGATGGTTAGGTTTTGGCAAAAGAAGCACATGGTAAAGTGTAGAAAAACTAAAAACCTCACATTCACACTCAAGAAGCAAACACCAAACTCCCGCACAAAAGTCTGTTGTTTGTGAGACCCATCCATCCCCCACCCGCTGTATAGGTGCACCTTCAATTACGTGTTCATGCGCACTCGACCAGTTATGTCTGTACTCAAGTGACACGTTGCATGTGGACACTGTCCAGCCGTCCACCAGCATATAATAACAACACCACCGGTTCTGTCTGAGTGCGTTCTCATCTGACGTCATCCAGCTGCTTTCTGGTTGGAAACAGAATGTGGGTTTTGGCGTCACCCTCGTACATCAAAAGCACTGACAGAGCAGAGGTATTCGAAGAGTTCAGATTAAGAACAGGCTAGCGTTAGAGAAGGTGTAGATTGAAAAGTCCCCCCCCACCACCTCGCCCCAGTACCAGTGAAATAGGTGATTACGGCCCTGGCGCAATAAATTGAATGGTAGCATTAGCATGTTTGCATGTCAAAGCATCTGTTCCGTCAGATGGCTTTCAGACAGACAACTGAGAGGCAGCTCCTGTTCAGACAAGCCTTTGCAGCACGGAGCAGAGCAGAAGTGAGAGGAATTGAGAAAACTAACATCATCTGTGAGTGTGTCACCTGTCATTAGCATCAGGCCTCCACATGTATCAGCATGTCAAATCATGGAAAACACGCCTTGGGCCAAATAGACACTTTATCAACATTGTGTTTTTCTACGGCAGACGCTGCTTGCTCACAACTCCCCTTAACAGACTGTGACTCCCCTCCCAAACTGCTACATACCCTCCCAGCACAGCGACTGTACTGGGCTTACTGGGATGTGACAGGGAGAGGGGCTGGTGAACAGGGAGGAATAACAAGCCTGGTCTCTTTATCAGGTGTTTTGCGCACTTTTCAAAGCGCCTCATGCTGGTAAGACATGGCTCTTTGTTCCAGCGCAGACTGACTGTTTCAAGCATCTGGCTCTCCAAACAATGTGACACACGTCTGATTAAAGGGAAATGACAGCAATATTTGAGACAAAAGTGATCGTGACTTTACGCAGCTGAAACAAAGCCTCAGTCTGGAGACAGGAGTTCACTGAGCTCTGATGGAAAGATGAAGGAGAGAGAGGAGAGAGGCTGGCTGCATGTAAACAGCAGTGGGATTTACCGTCGGGGAAATTAGGGGGCTCTTTGCATGAGTATAAATTTATTTCCTGATATCTTTCCCAATGTTTTAGCCTCAAATGGTCATAACCTCAACTAAATGATAAAGCTATAGGGTTTATTTTAGAACTGTGATTTTGTGCTATATGTAAATGAAGATGGAGGGAGCTACAAGTCTACTGTAAATGTATTTTTGTTTAATATTAATTCCCAATCACCGGAAGAAAGTCTTTGCATTGCGTGTTTCTGCAAACCATTAATACATTAGAATTTCACAAGTACCACATTAATGTTTCTATAGTTATGTTGTAAATAAGCTGTACTTCATCAGGATGGTGGAAGGCTAACACTTTGTCACACCTTGCTTCTTTGCAGTGGACTTCCACATCTACATATTATGCTCAAGGTATTCTTCTGTATCTGCTGTTGTTTGTTTCGGGATGCTTCTATTGTGATGTCAAAATAAGCACGTGGTGGGATGGTGCTGCACAGAGGGGCAGGATGCACATGAAAAAAAAATCCCATTTAAACAGGAAGAGAACAACTCCCACTTGCCCTATTGGCACCCTCATGCTCCTTACATGAAGTTATTACCAAGAGCATTTTCTACCCATCCGCGTATCATGCCGACGTGGCAGGTGCCTTTCGGCCATCCGCCAGCTTATAATAATAATAATTCAGCGACCAGCTCTCTCCGCCATGCTCTCAGCTGATGTCATCCAGCGGCTTATCATGCAGATGTGAAAGGTGGCCTTTAGTGTCAGGGTACACCAAACGCACTGCAAAAAGAGCAATATTTAATAAGGCGTGACATCTAGGCAAGTCACCCACCAAGATGCAGACCACTGTTTTGTTATGTCTTAAGAGATCCGTGACTGTTTTTTCCAGCAGCTTTTCAGCCCCTTATCATGGGTGCTGTTAGTGACCCATGACTTTTTCCCATGTCTTTTTAGGCCCCAAAGGTGGGCGTTTTTAGTTAACTGCTAGTGTTTTCCAGCAAGGAGAGTGATACAAAACAATGCTTATTTTTACTAAGATATTGCTGCCAAGTGCCAAGCTCCTGCAAAGCTGCAAATGATCATTTTAGCTCCCAATCATGGGTGTTTTTCTAGTGACTCATATTAATCGTTTTTTTTTTCTTTCTAAATGTAGATATTTTTAGTGTATTTATTATTATTGTATTTATAGTGTATTTTTTAGTGAGGTATGTTGCTCGTTGATGCAAGCCCAAAAATGCCAGGATCAAAAGTAAACATTTCTATGTAAAAGCTTTCAGGTAACTTTTAGCTTTTCAGACCGCTTTTTAAAGTGATGTCAACCAGAGATGCCTCCTCCAGCACTGAATCACCCAGGAGCAGGCTCCAGAAAGTAATGTATTTGTGCTGCATCAGAATGTTTCCATTTGGTGTGAGTCCCAAGATAGTTGGCACTAAAATTTAATATTTCCTATCACCTACCTATAAATACAGAATGGTAAAGCAGAATTTCAATGCCAACAGACGAATGATGGAGAGGGATGATACCTATCTGACTTTTTGATTAGAAAAGTTTGACTTTTCTGGCTAATGGTTGTATTGAATTATTATTGTATTTATGTGAATAACAAATTCCAGCATCTGTTCTGTTAAGTGACCTTCTGAGAAGGTTATACGTTGGAGTAAATTGACATATATCTCATATACATTGTCTATAAAAAGATACTCCCTGATTCTTGAAAAATGTGCCCCCAATTCACTCTTGGGGTTTTGAAACTAAGCTGTGAACAAGTTTGAGTGCTACAGCAATCCCTGCTCAGAGGAAGATATAAATCTGTCAGTCTTAATCAGTCATTGCAGGTTAATAACAGACCTGACAAGGTTTGAATGAGGATCCAATGCTGTCTCCTCAGGATGGTCATTATGTTTTCAGGTTGTCTGTCCTTACCATTCTTGTGAACATAATATCACAAGAACACCTTAAGGAAATCTTTTCAAATTTGGTACAAATGTGCAATGGGGCTCAACAATGAACTGAAAAGATTTTGGTCGTAAAAGGTCAAAGGTCAAAGTCACTGTGACCTAATTTTTCTTATTTTTGTGAACACAATATCTCAACACCTTGAGGGAACTTTTTCAAATTTGGCACAAATGTCCAACTGGACTGATAATAGGTCAAGGTCATTGTGACCTCACATTTGTACTCTAAAATTCATGCATGTTTCAAAATGTTGCACGGATGTCTAATGAGATAAAACAATGATGTGATGACATTTTATATCCAAAAAGTCAGAGGTTAATTTTACCTGTGACATCATAATGTTCAGCAAAGACAATTTTATTTTATTTTACTAACCATTTTATTAATTTATTTTTTTGGTGTTTGATTTGATTTTACATAAATGAACAGATAACAGTTCATTACACAATTATGCCCACTTTCCTTCACCCACTCAAGCCTGCCCTCCACAACCACCCTTTATCCCCATGGCACGAGTAATTAAAGTAAAAAACAAAATAAAACAAAATAAAATCCTCTGGAAATTATTCACTGCCATGTAATGTGCATCATGCACGGTGCAGCATGGTGCAAATTACCTGCTCCTTCTCTCACAGTTATATAACTTCCTTCAATTTAATTGGAAAGGGAACTTTTAAATAAGTGAAATTAAAAATGCATTAAACTTAACACACTCCTCATATGCACTAGTTGTACACACTCCTGATCCCTACTCTCTTTTGAATAATTCACCTTATTGAAAGTCTGTAGGAAAAGCAAAGATCCAAACTGATTTTTAAATAAATGCATAAATAGCAATCCTCAAATACTGGACTAATTATCTCTTTTGGCATTGGAAGTGTGAAATGATGCAGCGGATGTAGTGTGATATTAATTGCGAATTTGAGTCATAATGGAAAAAAATTGCTGACACAATCAAGTGCCTATAAATGGCTCAAAGCATCAGGAAACTAACTTACTGATTTAAGTCTCCATCACAATCAGAGGGACCCTGAGGAACACATAATACGTTTCTTTGCTTCCTTTATTCATTTTTTGTTGTCCCCATTTAAGAGCATGTCAAAACAAACAAGTCCCAAGTCAGGTCCCAAGTCCACGCAAGCAGGCTCCAAGTCAGGTACCAAATACAGACAAGAAAGTCCCAAGTCAGGTCCAAAAACCTGACAAACAAGGTCTTGTTCTGAAATCTCACAGTCAGAATCGGTTAAATATTCAGCCATAACACTGAAAATCTTTTAGAAAGCACTAACTTTCTGCACTCCAACACTTTTTCTCTGCACTAAATTCGCCAACTCTCTGAAGATTCCACTATTGTTTTTGTTTTTTATGCAAGGCAAGGAAAATCTTTTTATTTCTCGGAAGGATCCTTTCCGTAATGTTGTCAGAAACTTTCACAATATAAAAGATACCCCTGCAGCCAGCAGTAGCAAAAACAACCACTTTTGATCGACGTGAATTGACAGCAAAATTGTCTATAGGAATTACATTTTTGCTACCTCTGGTTGCAGCTGTTTCCTTTGAATACTGGACCAATTTAAAATTAAAGACCAAACCACGGGAAAAAAGCTTACCAAACAATAGTGAAGGTTGTATATAACCCTTAGGGACCACTTTATTATAAGACACACTTGTGTTGCTCTGCGCACAAAATACGCCTTTCAAAATCAAGCTTTAAAAAAAATATTATTTAATAATATGATTTTCTACTTTCATTGCGTTATTTTTTAACCAACATCAGCCCTCATCATGAATATCAAATATTCAATATTTGTTTATATTAAAAAATAAAAAGAAAAGATTAATTATTTTCAATATGCTAAGCATATATATATATATATATATATATATATATATATATATATATATATATATATATATATATATATACATACATATATATACACACACACACACACATATATGTATGTATGTGCTTGTGTGTGTGTGTATATATATATATATATATATATATATATATATATATATATATATATATATATATATATATATATATATATATATATATATATATATATATATATATATATATATATAGTATTATCATAGCCTGGGATATGTCAATGATTTGCGGCAACACTGATTGTGACAGTGCACCTGGAAACAGGAGTATTTTTTCCATATGCCAAATGAAAAAACAAAAAGAAGCATCATGTGGAAAATAGCAAAAATTTCAAATTCTAAGGCAAAAGCCCAGAATGACAATACAATGCATTTTTTTATGCTTTGATGGCTGTGGGATCAAAAATTGCAGTTTGAATGGGTTTCGATGGTGCAGTTTTTGCATTGAATGTAACAATTTTGTTTCCGCAGTGTATTTTATTTTCTACTTACTGCAGGAGCTGAGCAAAACCTATGCCATATGCATGAACACAGCCAAAATTACCAAAAAGTGAAGAGTGAAAGGCACGTAAAATGTGCCAAACAGTCCCTTAGGGTTAACACAATAAAAAAAATCAATAAAAGCTCAAAGTGTCTGCCCACTTTAAAACACGCCGTACTCACTCCAAAGTCTAAATGCAAGTTACTATTCTACAAAGTATGCAGAGCAATGGGAGTGTTTTTAAGGGTGTGAATGCATGTGGTCCTCATAAGTAGAGAAACACAGTGCTGCTCACACATCCAGGAAGTTGAGTGTTGTGCAACAGTTGTCCCGCCTCCTGAGTATCTGGGTGAGTTTGTTTTTCTACAGCAGATCCAGCCTTGTTTCACTTCTGCAGAGTCACTACAGGAGGTAAGTTGAGCTGCAACTGTGCTGTAAGTTTTTGATGGTATTCTAATAATCATTATTACATTTTTGGCTTACTGAGAGGGTTGCATTTAGATAGGACTTGCTTTGAAAGCCACAGGCACAATAACAACTTGTTTGTTCAGTGTTTAACACTGTCAGGGGTCTACCTCTTAATCTGTATACACATGAGCATTTAGAATCTAACAAAAGTGCATTCTCCACTCTACATATTTAAGGCACATGTACACTCTGAACACATTTCTAGAATAATACTACACTTATGTGGAAGTTCTGACGACTTTTTTGGGTGCGGAAATACTTTTTGAGTCATCATCTATGTTGTTTAGGTTATTTCTTATCTTTGCCGAAACGGAATGTTTAACTAAATACCGCCTCTTCCTCATTCAGCTGCAAACCAGCAGAGATGGCAAAACTGATGGAAGATGAGGTATTTATGGCTTTTACCACCTATGCAACTATTGTCATCCTGAAGATGATGCTGATGGCGCCCATGACTGCATACCACCGCATAACAAAAGGAGTAGGTAACATTAATAATTCCCTCTACATCTGGTAATAACATAAACATGTATTTTTCAGACATTGTGTGCAGGGCGTTTTGTGTGTTTAACCTGCTGTGGCCTCCTTACTTTAAAATATGTAAGAGTTGTATTGGTTTTGATCCATGTCTTTGAAATGCACAAAATAATGTACTCCAATGCCCAAAAGTATGGTGTAAGATAGCTGTCAATAAGATGTATCCATAATAATCATTCTTATTTGTAATTTTAACAATTTCTATGTCGAAAAAGTTGTTTTACACAAACTTCTGCTATCATATACGTGAGTCTGTGAAACTGGGTTCAAATTTGGATTGTTTTTATATGAGTATGAATGTAAAATCTGTAAGTGCAAAGTCTTATGAATACAACTCACGTTTCTACTACTACAAAGTCTTCACTGTGTGCATGAATCCAAGTTTACGGGTACAAATCGAAAAGTGCTGAAATGACGTCACTGAGGTCACAGTCAGGTCGCAGGGAGAGTATATGACAGCAGAATTTTGTGTAAAACAACTTTTTTGACATAGAAATTGTTCAAATTACAAATAAGAATGATTAATTATGGATACATCTTTTTGACAGTTATCTTACACCATACAAAAGCCCAAAGCGCAGTACTGCACAGTACTGCAGTGAAAAGTCATGTTCACAGATGAATTGATCATCAGGGTTGTTTTTATTGTTATGTGAGCAGTAGAAGTAGGAGACAAGCCTGGTATACACTGTGTGATTTTGGGCTGTCCTGGACAAGGATCACTATCATGAAAGAAAGGTGGCAATATCTTAAAAACAAGGTTTTGTTCTTGTGTATTGACATCAATGGGCGTAGGTTGTAGCCTGTGATTCAGTAGGTGACGTCATCACACAGTCTGCACACATCAAACTTGATGTTGTACGCCAAGTTCATCAAGATCCCTGTCGCAGAGTGGAACTGCACTAAACTTATAAGATTGCTAAAATCTCAGGGTCTGTAGGAGGCTTAAGTCACACATGTGCAAGTCACAAGGAAGTCTCAAAGCTTAAACTTCAACTCAAAAGCAAGTCTCAAGTCTCAACCTTCCAGACTCAAGCAAGTCTCAAGTCTTAACACAGCGGCAAGCAGAAGATGCTACAAGAGGTGTTTATTGCATTGCATAACTCTTCAAAAGTTGAATGGATCATTCCAAAGGTTTGAATCAACAATTTCTCTGTGAAATGGTGAACTGTCACCTCCCAGAAATCCCTCATACATGGCCGCTCCCACATATAAGGGGCTTGCCTTTCCATTATTATTTTCGGCTAGTGTGGTAGCTGCAATAGATATGAAGCTGCTTATGTTTTGAACATCCATCGCCATACTTTTTGGAATGTTATCGCCAGAGGAGAAGTCGCAGAACATCATTCAATCTAAACGCAATCATAAAAATATCGCTCAACAATTACAATACTGAAACCCTCAACTCCTGGTGAGGCTTTCATCAATGCACGTGTTTTCTCTCACATTTAGGCTTTTGCAAATGAGGAAGATGTAACTTTGAAGCCTGCAGAGGAGAGGAAGAAACTGCTGAGAACCGATCCAAATGTGGAGCGAGTCCGAAGGTGAGATGATCAGTTACTTACACCTGAAGTTAGAATTGATACACTAGTATTTCATCAGAAATTAGAATTCACCAGTTGGATAATTAGGCCATACATTTCAGGAACTAAAGTCAGAGATAAAAATTGATACATTTGTTGGTCATGTTGTTTTCCAGGTGCCATCAGAATGACTTGGAGAATGTTGTTCCCTTCGTGGTGGTCGGTCTGCTCTACGCTCTCACTGGACCTGAGCTTTCAGCCGCTCTGCTACATTTCCGCATCTTTGTTGGCTCTCGGATCTTCCACACCATCTCATACGTGGGCGCTTTTCCTCAGCCCTGCAGGGGTCTGTCCTTTATGGTGGGCCTCCTGACCACCTTCTCCATGGCTTACAGGGTGCTTAGCACAGTTCTCGTGCTTTAGAAACAAAAAGGGGCCATTCAACTCTTCATCACAAGCTCATCATTCCAACATGAAACCTTTTTACTTAACTGCTGCAGCTATCTATGAGCTTGATTATGAAACATCCTTGGCACCCTTTGCATTCCCTGGAACTGCTTCCATGGATGGAAAAGGTATTTTTTAATAAACCTTTCTATCAGCTATGTTTCTGGGTAATTACTTCTCAAGGTCATGGCACAGGTACTCAATATCAATCTAGCAATGGAAAAACTATTCATTAAAATGCTTTTAAAAGTAAAATCAACCAAGTCACTTAAAACATAACAGCATGTCTTATGCAATACTGAGGCATTAATGGAACGTCAAATGTAGCCAGCCCAGAATTATGTCTATATTCACTTTAAAAAGGTTGAAATGTGCGAGCACCAGCATAAAGTACACCTGAGACTACATTTTTACTTACATCATTGGCAATAAGACACCTAACAAAGTTATTTCAGGTCAGGGCTGCTCCTACAGATTACACAACCCCAAGATAAATTCCAGGCATTCTGATCTTTGGACTTGTTTTTGCCGTTCATGGTGACTTTGCAAAAATCAAGGGATGATGCACATTCTGCACACAAATGTGCACCTTACAACGTGCCTAATGCAACATATTCAAGCAAATCTTCTCTATTTTTTTCATATCCACAATTTGTTTTCATTTTTTACTTTACAAATTAAAAGCTTTTCCTACAACAGCCTATTTATTAGCAAATATATTGGTAAATATTTCACAGCTTCTCAAATATGAAGACTTTTAACAGCATGAAATAGTAGTATTATACTACTTTAACTACTGCTACTTTTAATTACAATTTGTTGTGGTGTTAGCTCTCCAATTCTTGAGCATGTGCCAGTGTTTTTGCACACGGCACAACACCTACACTTATATATACAGTGTTTGTAGAAGACACCAAATTTGTTTCAAACTCAGTTCACATGTAGACCATCATGTGAATCGAGTCTGCAAGTACAAATAACCCCTGTTGTCCTTGGAATGGTGGCATTCAACTAAAACTGCAAGCAGTCACACACTAAGTGTCTGCAGTGGAAGGTGAATTTACAATACAGATTTGCGCAAAACTTAAGCGAAGGCTGTTGTTTGCTTTGATATGCACTGTCAGCTGTGAGGGCTCACATAGACAGGTGTGTGCCTTTTCAAACCAATCAACTCAATCCAATCATTTACCCCAAACTTTTTTAAGTACAATTACCTTCCACTGGTTTACAGTTTAGAGCATCGTGTAATGCACGACTTATAGGAATCTTTATCACTCAGCTCTGGCTGTTTGAGGGGATTTAGGAAAAAAATCCATGATTTACCTTGTACACTTCATCCGCACAACATCGGCTCAAACACAACATGTTTGTGATGTTTTGTTTTTAGAAATGACACAGCTCCTTGCTTTATCCTCTTCTCTGTATTTTTATATGAAAGATAAATTATTGTTTAAGACGCCACTGGTATTTTTATTAGCAATATGCTATTATTGAAAATTACAAAACACATTAGCAGTATTACTTTTATTTTACGTCTGTAATCTAAATTTGATGAGGATGCCTCGCTCTATATTGGTACTATAATACCCTCATGTTTCCATTAAGAGTAATTCCCCTCATTCGAGTTGGACTTTTTAATCATAGCCGACTGAAAATCAATGTACTAGTTTTATTTTTATCTGTGTGTGTTTTTTGTGTGATATTATAATACATTTTTTGGGGGCTCATTATTCATTTCCTTTATTGACTGAAACACAGATAAAAGGAATCATATTTTGATTACCTCAGCAGCTGATGTCAGAATGAATAATGTGTAATAATGTGCCGCCAACTGATAAAACAAACAAAGAGTGAAGCTACGTGAGAAGCAGCGAAACACGGGTGATATTAGAGAGCCATTTCTGAAATTCACACTTTTTTTTTTTTTTTTTTTACACTGCATGTGTTAATTGCCGCACATTTATTTTCACTCCTACATTTAGAGGAGCATTTAAATTTGTTCCTGTTCTATATGTGGCAGAGCAGAGAGAGGAGCTGGCTGTGAATGCTCTGGAAGCGTGTCTGTCTTCCACTAGAGGGAGGCATTTTAAAAGTCAACTGAGTTGCTCCTCATTAGGAGTCATTTATGGACCAGGTGCAGCTCATAAAAGCGCTCCAGCTCAAACAATTAGTTTCATTTGCTTTGCTGAAAAACATTCCCCTGCATATCCCTCAATGCAGCTTTTATTTCATTTCCACGTGAGCACAAACACTCACATATTTATGCAAGGACAACATGCAAAGAACAACAACAGCTTCACTATCATTTAACCCAATTTGCTAACATTTGTACACAGAATAATTGTCATCACTGCCAGATTTCTGCCCGCTGTTCCGGAAGTAAAGTGTGCCGACTTGTTTAGATGTGTCAGCTGCTGATATGATGAATGCCTCACGCTTCACATGAAGGTGACTGGCTCCGACACAGAGCAGTGAAACCCATGGGTGGGCACTGTAAATAGTAGAGTGAAATTACCATGAAGGCTGCTTTGGGCGCTCGCTCGTCTGCATTGTGTCCTGTCCCTGTATAAGTAGTAGAGTTTTATGGGAGCTCATTTGTTCGGGACCCTTGGCCCTCCAGGGTCTCTCATTCCTCAGACAAGCCAGGCATTTCACAGCCCGGGTGGAGGGGGGGGAAGAACGCCCCCGACCACCTTCTATAACTAACAACCACAGACACACCCAGGACGCTGCACTCATGCTGCATGCAGCGAATGTATGCTGGACTCCGTCTGCAACATCTCCAATGAATCACAGCAGGCTCATATACAACTGTTTTGCATGAGCACAATATGTTTTAGCAATTCTGCCCATATTTTGTTTGTATAAAAACATGTCAGAATATTAATATTGACTGTATCTGCAAAATATTCACTGCAGAAACTTTTCAGTTGGATATTCTGTCAATATCTAATATATAAGGCATTAGAAGACATAGTTAGCTGATGTCAATTATCTGTGTTATATGCAAATAAACCATAAGGTGGGTTTCCATTAACCCTCAAATTAAATGTCCTCAGATCTTTCACATATCCATAGATATCTGGAAAATGTGCTTCTGGATTTTGTCTGTATATATATATGTAAGATACCAGTCATACTGTATCAATATTTCATGAATATTGAACGGATAGATGTCATGATTGCGGTTATATGCCATGATTCTGGATTCTGTTTATGTGCATGCGCATACACACACACACACACACACACACACATGCATGCACACACAGGAACTATAGACCTACTGTATATGCATTAGTTGTAGAGAGATGTCAGAGTGATGGAGATGACACATAGTCAGAGCTCCAAGCAGCTACAGCCTAAACTGGTACCTCTCCAGCTACCACTCTACACTCTGTAATGTGGTCTAAACTGGACGATGTTATCACCTAGTTAGTGAGACGCAATGCTGGAAAGTAATTAAATATTTAATATTTAATATA